>NC_037538.1:3845168-3909336 GCF_001531365.2 Cynara cardunculus var. scolymus
AATTAAAATTAAAATTAAAATTAAAATTTTATTTATATTATTGATAATTAATATTTATTAATATCAATAATGTTTAAAATGTTATTAATATTTATTTATAGTTATTAGTAATAAAGAATAATTAAGTCAAAGACCTTCCAGCCTAGTGGTAAAGGCTTGGGCATGGCATAGTCATGAACCCGAGTTCGAGCCTGAGAGAGGAGTGTTGGCGACATTTAAGTGGGGCCATATTTAGCCTCCAAATTTGCCAGGGATTAGTCGGGCTTTGGCCCGGACACCCTTACAAAAAAAAAAAAAATTAATATTAATGATGGTTATAATTTACAAAAATAACAATAAACTATCAAAATATTATTACAAATAACGTTTCAATAAACTAATTTATGTATCTAAAAAATAAGATGACTTATTTTCACAGAACAATTCCTTAATAAATTACTTAACATCACGCAATACAGAAATTTGAAAATTGAATTTATTTGATGAACTAAAATAAAAATATGAATATTTTTATTTACAACGAAACGAATACATATGGGCCGGGCTTTCATGGGCTTATCGTCGATCATGGTCACTGCAGATTGAATCGGGAATTGCACGATCCGGTGCACCGCAACACCAGTTGAAGGTCTTTTTGAGCTTCGCGAATTCCTACTACGCTAACAGTTCACATACACTCAGGACAATAATGGAGGAAGCTCAGAATGACAACAAGGATAATAATGGAAGTTTGGTTACAGTTGTTGACGAGACCGATGCGCAAGAAGAGCCAATGGTGGGACCGGGACCCGCCCCGGTCCGTCGCCCAAAGCGTCCGCTTCAGTTTGAACAGGCCTATCTCGATTCTCTTCCATCTGCTAACATGTATGATTAGGGTTTAGGGTTTTTGATACTTTGTGATTTTGAATAATTTAACTTGGCTTGTGCTGTTTGTTTTAGGGATTTGGTTTTTACAGCTGAATGATTTTATTCTATCAAACGCTATAATTTGTTCCTGGACCGAGATTAGCTCGTTTTGGTGGTTGGAACAGTACAATAGTTTACTCCCTTCAATACCCCGAAAACAGAGATACACCAAATTTTGGATTTAAACAAACCCCTTTTTACACTTATGTGAATTCTAAGGCTTGAAGGAAAACTTCATGTAATGTACATTTAAAAGATATTACCAATAAAATTCATTGGCGTTAGACTTACCACATAATCCATATGAATTTTGCATTTGAAAATTATCAGGCTGGACATAAAAGAGATCATAATGAACAAATATTGGAATGGGGGAGTACTCTTTTCTTAATTTTTTATGTCATTGCAGTTTAAATGTAGATTTTTTGAAATTTGGTCGTAAAGCAGTGTTTTTTCATCCCTGCAGAACTATCTGTGATAATCGAGTAACATTTAGATTTTATGCATTGTGGTTTCTATGACCTAACTTATGTTTCTGTATGAGTAACTTGCTAAAAACGTCTATTACTTGTATTGGTTCTCGAACTGGAGTTAGGGCATGAGCAGATCGAGGAAGTTCCTCATGTGGGGACACTCGTGCTCCAGAACTTTAACTAGTTTTTAATAAGAAAATACATGATCAACCCGAGTTTTGAATTGAAATGATTATGTTTAAAAAGTTGCATTCAGAGTTTACAAAAAAGTGAGCAATTAGAAGAGATTCAAAAAGTCGTTTAGCACATAGCCAAATTTTCAAAATTAACCTTCAAATAATTCTCTTTAATCAGACTACATTTGCATACACATGCTTTTAAAGATGCACATTTGAGACGCACCACACCTTTTATCCACGTAGAATCATTGTTATAGAAGTAGAAAATACGAGGCTGTTAATATAAACTGTGGCTTTGTTATGGAACTTCCAACTCTGACTGATGCTCTTTAGTTTTCGGTATTTCTTATGATTGAGTGGGTGCTTCATATACAACTAACTCCAAATCTTAGATGCTCAGTAACATTTTCTCCTTGCAGGTACGAGAAAAGTTACATGCATAGAGATGTAGTAACTCATGTTGCTGTTTCAGCAGCTGATTTTTTCATCACAGGGAGTCAAGATGGTAATATTACCTCTATATGTGAACATTTACGTTAGTTTGTTATCTCACCAAGTAATCCATCCTTGGGATTTTTGTCTTCATATTTTTTTCTCTGCAGTCTGCATTAGACACATGCAAATGTGTTGTTTGTGTGTTCCACAACTATGCCTTACCTTTGACTTTCTATTCAATCACAGTTCTCGATTTTCTTGATCTCTTTCAGGACACTTGAAATTTTGGAAGAAAAAAGGTGTTGGCATTGAGTTTGCTAAGCATTTCAGATCCCACCTTGGGCCTATTGAAGGGCTGGCGGTGAGTTGTGCATATATTCTTTATACTGGAACTAGTGTCCACACTCTACTTGAATAATTTCTAGAACATTTATATTTGTTTGATAATACTACTAATGGACATTATTTGTTAACAGTAGTTGTCACATTCATATGAATATTGTTAACAGTAGTGTGGAAGTTCTTAGGAAATATGAAGTGAAATTAGGAATGGTTAAAACAAAAGATGCAATCTTTATGTTTATATCCAGTTTTATAAATATGTTCACAATGGACCTGCAGGTGAGCGTAGATGGTTTGCTTTGCTGTACGATTTCAAGTGATCGGTCTGTCAAAATATATGACGTGCATAACTATGACATGATGGTCATGTTACGCCTTCCATATACACCTGGTGCTGTTCAATGGGTTTACAAACAAGGGGCTGTCAAAGCCAAGCTTGCTATTAGTGACCGTAACTCCCCATTTGTGCACGTATATGATGCACGAGCTGGAACAAATGAACCCATCATTTCTAGAGAAGTAAGTTGACTTCCACCTGCATGCATCAGTGCTTGGTTGGTTTCCTTGAATTGTAGTCGTTATTTAGTACTGAACTAACATAAAATCGGATTGTTTTTCTTTTTTCAGATACATATGAACCCTGTTAAAGTAATGAGGTACAACCATGCTTGTGATACTGTAGTAACCGCAGATACCATGGGAATCATTGAATATTGGGATCCTACTACACTTCAATTCCCTGAAAGCGGGTATGTTCTGAAGTTCTACAACCTTTATCAATCATGATTTCATTTTGCATAGTGTTTGCCTGGAGACAAGTTTATGAGGCAAAGAGTGACTCTAGTTAAAGTAATAGAGGAATTTTAACCACTCTACTCCCCCAGGGCTCTAGGCGGGGCGGGCGACCCCACTTCTTGGTGGCATATACTGGGTTCGTTTTGGTTTTGGTTTTGGTTTTGGTTGGATATAAAACCTAAAACTTGTCTATATTGGGCTGTCTCTCTGTATTGGGCTAGCCCAGTTTTGTTTTTAGATTGCTTGAAATAAGGCCCATGCCAAGAGTCAGTCGTACGAGTTCCAGATTACTCGGTCTTGAACGCAGAATTAGGATTGTTTTGATTTTTCCGTTTTTCCCGTCTTTCCGTTGTGTGTACTGGCTATATAATGCCTTTCAGCTCTTGAATAAAATTATCAGAAATTTGGTGAGTTGAATCAATTTTGTTATCACTTGTATTTTACAGTCTAGGTGTATTCTCCAGTTTAAGGGAATAGCTAGCCATAAAAAAGGAACTTATAACCATAGAGAAAATCACAAAATGTGCTTTAGAAATATGATCCCACGAAATCAGAGATTATTCTGTCCTAACTCTTAAAGAATAGGAATCTTAACTTCTGCTAACACTAGTTTTGTCAAGCATGTGGGGATTATAGTCTGTTTTGTTCTCAGGTTTCCATCTTCTGTGCCTTGGCTACTTATATTAACGGGTTTTTTTGGCTTTTACAGGGTTAATTTTAAACTGAAAAGTGATACTGATCTATTTGCAATTGTCAAAAGTAAAACTGCTGTTTCTGCTATTGAGGTAATGAATTGATTTGCCATACTGTTTTGTTGAGCAGTAATAGCAATCATAAATATTTTGTGAAATCTAGGATACTTGATGCTTCTGCCATTGAATTGGTTATGTGGGCAGTTTTATTGCACAAACAATGCAATTTATTGTCTTTTTAAGATCTAAAGTTGATCAAAATTGCTATTAATATTTAAATGTCAGTGGTAAGTTCAAAGAAATGATAATGTTAAATATTGGTAGCAATTTTATTTGTCTTCCATCTCAATGCTTTCTTACACCTATAATTGTTTTTGTTCTTACCTTTAGGTAAGTGCAGATGGTAAGCAATTTGCAATCACGTCACCTGATCGTAGAATACGAATATTTTGGTACAGGACAGGTAAACTAAGACGTGTCTATGACGAATCACTGGAGGTAATTTTACTCTTTGCAGTCAGGTTGGCATTGGTTTATTTTGCCAAGTATCTATGGGATAACCAAACTCTGGTTTGTTTAGAATGCTCAAGATCTTCAGAGGAGTGATGTTCCCTTGTATCGACTAGAAGCAATCGATTTTGGGAGAAGAATGGCAGTTGAAAGGGAAATTGAAAAAACAGAAAATGTACCGCAGCCAAATGCACTGTTTGATGAAAGCTCCAACTTCATTATTTATCCAACGCTCCTTGGTATTAAAGTAAGATATTAACCGCTTTGTTTTCTCGAGTTAAATAAACTTTAAGATGTTATTTAATTTGGTTTTGCTTTGAAAACTCTTGGACTAAGTCAATTTTTTGGTGGTAGATTGTAAATCTGCACACAAACAAAGTTGCCAGAATTCTAGGGAAGGTGGAAAATAACGATCGGTTTTTAAGAATTGCCTTGTACCAAGGTGATCAGAGCAGCAAAAAAGTTCGGAAAATTCCTGCTGCTGCTGCAAATGTCAACGAAAGCAAAGAACCCCTGACAGATCCTACTTTGTTATGCTGTGCTTTCAAAAAGCACAGAATCTATTTGTTCAGGTATAACAGTTGGTTACTTTTTCTACAAGTTTAACATATTAAAAGTCAAGGATAAGCTGCCACATTTATCAAGAAAAGATGTCATTCAACTACATGAAGAGATTTACATAATGAAACTCTTGCTTGAAACTCTGCTGTCTATATTTTATTTTGATACCGAACTTATAACAAGCCATTTTGCCTGCCACTTCTTCAGATCATTTCTTTCTTTATTATCGGATTTAAACTCATTTCGTATGATATCTTGTAAGATGTGCTTACATATGTTTGTTCCTATAGTCGGAGAGAACCAGAGGAACCTGAGGATGCAACCAAGGGACGGGATGTTTTTAATGAAAAGCCTCCTCCAGATGAACTTATGGCTGCATCAGATATAGGAAAGTCTGTTACAACATCCCTTCCAGAAAACGTGGTAAGTAATCTTATTGTATTCATATTGCATGTCTTCTTTCATTCCTATACCTGGCTTTGCGGTATTGTCCATCTTAGAGAGATTTAATTTTGCTCTATTCCAGCTTTGCTTTTTAAGCACATAGGTTATCTTGTTAATCTTTATTCTTGATGATATTTCTTGTACCAGATTATGCACACAACACTTGGCGATATCCACATGAAGCTGTACCCAGAAGAATGTCCAAAAACTGTGGAGAACTTTACCACACACTGTAAAAATGGCTACTATGATAATCTGATATTTCATCGGGTTATTAAAGGTTTTATGATACAGACTGGAGACCCCTTGGGAGATGGAACCGGTGGGCAATCTATTTGGGGAAGGGAGTTTGAAGATGAATTTCACAAAAGGTAACACTTGAAACAGCTTCTTATCCCCATTAGAACCAGATGTCATTTCGCCTACATGGTTCTACCAGAGGCAGCAATCAAAATAATTTTCCCTCCTAAAATGGTTGAAACTTAGAATATAAAGGACAATAACGATGATAGGAGATGTACATTACTTGCCCAAAACAGGAAAGTATTAAAATATATGACTGCCAGGTGTGGTATAGCTATATAACTAAGGGTCTGTCTGTTACCAGCCTAATGAGCTTAATGGGACTTGCAACTTATTTCATCACTTTACATGACTGTTTGGTAGTGGCTGAATAATATAGAAAGTGTCTTATTCAGTAAGCTTATAGGGAGAGCTTTATGCAGAAAACCATGTTTTTTGCAAATCTGCCTTCCCAATTAAAAAACACGCTGCATCCATGGGAAACCAACTAAACATCCCCTAAGCTACAGTAAAGTCTTTATGTGAATGGAAAAATACTTGTTTTAGCCCAAAACAAATTGATACCCTAGGAAAGTAGGATCATTAGTTTCTGAATTCAGTGTTTTCAGCAATGTCAGGTCCTCTTGTTTACTATTGGCCAGCTCAGTGGGTAAATGATGCTAGATAACTCTTATCCAATTCTATGTTTTTGGCTTATATGCTTAATGGTTTGAGCTTGGATTATGGAACATTCTTGGCATAGGTTGGGTTATTTATGTTAGGCCTCCAAGAGTAACTTCTAAGATCAGCTTTCTCTTTCCATTCTGTCGGATGTAGCATCTTGTTTGCATTGCATAACAATTTATTGGTCGTTCTGCAGTTTAAGACACGACAGACCTTTCACTTTGTCAATGGCAAATGCGGGCCCAAACACCAATGGGTCTCAGTTCTTTATCACGACTGTGGCTACACCATGGCTGGACAATAAGCATACTGTTTTCGGCAGAGTTATAAAGGGCATGGATGTCGTTCAGGTATGTGCCAACTTTCCCCAACTGTATTTGCCCTTTAAATGTTAAATCTTGAAGCTCTTGAATATTTGGTATTGAGTTCTGCACAACTTCTTCTCTGAAAATAAACTTGTGTTTCCAGGCAATCGAGAAGGTGAAGACAGACAAGGGAGATAAACCATACCAAGATGTAAAAATCTTAAATGTGACGGTTCCAAAGTCATGAGTAAAGGCTGTATGTTGTAGCTGATGATCTGTATAATGTGCTGCTGGCATTTGACCAAATTCAAAGATTCCAAGTCAGGTACATGTTTACTTAACTACACTCTCTGTTTTGTTAATTGAGGTGTTATGTTCTCATATATAAGAGAATATGATTCCAAATACTGCTCATCAACTAATACCTACAGAAAGCTTGTACTCGGATGTTTGAAATAAATTCTTCTTTCTTGTTTTTCCTTAGATGGAACAAATTGCATAATAGAAACTGGAATGCCATTTTAAGAATTTGGAGGATTACATGATTTTGCAGAAGAATCTGTCGTTGACTACTAACAAACAACCATACAAAATGATTGCACTGGCTATCATAAAAACATTTCTTGCTTTCCAAATTAAGTTTTGATATTAATTTTTCTTTCTTGGGCTTATGTATTTCCTCTTTTAAGGATGCTCAAGAATTTCAGCATGAACATGGTGGAGCAGAGTGATCTTGTGACTTGAGCAGAGAGAAGAGCTCCAGACTATTTGACAATGGTTTTGTAATTTATGGCCAAGAAAGAGATATCCCTTGGCCTTAATTAACAGACTTACGGCTAACAGTTTAAAATTTGTTCTAAAAGAAACAAGTAGTTTATATAGCTCATATCTGTGTTGGTTTTGCTTTATTTTCTCCTGTTTGGGGAAGTAGAATGAGAATTTTCCTCTCTTCAGAAACTGGTTTTTATGTTCAGTTTGTAGATGAAGAAATCAACCATTAACGAATAACTAAGTTTTCTACATTAAAAGTCTGTTTTGCACCAATTAACTCATTAGAGTTTGGTGGTTCTTTTCTGGAGATCTTTCATGCTGGTTTTCTTTCTAATCATTCCATGGATGCTTTTCATCATTTTCTGCAGATAACTAGTGTTTAGGTCGATACAGTTTGAAGGATTTCTCAAATGGTAGTTTGTATGCATATCGTCTGAGATTCAAATTCGTATAGGTTCTCGGCAATATGATTCCAATTGAAATAAACAACTTAAAGATTGGTTTCAGCTACTAGTTTCTTTAGTTATGTTATGTGCCGGTGGGTGTTGGTTCCTTTGGTGGTGACTGGTGACGTTGGCATTGATGGTCTCGATTTTATTGTTCTTTCATTTGGAAAAGCTTCAACTCAACATTTTGATGCTTATATTTCTTGTACAAACTTTTATGTTATAAATCATTATCAACCCTCCTTTTCTCAATCTTTTCCTACAACCCCAATTGACGCATTGAATTAAATTTGAAAATATCAAAAACCCAGTTCTCATTTATTTTTTTTGTCTGGATTTCCCAATTATGCCACAGGAAAAAAACCCCAATTATGCGTTTTGATGGTTGCTCAGAAGATTAAATAATTAGCCTCAAATCTTTGGCATTCATTAACTGGTAAAAAGGATGGACCATATCATGTAGATATAAAACATATGCTGCTAGAAGATAAACTGGATGGATCAAATCTGAGAGAAAAGCCATTGCTGCAGTCAGATTTTAAATTCTCTACTCGCTCCTAACATTTCATCTCATATAAATGATACGATAAGACCAAATGCATGGACCAAACAATTACAGCTTCAAAACAACAAAACCATATTCATGGAAAAATCCATGTTACGAACAAACTGAAGCAAACAGAAAACAATAAGTAAATGTATCGAATCAAAACCACTTTGATTAAAAATCTCAGATCTTCAACTAAACCTTACATCCAAGACTATGCATGGTCTCACAAAATTCAACACAGTAAAACTAAAAACAATACCAAAAATCCATAACAAAAGATGAAACCTTAGTATGATGCTTCAAGAGAAGAGACAGTTTGATCATAACCCTTTTTAGTCAAATAAACTGAAACCCATATCCTGCAAAAAGTAATATATATAATGAAACATGTCAGAAAAAATACAAGTCACAGATATATAAACAAAGTATATTCGATACCAGAACATTGAACTACAAAGTAGTGTATAAAAGAGCTTACATCGTCAGACTCTTCCTTCTCTTCGACCTTCTCCTCTTTCTTTGTCTCAGCAGCAGCTGCTGCAGCAGGTGCAGCACCACCACCACCAGCTGCCGCAGCAACTGCAACACCACCACCACCAGAAGGAACTGATGCCAACTTTTCCCTTCCTGCCGCAATCAATTCGGTAATATCTTTACCCTTGACCTCAGACAAGAGCAATTCAATTCTATCTTCATCAGCATCGGCTCCGACTGTACATCATCAGTTTCTAACAGTTAAATTTGGATGTCTACCATTTCTCACAAATCAAGCATCAACAGTTTTAACTGAATCAGGACTATAACATCTAGCAGTAATGTACTTCAGCAACATGTATGAGCAGAAAAAGTTATACATTGACGTAAATCAACAACAATTAATAAAAAAATTAAATAATTATCATAGGCAACAAATATACCTATGTTGGAAAAATCCCACATTGTTGGCAACAATAACAGAAAGCATAGCATCATGACTTGCATAGCATAGCAAAACAGTACTTTGCTCTAATTGTTCCAAATCATCCACAAGCACCGGCTCAAAACTTTTAAGTTATAAAGCTCAAAAGGCAGTTCCACAACAATCATAATGCAAAACCATATTCACTACGAAGTCAACTCATGAAAAATATAACTGTGATCAACAATTTGTGGGTTTCATCAAACATTCAAGTGCTTTTACTGACCAAACCAGCAAGAAAATTCACATTTATATTTTTCAACTTCATGAAAAATATAACTGTGATCAACAATTTGTGGGTTTCATCAAACACTCAAGTGCTTTACTGACCAAACCACCAAGAAAATTCACATTTTGATATCCTAATTGATGTGAAGGATATGAAATATAATAAGGCAGTACCCATTAAGAACATATTACAATGCATTGCTAGTATGTGCCAAAACAACGAAGCAAAATCATGATCATCGAATATGACTAAACCCGCAAAAAACCTCATATATGAATCCCGATTGGTGCTAAAAGCATCAAAACCCAGTCTTAATCACTCACAAAACCATGTCGTGATAGACTAATAAGTTGGTATAGATATCAGGAAAGATATCAACTTTTATACGGATACACAAATTAGAAGACAAGCAACTAGGATCATCCACAAATTTACTCGATAGTTTGTACGTAGCTCTCAAAGTTGACAGTCTGAAGGAGTTTACAAACTAAAAGGCATACCTGAACCGAGAATTTTTTTCAAATCGTCAGCAGATGGGCTGGTGTTACCTCCCAACAGAGCCAACAAATACGCAGCGACAACCTTCATTCTGGCATAAAACAAGTAACAGAGTCGATAAACAAATCGCATCTCGTCACCAAACCAGAGCCCCATACAACAACCCCCATTTCCACTCAAACACTAGCACAACCTCGTAAATTTTCGGAAAAACGACAGACAACCACGAGATTACGTATTATACCAACGGATTTCTCATCGAAAATCCTGAAATTAGGTTTTTCTAAATTTTGACATTCACGTGTTACCCTGATATTGAGCCCTAATATCGATAAACAAACGAACCCTAGTTGGGAACGCCGAGAAGAAGAAGATACCTGCAATTTGTGTTACAGCCGCTGTCTCTTTTGCTTCCTTGGTGTGGGCGTTAGGGTTCTGGAAACCCTAACTCTTCTTATAGGAATTTTAACAATGCTTCCTTCCGTTGGTTGCTTATTGGGCTTCCCTTTGAGCAGTAATAATGGGCTGGTCCATAGTTTTAGCCCATTGTATTTATTTTCTTTTTGCGAGTTTTTAATATAACGAATTTAGATAGCAATTTATTTATTGCTTTGTAAATAAACACATGTATAATTACTCGATTTATTGCTCATTCTTAGGTAGGGTGTATAAAAACCCCTCAACCTGTGAAACACGTCTAACCCAACTGAATCCAACCCGTCAATATGGTTGAAACCGGGTTAGCGTAATTCAAGTCAATCCAAACCGTCAACTCATCGCTATTGAGTTAGCATAACTCAACCAACCTGCAGTTAATGTATACTATTTCGATAAAATTATATATATGTACATACATAATATTTGCAGCCATTATAATTTACGGCCCAAAAACTATATACATATATTAGTTCAATTTACGGTCCAAATTCTAAAACCAAGTCAAAAATAAATCCAACTAGGTCATTCGCTCTGCAAGCTATACAATAGTCGATCGATACGCCTCAATTTCCCCTCTTACTAAGACTACAAAATGTTCTTACACGAGTGCATGGAAACCTAGTTCGAGTGTTGTTGTGTGATGCCAATTATCGATATACACTTTAATATATGGTTCTCTCTTGCGTAGATGTTTTTGGAAGTTGGAACCACAAATATTTAGAAGTTGCTTTATTTTTTTATATAAAGTTTGTTTTCACTGCATAAGTGAAAATATAAAGTATGTTTCAATATAAAATTCGAAGTAGAAGTATGTTTTCAAACTGGAAGTTGGAACCATATTTTTTTGTTTTCATTGCATAAATGCTCTTAAAGTTTGTTTTTATTGCATACAAAATTTTAATATGTTTCTTGTAGGTTGTAACTCTGTAATTTTTAATCTTATTTTCTATGTATAGGAGCAATGAAAAATACTTTTAAGTCCCCAAAAATCCTTAGTCAGTACAAAGCTATATGATAGCAACTCAAACAAAACATGTCTAAGAAAAGGGAGGTAGAACCTCAAACGTTTGGGTTCACTCGTTTGTAATTATTGTGGAATACTACGCATATCATAGTAGTGATGGCCAAACCGACCCGATCCGGCACGGGACCGTCGGAGGATCGGGACCGGTTGTAGGACCGCCGGTTACAGCCCGATTACTGTTTTCGTAGTTTTTTTGGGACCGGGACCGATTATGGGACATTACTAACCCGCCAAACCAACCCGACCCATTTTAAGCTGCAAGGGTTGGTTGGGTTGGTTTATACCTTTGAATGTGTTAGATTGAGTTGAGATTTTGCAAAACGTCATAATTAGGTTGCGTTGTAAATGTCAAAAAAAGGGCCAATCCAACCCGCATACACCCATATTATTTAAGTTGCTTTGCATGCAATATGCGTAATGCAACACCTTTTATGACTTAATAGTATTATCATATTATTTAATTTATGATTTATAGAAAAAACATTGATTGAATGATTTTTACCAGAGCGTTCCTAATAGATTATACAAAATGAAGATGTTGAACAAAATTTTGTTCTAACAGATTTTCAAAAAACTTTATTTAAAATGCAGAAAGTATATGTGAGAGTGTAAAATTCTTTAAATTTATAGAACTCAAAAAAATGATTATTATGAAAAAGAAAAGTATTATATTTTTATCAATAAGAAAACCTTGATATTAGACGTTTATGAGAAATAAATAATAATTTAATAATATAATTATTGTTTTAATATTTAAAATTAACAATATATTAAAAATAAATATTATTTTGTGTTGTGATTTTGATTTTGATTTTAATTGTAATTATTGATTTAAAAAATTATCAAAATGCTTTGGGTGGATTATATTTTGTTTGCCGCTGATCAGAGGGACAAAAATGTCATTTGGATACCCACCATCTACATATCAATCACGCTGACAAAAAGAGCGGGAAAACATTTGTAGCCTCCTCCCTCACCCTCACCCCCGCCCCAAATCCTACCTTCACCGAGGGTTCTTTCTCATCGTCTCGTCAATTGAGATCTCTATTCGCTCGATAGCGGATCCACTGTTACAATTATCCAACTATGAACGCCGATAATCGAAGAAGAGGAGACCGCAGAGATACAAGGATTTCCAAGAAGCAGAAGCTCATTCTCTCAGCCGAAGAAAAGCTCGAGACCAAGCTCGGTTTTGATCTCTTCACCGAAGGTGAAAAACGCCTCGGCTGGCTACTCACATTTGCTTCTGTAAGTTCACATGGCTCCCGTTTCCTTGAAATCAATTTCTGAATTAAGGATTTTTAGGATTCACTGGCTTGATTTATTTTTTCTCTAGTCATCGTGGGAGGACCAAGATACACAGAAAGTCTACAGCTGTGTCGATCTTTATTTTGTTTGCCAGGTGAATTTTATACGTAATTAGTCTTAGCATTGATTTTCACTTTTTTGGGAGTGCTATTTGACCTCTTTTTGATTTTGACTAAAGGATGGTTCGACGTTTAAAGCTAAGTACAAGTTCCGGCCTTATTTTTATGCCACTACAAAGGTATGTCTGTATTAACATGATCGTAGTAGATTATGTTGTATATATAGGTTAGTGTTCTTCTGGGGAGAAATGAATTCTTTTGGGTGGTTATCTAGCACAGAGGCTATAAATTGGACCCTGTTTACACAGTCAAGTAGCAAGCCAACCATGGGGGTTTATACATTTCTTTAATTGGTCTAAAGGTCGTGCTGTTTAAACTTATAGGATAAGATGGAAATGGATGTTGATGCATATTTAAGAAGACGATACGAAGGGCAAATTGCTGATATTCAAATAGTGGAGAAAGAGGACCTTGATCTTGTAAGTCACCATGTTATGATTCATTCGCGTTTATCTGTTGTCTTTTTTTTCATGTGCTAGTCAATGATACTTGCATACATTTTTTTTTCTGAATAACCAATCATTTCAGAGCAAGTAGCCATTTAACTGACTCCACATGTCCCTGAAACAAGTTGGTCTTACTAAACCCTCTTATGGTTCACATTGATTATCAAAAGTTAGCATTTACCCTAAAGTAGTTTTAATCAATCATGTATCTTTGTTTCTTCAGTTAGATATGATCCATATATGTACCCAAGATTGGATTTAACCATGGTGGAGAGCTACTGTATATCATTATCAGGACCAATTTCTAGTTTTTTCTTTGACAGTGACTAACTAGCATTTGTTTCAACATGTTATGGTAGAACCATATTGCCAAAACCACGCAAATGATCTCTTTGTTTCTAATGACAGAAAAACCATCTTTCTGGATTACGGAAAACTTACTTAAAGATATCATTTGACACGGTACAACAACTGATGCAAGTAAAGAGTGACCTGATGCATGTGGTTGAAAGAAATCAAGAAAAGTTCAATGCTGCAGAGGCATATGAGTCCATATTGGCAGGCAAAAGGTATGCACTTTATGATAAAAAGTATAAAATCCATATGTACTTCTGTATAAAGGAGACTGAATCAATTGCAGAATCTTTAATTTTTTAATTTAAATAAGCTACGACTCTAATTTTGTTACCCACTTATAACTCCTTTCTGGTTATGACCTTGTTTTGGTTTTTGAGTTTACAGCAAAGAGCGAATTCAAGATTTTATAGAGTGCATTGCTGATCTACGGGAGTATGATGTGCCTTACCATGTCCGTTTTGCCATTGATAATGGTGATGTTTTTTTTTCACAGTCAATGCTTGTATTTTGTTTCATTATTTATAAATACTGTATATCTCACTTTCTTTCATCCTCAAATCATATTTGCCAGATATAAGATCTGGGCTGTGGTATGATGTTAACGTGTCAAGTGATGGAGTTACATTAGAAAGGAGGCATGATCTTTTGCAACGTGCCGAAGTTCATGTTTGTGCATTTGATATAGAGACCACAAAGCTTCCTTTAAAATTTCCAGATGCCGAGTATGATTTAGTTATGATGATCTCATACATGGTTGATGGACGCGGATACCTGATTATCAATAGAGAGGTGGGTACAGAAGTACATATGGATTTTATACATCGTTGTCGTTATATATACTAACCCAGTATGAGAGATTGGACCTTATATATACTAACCCAATTGTCGTTATCTTTGATTTTCCAAATTTTCGTAGTACTCATACTGGGTTAGCATATATAAGGTGCATGCATAGTAGATTAACTTAGCTTTAGAAGTAGGATTGTTAGAGCTAAATAATCTTGGAACCAAAAACACACAGTGGATCAAAACTGTTTTTGATACTTTATTGAACTAGGAGAAAGGCTCTTTAAATAGAGCTGTTACAAAACAGAAAGCATGAAATATTGCTAAAGAAACTCTAACAGAAAGCTACGTGGATTGAACTTGTCAATCCTTTAAAAAAATGCACATGCTCCTATAATACAAGAACTTATTTGCTATCAAGTCAAACAACAACCAAGTCAATAAACCCAACAATCCTCCCTCAAACTGAACTTGTAGAAGACAATTCAGTTTGCAACCTTTCTAACACTGAGCATCTCACGGAGCTTTATAAACGTCTCAAGTTTTACGGGCTTTGTCATTATATTTGCAACCTGTTCCTTGGTGTCACAATATTCAAGCTTAACTTCTCCATCCTTAACTAATTCACGTAAGAAGTGAAATCTCACCTTAATGTGCTTCGACCTTCCATGAAACACGGGATTTCTAGATAGCTTAATTGATGAATTGTTGTCACATAAGATGGTAATGCACCTGCACTAAATTTGATTAAAGTTTTCCAAAACTCCTCTCATCCAAATGCTTTGGCAAGCACAAGCACAGGCCGCTACATATTTCGCTTCTGTCGTCAAAAGAGTAACGATAGGTTGCTTTCTTGAACTCCAGGCTACTGTTGCACCACTCATCAAGAACACATACCCGGAGGTACTTTTTGCACCCAACATCCTCCGCAAAATCACTATCGGTATACGCTTTGAGATTACTATCTAAACGTTTCTTGTAAACAAGCCTAGTTACGTTGTTCCTTTAATGTAGCGAAGTACTCGTTTTGTTGCAATCATGTGAGCCTCTCTTGGACGTGCCATAAACCTGCCAAAAAAACATACTACATACATAATATCGGGCCTTATAACAGTCAAATACATCAGACATCCAATTAGTTGCTTATACAACGTCATATCAACTTCTTCACCTCCTTATTTGGACAACTTTGTTCCAGGGACTATTGGATTGTTTACTGTATTGCAATTTTCCATGTCGAACTTTGTGACAACCTCCTGTACATACTTCTTTTGGCCAAGGAACACTCCATTATCAGTTTGTTGTATTTCAACCCCCAAGAAATATTTAATTTTACCCAGATTCGTCATATCAAACTCATTCTTCATGGAAGACTTGAGTTCGTCACATAACTTTAAACATTCCCAATGAAAATTAAGCCGTCTACATACAAACTTACAGGTACGAGGTCTTCATTTTCCTGACGTTTGATGAAAAGAGTGCGTTCTTGACTACACTTTAAGAATCCATTGCTAAAAAAATATTTCTCAATTCTGCTGTACCAAGCCCGAGGGGCTTGTTTGAGACCGTACAACGCCTTTTTTAATCTGTAGACTTTACTTTCTTCCTCAACTCAAGAGTGGTTGCTCTACATAAACATTTTCTTTTAGCTCGCCGTGAAGGAAGGCGCTTTTTACGTCCATTTGAAATACCTCCCATACTCTTCGTGCAACCACAACTAACAACATTCGAATTGTATCCAATCTAGCAACCGGAGAAAATACTTCGTCATAGTCGATTCCATACCTTTGGGAGTAGCCTTTCACCACAAGTCTGGCTTTGTATTTATCCACCTCTCCCTTTTCGTTCATCTTTGTCCGATAAACCCATTTTACTCCAATTTTTGTTTGCGCAGGTGGTAGATCTACTAACTCCCATGTTCTATTTCTCTTGATGGCTTCTAGTTCCACGTCCATCGCTTTCCTCCATTTATCTTCTTTTGTAGCCTCCTTGTAATTTGTTGGATCGTCTTGAGACACAAACATTGCTAGGTTTAGCTCTTCCTCTTCTTTGGATAATCCCTCACCGCTAATATAATCTTGTAGATGTATGGGAAGTACTCTGCCTCTGTTTGCTCGTTCAGGTTGAACTCGTTCTACAGATTGGCTGGGAGATCTGTCTTTATTTATTGACTCATATCGGGAGCTTGAGTCATACTCCTCTTCCGATTCTTCTTCAAAACCTTCATCACCTTTCCAAATTAAAGTGTCACTCGCTCCATCTTCGAATCTTCTCCAATCCCAACCTTGATTTTCTTCAAAAATTACATCCCTGCTAGTGATGATTTTTTTTGTTTCCGGATCTAACAACCTGTATGCTTTTGATTCTTCTCTAACTCCCAAGAAAACACATTTGAGACTTTTGTTATCCAACTTCACTCTTTCTTTGTTTGGAATATGAGTGTGGGCCATGCATCTAAAGACTCGGAAGTGGTTGACATTTGGTTTAGAACCCGTCCAAACTTCTTGTGGTGTCTTCTCCTTAACCGCAGTGGTAGGACTTATGTTTAGTATGTGCACACTCCACCTTAGAGATGGCCAAATGGGCCCGGCCCGGCCCGTAACCGACGGAGGACCGGGACCGGGACCGACCGGGACCGGTTGAGGGACCGCCGGTTATGATCCGGTTAGGGTTTTTGACGTTTTTTGGGACCGGGACCGGTTATGTAACCGGTTATAGGCCCGGCCCGGTCAACGAAAGTCAACGAAACGTATATATATAATAAACCGTATTTTTATTGTGTATTTTTAAACATATTTACAACAAAACGTATTTATAAACGTATATATATATATATTACAAAACGTCTTTATAAACGTATATATATATAACAAAACGTATTTATAAACGTATATATATATATATATATATATATATATAACAAAACGTATTTATAGTAAAATGTATTTATAATAAAACATATTCAAAATATCATATTACAAACATATTAATAACATATTAAAAATTTATTAATAACCAAAAATTTATAAAAAAAATCATTTTTTTTTTAATAGGCCCGGTCGGGACCGGTTATGGGACCGGGACCGGGACCGGTTGGGACAACCGGTTACTAATAACCTTGACCGGTTACAAGGAAAATCACCGGGACCGGGACCGGGACCGGTTACCGCCGGTTTTTGTCGTGATTAGGCCCGGTAGGGACCGGTTAAGGCCCGGCCCGGGACCGAATTTTGGCCACCTCTACTCCACCTGGCTGCTTCTACCCAAAACACTTTTGGCATGTTTTTTTCGTCTAACAAACACCGAACCATGTTCATTAGTGTTCGGTTTTTGCGCTTCGCTACAACATTTTGCTGGGGTTTAAAGGCTGCTGTGAGTTGCCTCTTAATACCTTGTGTTGCACAGTACTTGTTGAATTCATTTGATGTAAACTCGCCTCCTCTATTGCTCCTTAAACAACGGATGCTCATTCCAATCTCCATTTCCACGAGGCTTTTGAATTTTTTACAAAGCTCAAAGGTTTCACCTTTCTCCGTCAAAAAATAAACATAGTCTTTCTACTAAAATCATCAATAAAGCTCAAGATGTACCTTTTATTTGTTGCAGTTGTTTGAGAAACTGGCTCGCACAAATCTGTATGAACCAGCTGCAAGCGCTTTGTGGCTCTTCATTTAACTTGTTTTGGAATGTTTTCTCTGTGTTGCTTCCCTTTATTGCATACCTCACAAACGTTGCTCATGTTCTTTATCTGCGGCAACCCTTCCACCATCTGATTGCCAGGCAACAATTGCAGATTTTTGTAACTTAGGTGGCCGTACCTTTGGTGCCACAAGGATGTTACATCATCTGTAGTAACTTGTCGGCAAGAGGATGAATCGACTTCGGCTAACAGAGGGAACATTTTGTTTACTGACATATTAGATTGTAAGATGAGTCCGAACCTATCATGAAATATCTTGCAACACCTGTTTTGTATAAGAAGGGCCAGATTTCTCTCTTGTAGCTGCCCTATACTCAATAAATTTGTTGATAGTTCTGGAACATAGTAGACGTCACTGATCACGTGAACTCTCCCGTCAATTTTAAGCTTAACACTTCCTTTCCCGCTAACTTGTATTTGTGCACCATTCCTGAGTTTCACGAAGTGATCAAACTCCTCATAAAATACGGTGAACCATTTCACATTGCCTGTCATATGGTTAGAACATCGCGAATTGAGAAACCATACCTTGTTGCCTTTAGCTCTTTCCTTTTCAGCGTATGCCATCAGAAGAAGTTCTTCGTGCTCCTATAAATCTGCATTGTTTGCCTCTCTCTCCCATGCTGGGCATTCGTACTGAAAATGCCCTAATTTGTGACATTTATAGCACTCTACTGTGGATCTTCTTCCTCGTCTAAATGATCCCCTAAAGTTGCCTCGACCTCTTCCTCTTGTTGTTCGTTCTTCTGCTGAAGCTCTGAGGACCTGCTCTTCATCAATGTTGCTCCTCATTCTTTGCTCATGGACGAGCAAACTGCTTTGTAGTTCATCCAAGGTCATAGTATCCAGATTATTGGACTCTTCAATGCTGCATACCACATAATTGAAGTCCATCGTCATTGACCTCAATATCTTCTCGGTAATGATGTTTTCTTGCACATTCTCCCCACAGTTCTTCATCCTTTTAGCTATTGCTAAGGTTCGAGCAAAATAGCTATTTACCGATTCTCCAGCTTTCATACTTTGGCGTTTCAAAGTCTTTCCTCAGAGCTTGCAGCTGTGCTCGTTTGACTTTGGTCAATCCTGCATACTTTTGCTTCATCCTGTCCCAGATTTGTTTGCTTGTGTCTGTATTTAAGATGGTGTCCAGGACGTCTCGACCTATAGCTTGATACAAATAATTCTCCAGCTTCAAATCTCTTAGTATCTGGTCACTTCTTAGCTTCTGTTGTGCCTCCGACGGTGTCGATCCCCCTTCCATGGAAATCCCGTATTCAATAAGATCCCAATACTTCTTTGATCTTATGAAATTTTCCATTAATTTAGCCCAATGGGCAATGGTCATAATAACCATCAAACTTTGGAATCGAAGGTACTACAAACCCCTTTCCATTGTTACTCTCTGCCATCTCTCTCTGCCTTTTTTCTCTTTTCTACCTCTCTTTTGCACTCTTAATCAGGTCCGTGATGGCTCTAATACCACTTGTTAGAGCTAAATAATCTTGGAACCAAAAACACACAGTGAATCAAAACTGTTTTTGATACTTTATTGAACTAGGAGAAAGGCTCTTTAAATAGAGCTGTTACAAAACAGAAAGCATGAAATATTGCTAAAGAAACTCTAACAGAAAGCAACGTGGATTGAACTTGTCAATCCTTAAAAAAAACGCACATGCTTCTATGATACAGGAACTTATTTGCTACCAAGTCAAACAACAACCAAGTCAATAAACCCAATAGATATGCATGTGCACACATTTTGAAGTTTTTTTTTTTGCACTTAATGTTATTATGTAAATTAGTTGGTATACTTATTAAAAACTTTTTGGAGAAAATTGCCCTTATAGTTGAATATTTTGGATGCATAACTATAGAGATTTTGATTAATAGAACGATCAATTATGTTAGGCAAAGAAACAATGAATGGCTTCGTCTGCTCTATTTGCTTATATATACAGTGTACGTATATGGATATATAGCGCCTCATGCTCAATATTGACTATAAAAAGCTTAGTGTTTTTTGTGATATTTGGAGTTCATTATATATATATATATATAATATAATATATATATATATATGTTTGTTATTGTTTCTTGAGGTGCTTAGGCTTCCGATTCAAATAAGTATTGCAATTTTGTAATTCTTCTTGAAGGACGTCTTAAGATGCCATGCTTTAGTTAAGTTGGTCTCAACTGGTTTCCATTGCAATTATTTTCAGTGTGTTGGTGAAGATATAGAGGATTTGGAATATACTCCAAAACCTGAATTTGAAGGATACTTTAAAGTGACAAATGTGAAGAATGAGGTGCGAGTTCTCACAATTCCTTCAGATGTTATTTAGCTGGTGGCTGAGGTGCATTCTTTAAAATTTGACGATTTAATTTTTGTTTGCACACAGGAAGAACTTCTTAAATTGTGGTTTTCTCATATGAGAGAGGTGAAGCCTGGTATTTATGTCACATACAATGGAGACTTTTTTGATTGGCCATTCTTGGAAACCAGGGCAGCTCATCATGGCTTGGGAATGAATGATGTATGCTACAAACTTTTGTCATTTAAATTAAAATTCTAATTCTTTATCAACCATATTATGTGCTTAATTTAGATGATCCAATAAGAAGATTGGAAACTAGATATGTTATTGATTCACTGGTAATTAAAACGTATAGTAATCTGCTTATTGCAAATGAATATTAAAGTTTACACATGAATAATGGCAGTCAGTCTGTGTTGAATTTTGGTGATTGATACTGTTCTTGTAAAAGCTTAAAATCAGCAGAAAAGCGAAGTGTCACAATGGTGGTTATTTGTTTGAGGGCCTATTTCTAATATTCAGGTAGTACCTGACATTATTAATTACTAATTTTTTTCACCCTGCAGGAGCTAGGATTTCAGTGTGACAAAATTCAAGGTGAATGTCGTGCTAAGTTTGCATGCCATCTGGATTGTTTTGCATGGGTCAAACGTGATAGTTATCTACCTCAAGGGAGCCATGGTTTGAAGGTGCAACCTAATTAATTCAGATTTACTGGTTTTTCTTTTGGATTTCATGTTTTCTTTTCATATGCTTGTACACGAAAACTGGTGACTTTGGGAGGAAAGGTTTTGTACACAGCCGTTCCAATGCATTTCAAAGAGGCTGTTCCGATGTCTTGTTAAACTATGACCTTCCAGTCAGAGAGAAGGCATCTTACCCATGGTCTTCATATGCCTGCAAATGAACGCTAAGTGAATCAAAATGGTCAGATCCAATGTCTAAACTGAATTCAATAGCTAAACCGGTATCTGAGTTTAGTTATCCAAATGTTCTTCAAATTCACATCTGAATTTTTTAAGCAAAAAAATTCATTAATACCTAATTGAAACAGTAGACTACCTCATTAAATTCCTCACATACCATGTAAGAGTTCCTCAATAAATTTTAGAGATCTTTATAGCAACAGACATGTCTAATTTTTTTTCAAGTTCTATCTTGTTATTCTAGTGGAAAGTTAATAGAATCTTCTCTATTATGATATCAGGCTGTCACTAAAGCTAAATTGGGCTATGATCCATTAGAGGTAAATCCCGAGGATATGGTTCGTTTCGCAATGGAAAGACCCCAGGTATGCATTTGTATGAATGGTCTTGTTATCGTCAATATGGTTTATTATGCAGTCATAACGACATGCTTAGTTTAGAAGTCTAAATATTAACGAGGTTTGGATGGTTAATTGACATGATGATATATCCTTATAATTATTCTCTTGTTCATTAACATTTCACATAGGATTCTACATATAAAATATATATCTTACTGTGGATTTATGTATCTGAATGCATGACTTAACTAGATCAACCTGACACACTTCATTCTTTTTTCTGTATGTGATCATGCTTTCTGTTGCTATGTGTTGGGAATTCTGGTGTTAAGGCCCAAGAGCCCAGTCTCTCAAATGGGTAAGAAGCCCATAATATGGAAAGTGTACACGAGGAGAGAAAAGGTAGCAGGTCGCTACTGAAGGGATTAAAGTAGTTCTGTGGAGAGAATAAGAAGGCATTCAGTTATTTTTTGTCAATTCTGTTTTAGGAGAGAATTCTTTGGAGAGGAGTCCCTGACTGGTTATTTTCCCGGTTGATGTAGAGCTTAGGCTTATTTTCCTTTCCAATTTTTTGTGAGATTAGGTTTACTCAAACCCATGGTACCCCCAGCAGGCTCTGGCCAGTTCCTCGTCGGCCCATCGTTGAATCATGGGTCAGGGACTCCTCTCCAGAGAATTCTCTCCTAAAACAGAATTGACAAAAAATAACTGAATGCCTTCTTATTCTCTCCATAGCACTACTTTAATCCCTTCACTAACGACCTGCTGCCTTCTCTCTCCTCGTGTACACTTTTCATATTATGGGCTTCTTACCCATTTGAGAGACTATGGCCTCTTGGGCCTTAACACCAGAATTCCCAACATTATGCTTCATACTTGTACTTCCATGGATATGCTTTGTAATTTATTTTATGGACATTTTAAAGTTATCCAGAACTATTCTTATATGTTCCCATCTTGGGAAACTACATTTCAGATGATGGCCTCCTATTCAGTATCTGATGCCGTGTCAACATACTACTTGTACATGACTTACGTTCATCCCTTCATTTTCTCCCTTGCAACTATAATACCGATGCCTCCTGATGAAGTATTGCGGAAAGGAAGTGGGACCCTCTGTGAAATGCTTCTCATGGTTCAGGTTTGTGGTTTATTTGTTCCATTTTTCCCTTTTCATTCATGTATTCCATAACTTCTGCTCCTTATGTGATGTTCTACACATGAAAGAACGCATCCCACAATAATTTCTCTTGTTCATGCATGTTTTGCTCTTAATGTATGTGCAGGCGTACACAGCAAATGTTATATGTCCTAATAAGCACCAATCTGAAACAGAAAAGTTTCATAAAGGTCACCTTCTTGAGAGTGAGACATACATCGGTGGCCATGTGGAGTGTCTAGAAACTGGTGTTTTCAGATCTGACCTTCCAACTAGTTTCAAACTTGATCCATCTGCATACAAGGTAAGCTATTCATCTTCTCAGGCACAGCACCTAGATTTTATTTTGAGTATGGGCCTTGTGATCATCAATATGATTGGAGACACAATTTTGTTTGGATTTCAATTTCTAAATTCTAATCATAATCCAGTTACAACAATACTTCTTGCTTTATTATCACTCTATCTTTTCTTTATTTTATTGAAGTTCTCCAATATTAGCATAATCTGGAACTGTGCATCTACAAATCTTATTATGTGTAGTTAAGTTGTACTGGTGGTTAGTATTGTTTTTATCTTAAACATAAGCAAGTTGAAATTGGGTTTTAATAAGATATATATGGTTCATCAAGACATGAATATGGTTTTATTGCTCAAAGTATTAGCAGACCAATATATGATGTTCATAACTATTAAAAAGATTGAAGTTGGTATCTTAGATCAGATGATTTAGTGTAGTCAAAGTAGGGGCCTTGTTTGGAATATTATAGGTGAAAGATGCTATGGTATTGACTAATGGATAAGTGGCTCTATGAAGAAATTTATCATCTAAACTTTTGTTTATCATCAACAAGTGATGATAGTATCCTAATATAGTTTTGGTAATACAGAACTCAGTTACGGTAATTTTCTTTTACTATTGCTAGACGTTTGGGCTGCCAACTAAAGTTTGCTTTATGTCTTTTTTCCCAGCAACTTATCGAAAATCTGGATCGTGATCTACAATATGCTATTAGAGTAGAGGGTAAGATGGATGTTGAATCAGTTTCAAACTATGATGAAGTGAAGGATGCTATTATGGAAAAGGTACTGTTAGGACTTCCTATTTTTGATGTGATGAGGCTAGGAAATTACTGCATGTGACACCTCTCTTGTAAATTTTCCCTGTGCAGCTTATAGGTTTACGAGATGAACCTACACGAGAAGAAACCCCCCTTATTTATCATTTGGATGTTGCTGCAATGTATCCGAACATTATATTGACTAACAGACTTCAGGTATGCACATTGACCAATTTTAGAAATGAAGAAGACTGATAATAACATGTGTCAAGAAGATGCTTACCTAGTTAATGGAGTTTCTTTGTCAATGTCAATATAAGCTGACATCAATTGAACTTGCATAATCCAATATAACTTGCTATTTACCAAAAGACTGTACTTCTGTGCAATGCCAGCCACCATCAATAGTTTCAGATGAGGTTTGCACTGCATGTGATTTCAACCGTCCAGGGAAATCGTGTCTTAGGAAACTTGACTGGGTTTGGCGTGGGGAGACATACACAGCAAAGAGAAGGTACATTGTTTGTTTCTCTATTGTTATATGACCACTTACACAATAGAAATATACTAACAGCAGGTTTATTGATGTGAAATTGGATATCAGTGATTACTATCATATAAAGAGGCAAATTGAATCTGAAATGGTTGATGGCCCCTCATCAAAATCGTTCCTTGATCTGCCTAAAGTGGACCAACAATTGAAGCTGAAAGACCGTCTAAAGAAATACTGCCAAAAGGTACATAGCATGTCATATCAGTAACTATAAATTCTGTAACATGATAGCATTAATCATAACATATTGTGCTGCCCCCACAGGCATATAAGCGAGTTCTTGACAAGCCAGTTACTGAAATTCGAGAAGCAGAGATATGCATGCGTGAAAACCCATTTTATGTTGATACTGTCCGTAGGTAAGCAGTTTGAATATTTTTGCAGCTCCAGGCACATAATGTCATAGTCTGTATGGGTTTTTATTATGTACTATGAGGACTAGGATAAGTACTTTATGCTTGGCTATAACATGTTATCTTGTGCTTCAAAGTTTCCGTGATAGAAGATATGAATACAAAGGACTCAATAAAGTATGGAAGGGGAAGTTGTCAGAAGCAAAGGCTAGTGGAAATCCTATTAAGATCCAGGAAGCACAAGTAACATTCCTTAAACTTCATGTGCTTTTATGTGCCAGTTATATTTCCAATTGCAATTGTCGTTTACTAGGACATCTTCTTCTGTAACCATAATCGCTGGTATTTATTAATATTGCAGGATATGGTGGTTCTTTATGATTCACTACAGCTGGCTCATAAATGTATTCTGAATTCCTTTTATGGATATGTCATGCGCAAGTATGTTCTTTTCACTTTATTTCATCTTTTGCACACGAATTTTGTATCTGAATCACCTAATGATTCAATGTACAACTTACATGATTTCATTCCAGAGGTGCAAGATGGTATTCTATGGAAATGGCTGGAGTTGTTACATATACTGGAGCAAAAATAATTCAGAATGCCCGTTTACTTGTTGAAAAGATTGGAAGACCCCTTGAATTAGATACAGATGGTATATGGTGTGCTTTGCCGGGATCATTCCCTGAGAACTTTACCTTTAAAACAAGGTACCTTTTTGCTCTGCATAATTTCTTTTGCATTTTTTCGTGATCTATTCTTGATAGTCATGACCTTCATACCCCTTTTTATAAACTTTTCCTGCAGAGACTCAAAGAAGAAGCTGACAATCTCATATCCATGCGTTATGCTCAATGTTGATGTGGCAAGAAACAACACAAATGACCAATACCAGGTTAGACGGATCCCTTTTTTCTTCCAAATATGTAATTCTTTTGTTGCCTGTGACTAGCTTTATCATAGCTTATTCAATAATTAAGTACCCCCAATGGTTTAGATATATTGTGTATAAACACCGTATCTTCTATTATTGTCATCAGACTCTCAAAGATCCTATCAACAGAACATATACGACACACAGTGAATGCTCAATTGAATTTGAAGTGGATGGGCCATATAAGGTAAATCAGTGAATCTGTAATGCGACCCCATATTTTGACAGTTATTAGGTATTAGTCATGATATTACCTTTCAATCTCATGTACTGTATCTGAATGTAGGCAATGATTCTTCCTGCTTCTAAAGAAGAAGGAATATTAATAAAGAAGCGGTATGCTGTTTTTAACGACGATGGAACGCTTGCTGAACTGAAAGGTTTTGAGATAAAGAGGAGGGGTGAACTAAAGCTCATTAAAGTTTTCCAAGTACACTCTTTCTCCTATAAGATTGTATGACTTGATGTTTTTTAAATAGTCTCTGGGCATTGTCTTTTGAAATGATGATTGTGTATTTTCTATATATATTTAGACAATTCTTGTTCTTACGCTGTGTGACTTGAAGATGTTGGGATCTCAAATTAAATTGTGAATGTATAAAGCCAGAGTTGGATGTAATTTTTCTCGTGTTGATATGAAATGTTTAGTAAGTTGTCTCATTGTTTTGTGTCTTTTTTGTTATGTACTTATGAGGGGTGTGGAGAGGAAGCTACTAGTATCTGTGTGCTCAGTTTTGTGTTGCATGCTGTCATGTGATGTGCTGATAGGTGATCTACTTCTGTTTTCAGGCTGAGCTCTTTGACAAATTCCTTCATGGGTCTACCTTAGAGGAATGCTACTCTGTAGTTGCTTCTGTTGCAAACCGTTGGCTTGATCTTCTTGACGTATGTAAATCTAACTTCATTCTTCATTATTGTGGTGTTGCTATATTAATCTCTTCTGTTGAAAAATTGCTACAATGTTTTGTCATGGTTTTCATTTTTTGCTTTTTTGATGAAAGAGAGAAAATGAGAGCACATATTTAGGGTCTTGTAGTCAAGGATCCAATAGAAAAGTTGTCACTGATTATCAAATATTTTCAGAACCAAGGTAAGGATATTGCAGACAGTGAATTGCTTGATTACATATCAGAGTCGAGCACTATGAGCAAGTCTTTAGCAGAGTATGGTCAGCAAAAATCCTGTGCAGTAACCACAGCAAGACGCCTTGCTGATTTTCTTGGTGATACGATGGTTAAAGACAAAGGACTGCGTTGCCAGTATGTTGTTGCGTGTGAACCAAGGGTAAGTGCCTGATTCGGCTTAAGATGCTCACTTTAGGATATTTAAACATGTATATTCCACTTGCAGAAACGAAATAACGTTTAGGACTCTTTGCATCTGTAAAGTTGATTTCATAAATAATTTTTAAAGAAGGCATTGCAATCATTAAATAAGGGAGATAATAATTGTTTTCTATTTGTTTCTTTCCATTTGCTTTAAAGCTTATTACTGATCAAATCTTAATCTTGATGAGAACAGGGAAACCCGGTGAGCGAACGTGCTGTTCCTGTTGCAATATTTGAAACCGATGCAGGTAAAACACTAGATGTTTATGCTTGAAAGCTTTTAAAATTAAAGTTACAATCCTTAAATGTTTTATTTGCAGAAATTATGAAGTTCTATGTGAAAAAGTGGTGCAAAATCTCCTCAGATATTGGCATTCGATCCATTATTGATTGGTCATATTACAAACAACGGCTTAGCTCTGCTATTCAAAAGATCATTACAATTCCTGCTGCAATGCAGAAGGTTCAGTTTTTCTTATAAGAGCTTGATGAGGTAT
The DNA here is from genome assembly GCF_001531365.2 of Cynara cardunculus var. scolymus. Classification (NCBI taxonomy): domain Eukaryota; kingdom Viridiplantae; phylum Streptophyta; class Magnoliopsida; order Asterales; family Asteraceae; genus Cynara; species Cynara cardunculus. The sequence goes on from NC_037538.1 coordinate 3,872,877, forward strand.
TACATCTCATTCACATGTAACTGTTAGAATTTATTTCAGGTCTCAAATCCTGTTCCAAGGGTAGTTCATCCTGATTGGTTGCATAAAAAGGTTCGTGAGAAGGATGACAAAATGCGTCAAAGGAAATTAGTTGATATTTTCAGTTCGGTGAACAAGGGTAATGAAGAGGAACTTAGAAATGATGCAAATGGCAAAAATCATGTACATGAACAGAACGTTGAAGATATGGAGGACTTCAGGAGCAATTGTAAATCTCTCAGTGTTGGACCTACACCTATTGTTCGTTCTTATGAAACTAATCATAAGGAAAAAGCTGATCATGTTAAAATTGGGAATCCGCTATTGGCATCGGTACAACCAATCGATATCCCTATGGAGAATATTGACAGACATGTGGATTACCAAGGATGGCTAGATTCAAGAAAGAGAAAGTGGAAGCAGGTTCGTGAAAAAAGGAAGCGACAAAGGTACTCTTTTCTTTTATTGCCCCAGTAATATCATGGATGTATATAGTAAAAAGTGATGCTGATTGTCAGTTTTGGAATATTTGCGGTGTTAGGTTGGACAATTTGGACATAAATCACAGGAATGGAGTTGCCGGTATCCCTAGTAGTGTGGCAAGTAAGAGACAAGCTCAGGGAAGAACTGGGGTCAATTCATACTTTGAAAGGCATGAACTAGCCCTTACACGCAACCACTGGCAGGTAGTGTAGTTCTTTTGCATTTTGACTTGTGTTTTCCCGTTTATTCCCCTCGACTCCTATAATTCTCTTTTTGGCCAGATAATTCAACTTGTTCCAAGTTTGCAACATGGCCAATTTTTCGCTTGGGTTGTTGTGGAAGGAATCATGCGGAAGATACCTATCAATGTTCCCAGAGTATTTTATCTTAATTCTAAAGCTCCCGTAACAGAAGAATTTCCTGGAAGACGCGTCAACAAGATTCTTCCTCATGGGCACCAATGCTATAACCTGATTGAGGTACATCTGTTGAAGTTAGATGTAGAAATGATTTTTCGCAGGATTGATTTACAAAGCTAAATGAAAGGTACACTTTACAGGTCATAATTGATGAAGATCAATTTAGGGCAGAAAGCAGGAAACTTGCTGCTCATCTTGCAGATCCTGAGGTGGAGGTCAGTTTATCCATCCTAGAAGACATTTCTCGCTATTTGCATTGTGCATGCGGACTTCTAGCTTTCATGCTGCAGCTTAAATTAAGTCAACACTCAACAGAGATTTTTGTTGATCTGTTGCTAAGAAACTCTATCTCCATGTTGTTATATGCTGATTGTCCAATTACATTTCCAGCTGACTCTATTGATATTTTGACAGGGGATATATGAAACGAAAGTAGCTCTGGATTTTAATTCCATCCTCCAGGTTGGATGTGTTTGTAAGGTGGATAAATCAGCTAAGAAACGAAATGCAAACGAGGGTTGGAGCCTGAGTGAATTGCATATGAAAACCACTACAGAATGCTCTTACCTAGACTCATCAATTCCTTTCTTCTACTTGTATCATAGGTAAGTTGCACTTTTCTGTTAGCATTTGTTTGCCAATGTGGTTATGAAAATCATGCATGTGTCTGTCCAGTTTGAGAGAGAGGGTGAAAACCCCATTATCTTTGTATTTTTGTTTCATTTTCAGCTTATCTGAAGTTAGGGGCATCTATCTTGGGTATTTTCCTTCATCTTCAAGCATCCATGCAGTAATGGTCAACCCCTTCCAGAATAAAGAGTTATCACCATATATTTTAGAGAAACAGTTTCGTGAAGCTTGCCAAGTTTTATCAATTGAATCTTCCATGCCAAGAGATGCTTCTAATTTTAAGGTGAGATTTGACTTCAGTAATCTAAAAAAGTATATTTGTTTATTCTTATGAAAGTATCTTATCTTCATGCATCATATGTGGAAATATTCAGGTGGACTATGTTGGAAGCCCCAAAGATGCTGAAAAGATCTTCCAAAGAACAATAAGTGAATTCAGGTATTACGTCTTTCATATATTCTTTGTTCTGTCTATTGCTATTTCAAGTGGCAAAAACAGACGGGCCTTTTACCATTCCTACTGTTTTAAGCTTTATTTATAATTGTGTGCAAATCACTGATATCCAGCAGACAGAGATAACCTGCAACCCATATTTGACTCTATTGTCTATACGAATAAAGGAAGAGTTATACAAAGCTATACTATTTTTCACTTTTAATTTATCGACAGAAATCAGCTTCATGGACCTGCAATTGCTGTAATTGAATGCCCAGATGTTCATTTAATGACGTCTGGTATACGAGCCCTAGATGATTTCCCATGCGTGAACATTCCTTCAAATGCCCGTGATAGTCAGTATCAGGTAGTTGAATATGTGGTACAAGCTGCTTTCAGTGAAGATCTTGTGTTTAATTGGTGCTCATCATACTCTTTTCTTGCTCCATATAGGCTCTTGGCTGGCAGATTGTAGCTGCAAAAATCGGGATGCAACGTTGTGCTGCATCATCTCGGTGGTTGAATGAAAGAATCTCTCTTTCTAGATATTCTCATGTAATATCTTGATTCATGTGTCTCTAGTTTTGTATTTCTATTTTTACGTTCATGAGTTTATGATGATTCAATTTGAACAGGTTCCATTAGGAAATTTCGAAGTAGATTGGCTTGTACACACTGCAGATATCTTCTTTGCAAGAGCGTTACGTGATCAGCAACAGGTCACCACTGGTTCATTATTATAAGAATGTTACCCCCTTTTCTGACTTCAATCAGATACAATTATGCAGCATCATGTTTAGGTCTATAAATTTACCTGGAGTTCCTTGTAACATTTGCAGATACTTTGGGTATCAGATAATGGAATTCCAGACCTTGGAGGGGATAATGAAGAAGAGACTTGTTACTCCGACGAGGTCTGTGTCAGAACTATATAAAACATTAACTGGATTTAGTTAACGTTTTTACTTCATAAATGCTACCCATTTAACATATTGTGGTTTCTTAATTATCTAATCGGCGATTCTTTGCAAATAGGTCAATCAACCTGTTCTTACTTATCCTGGTGCTTACAGGAAAGTCACAGTTGAACTAAAGGTCAGCACTTTTCCTTTCGTCACCCTTGTGCTAAATAAATACATATAAGTTTTGTAAGTAATTCTCTAATGGATGCAGATACATCACCTTGCTGTCAATGCTCTGTTAAAGAGCAACCAAGTAAATGAAATGGAGGGAGGTACCCTATTTGGCTTTGATCATGATCTGAACTCTGGATCACATCTTCCCAACGAACAGTTGGGCTTGGACGAGGCCACGTCTTGTTCACCAGCATTTCGTGTCCTTAAGCAATTGATTCAAAGATGCCTTGCTGATGCAGTCACATCGGGAAATATATTCGCTGATGCAATGTTACAACATTTGTACAGATGGCTCTGCAGGTACTACTTCCATTTGTTGGCTTACTAAATGCTCGTCATTTTGATGTATTTTTGACACTTTATGTATTGTTATCCAGTCCGCGGTCAAAACTTCATGATCCAGCTCTTCATCGAATGCTTCACAAGGTAATTCTAATTTATCTGAAAACAAGGGGACTACAATCAAGATAAGAATTCCATCATGAAAGTGAATTGGACCCGCTTAGATATTTATATTTGTTAACAAGTATTTCTGTTATTTCTGTTGTCTGCATTCATATTCTAATTCATCTGATCCAATACAGGTCATGCAAAAGGTGTTTGCACTACTGCTAGCTGAATTTCGAAAATTGGGTGCCACAATCATATTCGCCAATTTTTCAAAGGTTATATTGGACACTGGAAAATCAGATTTATCTGCAGCCCAAGCTTACTGTGATAGTTTACTGAAAACTGTACAAACAAGGTTAGCCCTTGTGCATTTCTCTAATTTGAAAACAACACCATGTTTAAGTGGTTTGTGCCTTTTATGTCCTCTCTGATCTCTGGATTTTTTGGTTTACTAGAGACTTGTTTGAGTGGATTGAGCTTGAACCGCTGCAATTCTGGCACTCACTGCTATTTATGGATCAGGTTAGTTCATTCATGTTTATTCCATCTGTGCTATATTTGGTAACTTCATACACTGTTTATTATGGTGTTTGAGAAAGTTATACTTTCTATGCCATATATAGACCATAAAAAATGTAATTTGGTCGATCCTGTATGATAGCATCTCGAGACTTTCCATAATCATTACAATGTGCTACATAAAACATGTTCTCTGATGCTTCTTTTCACCCTTCCACGACAGTACAACTATGGTGGAATTCAGGCTAAATCAGATCAAACAGATGAGAGCACACATGATGATCCCCAAGTGGATATTGTTTCCAGCTGGAATATTGCAGAAAACCTGCCCAAGGAGACTCAGGTACACGACCTTTGTGAACATGAAGCATGTGCCTTGTGGAAATAATACAAACTTTCTCAATAACTTCAATTGGAACAGTGAGTAGCACTATATTTTTTTGATGATAATTCTGCTCAAGAACTTCACTTGCTGGTTTAGCATGAACATAGTTCCTGAGATATTATAAAGCTGAACATTTACATTTGTAGCTCCTTCCATCTATCATGTGTCTCAGCTTGATTCTTTCTATTTTATAGGATCATTTTATTTTGATAGTCTCTGAGTTCATGTACCTCCCTTGGAAATTTGCACAAGATGAAGCCAGCAAAAGAGCAACTATAAGGGATGATGACTTGTGCACTCCATCGATCACAGCTGCTGCTGCTGAAATATTTGAGTCATGCATGACTGATCATCTTAGGGAACAGGTCCAAATTACAATTAATAATTTAGTTGTGGAATTTGGCACGTTTTATATTGTGATTAAATCGTGAACTCGTGTTATATCTCTTACAGATTAGATCTCACTTCACAGACAAGCTATTGAGAATAGTTTGTGATACTGTTCTTCACATGAGAGGGACGGGGAAGTCTCAGGCAGCTCAGGATAATTCATCTGGGAATTCAACTATCGAGAACGCATATAAAGGAGATCCTGCACTAGAATTTATTAAGCATGTCTGTGCTGTCCTAGTTCTTGACCAGAATGTGCAGCATGATATTCTGGTAATGATTGCTTTATTATTATAAGAAATTGTTGTTCTTGAGTGTTGGTTAAGACAGCATATGTTCATGATTATTGCATTACATTTTATTGCATGGAAGTGACCTAGAAAGAATCTAGGACTTTCAAGCCATTTTTCATTACATGGTACTCTCTCTGTCCCAGAAAAAAGGAACCAACTTGGTAATTTCTCAGTCCAGAGAAACTATTATTTCAAAATTTTAAAATTAAAACAGTGTGATGTTTCTGAATTACCCAAATTCTCTTTGCGTGTCCGATGAGGAGCCATTTTTACTCTTCTTTGGTAAAAGGTTAATTCATAAGAGCTAGAGTTACTTATATTCCATCTGACTTTATCAGTCCTGTTTTCCATGTACTTTTATTGTTTGAAAAAGTTAAGCTTCTGATGAGATTTTTTTTTCTATGGTGTTCTTTGACGGGCTACTTGATTATTTCTATTTCCTGTAACAAACTGCAGATCATGAGGAAGAATCTGTTAAAATATGTGCGTGTACGGGAGTTTGCTCCAGAGGCCGAGTTTCAAAACTGTTCATTTTCTTTCACTTTACCAAATGTGATTTGCAGGTAAAATATTTCCTTGGTTTTTGTGCTATTATGCAATCAGAATGCCGTGCTTGTTTATATGATGGATTAAACAATAACATTTCACCAATATCATGCCACCGATATCACATTTCAGATGTTTTCATTTGAACTTTATGATTAGCCATCTATTATAAACAAGAAAGAAGGAAAAAGAACATAAAATGGTACTGTGGATTCATGAACTGCTATATGCCAGGTGTTACTGGTTTCGACGATGGGTTTTTGTGGTTCTTGATTGTTAAAGTAGTATTTCCCACATTCAATAGAAAAGAGCAAGAAAATAATTTGCATAAGCAATCTACTAGACTGATACTTCGTTCATCTTTTTTCTTCTTCAAATTATTGCATCTTTTGGTAATTGTGGGTGTCCGAGCCAACTTGTGAGCATTTTGACCAATCCTATGGGGCCTTGAAAAGTTAACAGCCTGACCAAATCTCCAGTGGTTCCAAGGGGACTTGATCTGGTGACTTATGGTGAGGTCTTTTGTTGCAAAGTTGGCTAAGTTGATGTGAAGCATATGATTGTTTGGTTATAATTTGTTTCAACATATTTTTAATTGAAATGAGAACATTTTTTGGGCAGCTACTGCAACGACTGTAGGGATCTGGACTTGTGTCGTGACAGAGCCTTGCTAACTCAGGAGTGGAGATGTGGTGTTCCACAATGTGGGCAGCCCTACAACCGAGAGGTGATGGAGAATGGTCTCCTCCAAATAGTGCGACAAAGAGAACGGCTTTATCATCTTCAGGACTTGGTGTGCGTAAAGTGCAAGCAGGTTAAAGCTGCACACGTGGCGGAGCATTGTGCATGTGCTGGCAATTTTACCCTCAAGGAAGAAGTGTCTGTATTTAGGAACAAAATGGAAGTGTTCTTGAACATAGCCATAAATCAAAAGTTTGAACTTCTCAAAGAATGTGTCTCCTGGATTCTTGAACTAAGATAAAAAGTTAGTCTGTTGAGGTGATTCTTTTTTAGATAACAGATAAATAGACAGTTTGGATTTTGTATTTAATTTTTGTATATATGTATCATAGTTGGAAGATGTTATTTTTTAATCAGGGGAGAGTTGAATCGAACTAATGTACCACTATTATTTTAGTTGATAGTTTTTTATAAGTATATAATATTTATATACGACAAATATCTCCCAAATAACTCAGTCATATACCCTCATGTTTGTTGAGGTTTGAACTCTCGATTTCCAAGGAGTTCAAAGGCCTGGGTCATATACCTTCATGTTTGTTGAGGTTTGAACTCTTAATTTCCAGAGAGTTCAAAGGCCTGCATACTTGATGATAGTCAAGGCATGGCCATTGACCAAAAAAGAGAGACAAATTTGGAAAACCAAGACCAGCTGCTACAAATGAACTAAAAACCATTGAAAACTTGATATGGCAATAGTAATGATATCATATATAAGTTGAAGAAGGAAAAAGAACCTGTGAATTACATGTTTCTCAATTGTTGAATATTGATATGGTTTCAAGTAAAAGAGATGAGATTGGCCACAAGTTGCAGTGCAACTAATTTATAGCAAATATTATGTCCTCTGCCACTAAAGTTACATTACATATGGAGAACAAACTGAAACAGCCAAATCAAACACTGCTAGGCTCTCCCTAAAGCACCAATTGTTACTCAGATACCCAAAATTGTTCATCTATTTGATCCTTCCATTCTCTTCTATACCTCTGTCGTCTTCTTTTTCTTCTTCTCTTTCTTCTTACTTGGTGTTTCTGCTTCATCAGCTTCTGCATGCTTCCTCTTCTTTTTCTTCTTCTCTTCTCCATTCTGCACCTCACCAGCTTCCTCATCTGCATGCCTCCTCTTCTTTTTCTTCTTCTCTTCCTTGCCAACATCTTCATCTGCTTCTTCATCTGTAACAACCTTCTTTTTCTTTTTCTTTTCATCTTTCTTTCCCTCATCCATCTGTGCTTCTTCAGCCTCAGCTTCTAACCGTCCAAGAACAGAGTCCGCTGCTGGATTGTAGCTCTGCACGGCAAACCAATCACAATTTTGTAAAAAGAAAAAAGAGACAACCGAAAAGGGATTTTGAGGTTCATAAATTCACACCTTGGCTGGTGTTATCATTGCCCCAGATCCTTTCTTTTGATCCTTGTTGTACACTTCTATCTTAGGTTTGCCTTTAGTTGATCCCGCGGAACGCCCTAGTTCTCGCCCTTCAAGATTCCTTAGTCTTGCTTCTAGCTAAAGTTGATATAACAAAAATTAAAACCATAAATAGGGCATAAAACGAGAATTATACTAGAGGGAGGTTCAGGGGAAAATCCAAAAAATGAAAAATTGAGGAACACCCTCGTAACTATTCATCTCGACAATATGCACATATGCATACAAGTAATTGAAGTTGTTTCTTGGTTTTTATGCAAGTGTGCATACCAGACAATTTACTTGTATGCACATGCACATACCGCCCAGTTGAACGTGTTACCAAGGTGTTCCTCAGTTTTCCATTTTTTTGTTGTTTTTCCCTACCTGACCCTATACATGTATTTCCTACATATGTGTCCACCATACCTTGAGACGATTCTCCATCCCCATAGAATTGTCTTGGCTATCTCCAAGAGCATCATACCGAATTGCTAATGCCGTTTTGGCAGCAAGAGAGCGAGACATTTTCCCTTTAATCTTTGGTGCGGCTTGACCAATTAAACTTGCATGGAAAATGAGCCCATACTTAGGCGTGGCATGCTTTGTCTTCAAAGCCCTAAAAAGAGCCTTCTCTGCACCAAGAATCTGAACAGTGCTCCCCGGCTGTTTAGCAAGATTTAACAAGCTACCCCCATGAGCAATGAGTCGAGCACCCACAAGTTCTCCAACAAGAGCAGTAAGATTTGGAGCAATCGTATTCATTCTGCTCTTCAAATAATCAAACAGTTGAGCTCTGTACTCTGATAGAGACAGTACTTGATCACACAAGTCCTTAATATTAATCAAATCAAGATCACTGATTTCAGTTCCCATAGAAACCACAGCTGCCTCCTTTAGTTCGGTCTCAACCTCTTCAGAGAGTACCTATTCATAATTGAAACCATCACTTATAAGCATCAAATACATGATCCAGCAAATGATTTACATAATAGTTAATATCAGGAAAAATAGAAGTTTCAAAAAACTCAAGGGAAGACAGTGAAGAATGTGCAACTAATCCTTGGGAAGTGTATATACCTCTGAGAAATCGAGTTTTGCAGCATTTGTCCGATAACCCATGAGCTTAACTGCCTTGGCATAAAGAATGTTGTCTTGAACAATCTTCGCAAGCTCGGGAAAATGCCAGCCGTACCATTCGCGGACCCTCATTGCATAAGTGTTAAGCTCTTTATCAAGATCATCTAACAAGCCAATAGCTTGAATGATCATGGTATCCACCTGATACAACCAATATTAATTGATTAAAATCACATTGATACAAAGCATCGTCAAATCTAGTCAGAGAGCTACATCCTTAGCTCTTATTGACTCGTATATTAAACAGTGTGTGAAAAGAAGCTTACCTTATCAGGACTGAACTTAAGCTTGTATCTGGACAAGCTATGTGATAAACCCAAGCTCATTGGAGCTAGATCTTGGGCACCCAGACCAGTTATGAGTTCAGTCAATTGACTTCTAACACCTCTCATAAGTTCCATCACAGCATGGTTGTGCACACATTCAATTTGCTGCAATAATTGTACATAAACACATAGAGAATGAATATAAACATAAACCAAAAAAGATAAATGATAGTTCTTGAAGCCAAAAATACAACTTACCAGCTTATCCTTGATCACATTTCCGAGTTTGGAGTCTGCAACAGCTAGTGTTTCACCATCGCAATGAGCACGCAAGAACTTGCGCAAACCTTTGGTGGGTTTGCTATCAATTAACAAGGTGGCTGCTGCAAGTGCCTCTGAAGTGTTCTCAAACTTGGAGAAAGCTTTTAGTTTTACCACCTATTGTTACACAAGATCATATAGATTATTTTCAATTTCATGATAAAGAAAATTCACGCATACATAAAATCAAAGATACAACCAACTTAAATAAACAGATATGGCAAATAAAAAAGGCAAAATAAGGAGATTCACAGACTTTCTTGATGACCCTAACAGATTCCCTTGCATGCAAAAATGTTATATGATCATAAACTTAATAAAAAAAGTCATTCGTATACTGTGTCAACATCCATTTTGTTCCAATATTTGCATCACAAATATACCAAATCTAATACCCATTAACAAATACAAAGAAGTTGTTGTCATCACTATATTTTTTGGCACTATGAACACTAATCCTCCACCCCAAGCCTCCCATAAATAAAATTAAACCAGATTCTTTTATGGCATTCACTCCTCAGAACAATTTTCTTACTCCAAAAACACGTCAGGCAGCCCAAAAATGGGTTTTTTTTCTTGTAAAAATCTGTACTCCGTACATGTTCGAATGGAAACTAAAGAAACATTATGCAAATGATTAGTGAGGTAATTACAGCCCAATGGTGCATAGTAAACATATATAATGATTAATGAAGTAATACAAACCTAAAAGAAATAATGCGTTTCTTATTTGAATGAAGAGGATTCAAGTTTCAAGAATCTAGTAAAACAGGGTACAAATTAGGAGAAAGTAAAAGCTGACCTGTCTTGCTGTATCTGCGGATGAGAAGTCCTTCCATAAATCCTGTAAACACGAAATCAGCAAAATGAACAGCATGCAAAATAGACAAATGCTTGGGGTTTAGATGATGCGATGTGTGTGTGTGTGTGTACTTACATCAACTTTGGAGAGCTTTCCTTCATCCAACACTTTGAAAAGGGCAAAGCCTGCTGGTGTTTCAAACAAGACTAACATGATCTTGAAGAAGCAGGTATGGAGGAAGAGGGTCTAGGGTTTAAGAAAATTGAAGGTGACGGCTGATAAAAAGGGAGGGAGGGAGGGAGAAAGAGGGAAGACGAGTTGAGTGGAAGACGTTTATATGTTGGGGACTTTATTTAGGGTTACCACCATTCTTTTAAATAAATTAAAATGCTTTACAATTTACATTTTTAATAATTTTATATACTATTTTAAAATGTTTTATTATCAATATATTCTAACCATTCATTTTTTAGCTTAGGTATATTTGTAGTAGTTATAAAGAGTATTTGAGATTGCTTATAAAAATAATTTATTGATTTATTTCGATGTGATATCGATAATAACATTTTTGAGTATTTGAATAAACAATTTATACCGGTGTTAAACCGGTAATAAGAAGTTTTTGAAGAAGTTAAACCCTTCTGACTTATAATAAATTGATAAGTGTTTTTGTAAAAAAAAATATAAGTTGTTTCAAATAAGCAATCTGAAACACCCCCATAATGTCTCATATCTTGCTAACTAGTCTATATGTATATGTTTAAGTCTATCATTATATATATCTAAATCAGTATTGAAATTTATGTGACGTAATTAAAAATGATAAAAAGTCTGAAACCACTTCTCCCAAGGTCGTCTCCAACCTCCGTGTAAAGAAAAACATCCAAAATGACGATTGTGTATAGTTCGAGGCGTAAGTCCTTATAACCATGGGGTTGTTGTGTAATGGTTGAGACCCTAGGAGGTTTGATTTTAGATTATCACATCAATTATGGTCGCTGAATTTATCAGTACTGATTTTTTTGTATTTACAATTTGTCGAGATTAGTTCAGACTTTAGCATAGGACACCCTTTAAAAAAATACGAAAAAGAAATTCCAACTCTAAGAGCGTCTCCATCCTAGATTGTTTAAAAAAATTAAAATGGAGAACCGAACTCAAAATCTACCAATGAAATTACATTTATATTAATAAATTCTCTATTTTGGAGATTATGACTTTAATTATATTATTAAAATATTTTATATGTATAAATTATAAATGTTTAACATCAAGGTTTTATTGTTTATGAGAATATAATAAAGTATTGTTTCATCATATGGTAATCATTTTTTAGGAGTCTCCAAATTTGAAGAATTTCCATTTTTGACAATCTGTAAGACTTTCTCTCATGATTTTTCCATTTTTGACAATCTGTGAGACTCTAAGAGTAAAATTTTACTCAAAATCTCAATTTTCACTATTTTGGATAGTGTATTGTGTTGGAAATACTAACCACACTAAAAGACACTAAAGTGTTGTTCATGTTTTTTAATACGTGCTAAATTGTGGAGTCTTATTTCACTTCTAATTGATCAGAGGTGGTGATGAAGTCTGAAAGCATAATCAATAAGATTGTTTGCTTTTGTAAATTGATAGACGTTGAATCCGTATAATTGTCTATTTTACCCTTCAAAATATTATAATGTTGAATTTATGTACATTAATACAACTTTATATGTTTATTCATCATCATTAGAAACTTCAAATGTGGACTCGTTTATGGCACATATTTCTTATTTTAAGTTACTGATATTAGGAGCGTCGAACCATCCAATTTAACATTCGATTAGGTATGGATCAATTAACAAATAACGAGCGGAAAAAAGAACAAGCCCCCCAACAAGAAGGAAAATGTGAGATGCAGGAGGGGCGAAAGGAACAAAAAGAAGAAAACTACAAACCAAACACCCCAAAGAACAAGCATGAAACAACCATCTACAACAAACGAGACTAAACTAAAGCACTCAAGGCCATCAGTTAAAATACAAAGATAGATCCGAAGCGGAGTGGATCACATAACGCCCAAAAGGGGTTACATGGAGATGGACAGAAGATTTGGTTTAGCCCTCACACCCTCCACTGTATGGAACCCTTTTGCATTCTTCTTGAGACCCATTCAAAAACTCGAACTTGTATATCTGAAAAAAGGATTGAAGCAAATTACGAGTTGTTTATGAAAACTATGTTGCTGCGTTGTTCCAATATCAGGTAACTTGTGGTCTAGACCGTTGCTTGCCATATCTTCTTCAACCAAGGAGAAAAAGAATTGCCTCCTTGAAGCTTTAAGATATCCTCTGCCATGTTTCCCGGATCAATATTGAGCCCCCACCATTTCAGAACCAAATCCCATACCCCCTTTGCATTCTTGCACCTCGCGATATAGCGATCGATTGGTTCATATGTTCTTCACAACTTGAGCAAAGTACCGAGTCCAAATCGATCCCCTAATTATCCAGGGCATCCCGAACAGGAAGTCTACCATGGAGCACACGCCATATGAAAAATGTTGATTTTTATTGGGACAAGGTTATTTCGTCGAGTTTCTAGGTATAGACCACCGTCTTCGAGGCATTTATCTTCTACTAACGTCTTCAACTTAACACCTCGTCTTCATCCAACAACCACCACCATTTGTCCCCGCAAATCAGGTAAAGGCTGAAAAATTCGTAGAAGATAGATCAGATTTAAAATGTCACTAGAGGCCAACCCCCTCAAATCTCTAGTCCAGTCTCACATAAATTCCCGTCAATTAATATAAATTATTAATAACTAAATTTGTTTTATCTGTATGTTCAATTTTTTTTTACTTTTTGCTTTATTAATTATAAATATATTCTTATTAATGTAAACATTACTTTTTTAATAATTATATAATTATAAAAATAACATCATAAAAATTGAGATTTAACATATAAATAAAACATAAAAAATATAATTATACAAATACAAATAAAATAATTTATATTATATATTCTACTTACCTTAAAATGACATTTTCCTTAGTATAATAAGCACATAAAAGTTGCGTGTATTAACATTATAATGAGTTTTTTTGACATTTTTTCCTCAATTATAATCCTGATTAATATTATTTATTTATTGTTATTATTAAATGTAAATAAATGTTAATTGTTAATAAATATAACTATTAATTATAAACAAATACTAATTATCCATAAATATTAAATTATATAATTAAAATTAATTAAATTTTAATCATACGATAGATATTAATAATAACTAGTAATTATTTATAAATGTTTTTAACTTAATCAATAACTTTTTTTAATCTTTATATCAAATGACAAATATAACAATTCTGAAAATGTTCATGTACGATACAAAAAAGTAGAAGTTACACTTGTTTTATTTTATAGATAATTGAATTATGCTAAATAATTTTAATAAAATATATAATTTAATTATTAATATTTTAGAAAACTATTAACAGATAATAAACTAAAGTAGCTCACCAACCTAAACAAAAGGGCTTCCCTCACTACGAAAGATGTCCCGTGGACGACTTACGACATCCAAGGGAGAGTCCATCAAAATATGCCACTCGTTGGGATCAGACAAAAGAAGGTGGTAACGATGGCCCGGGTGGATAGGAAGGCAGTTTAGTTTACTGTTAGAAAGCGAGAGTAGTTGTCTTTAGGGTGCCATGATGCTCATGGGCAGCTTATCTCTAATTGGATTTCCTTTTCCAACTGGATATGTGAGGCTGACGAATATTTTTTGTTATTCATATTATATGTAATGGTTATTTAAAATCATAGATTAACGTATATTTTTTCTAAAAATTGTTTTAACATATTATATTATTTATTTTTATTATTATCTTGTTCGTATTAATTAACATATTATATTATTAAAAATTTGTTTTAATTATATTATTAGATTTTTTTTTGAATTATAATGTGAAATAGGCTGACTATTTTTTTTAAATATCCTTTTGGGTAATTTTACATGCATACAAACTAGTTTAATTATCAGTCATCAATCAACTTATCAACTAGTTTAATTAGTATTGGGTTGAAGATGCCCTTAGAAGAACCCGTTTTGTAAGTTTCATTTATTTTTTCAACATCAATAATAATTACAAAGTTAATAAAATATATAAAAAACTAACAAAATAGTTACTTCACACCAAGTTCAAGGTAAAAACCAAGATTTTTGTACAAGAACTTAAAAGAGGTCTCCAACGGTGGTTTTTTTTTTTAATAACCTACACTTTTTTGCTTTATAAGAACCTTACATTGGAGATGCTTTTATAAACAAGATTCTTATAAACAAAAAAGTGAAGTGACTTGTAGGAACTATCATTGTGAAGAATTCTTATAAGAACTTCACACATTTGAGTTATTGTACAAGAACTTTGGTTCTTACTAAGAAGTTTGTGTGAAGTGACAATATCTTAGTTATTTTTTACATTCTTTATTGACTTTATAATTGTTAGTATTATACATATGATTTATTGATGTTGAAAAATACATATGATGCACAAAACGAAGATTCTTATAAGAACTATATTGTGGGCTTTTATGTAAGTTCTTAATTTGATAAGATGGAAATGAGGTGACAACACTACAAAAAAAGTTCTTATAAAAATACCATTACGGAGTTTTATGTAGGTTAAGTATCTATTTTATGGAGTTTTGGCCGCCTTTTGATTCTTACATGATATAACTCAACCCGATCAAACCAACACGAAATAACTCAACTCGAAGCAATCTTATGTCTAATCGAGTTGTAAAATTTTCAAATCGTAGGTATTGGATTATTATTATTTGAACTCAACCCAAACCGCTGAACCTGATATCATTTTATTTATTGGATTTAATATAATTATTGAATTTCTATTAATATACACATTAGTCAATTACACTATCACATACGCTCTTCATATACACATATTTTCAATTTATTTACATCTTGATATAACTCATTCGTATGTATATTCAGTAACTATAAACATATCTATGTAAATTGAGAAAATCAACTGAATGCGATATACGTAAGAAGTATGAGTAAGTTATATCAAATGATTGATGATGAAAAAGAAATTATGAGTAGATAAATAATATATTCAAGTTTAGAAGAATATTTTAATGTACCAGAGTATCAACCCGACCAACCCGCACGTTTTGGTTTGGGTTAAGATTTTTCCAACATGAAACATTGAGTTAGGTTGTTCAAATGTCTTCAAACCCGATCAACCCAACCCATAAGCACCCTACTAGCTACCCAGTAAGACCCCGACAAATTGTATCTTGAGAATCACTAAAATTGAACCCTTATAATCCAAATCATAATACAAATGTGTATGACAGTGCTTATTGCACATATTACCCCAGAAGCAGAGATTGTAGCTGAGCAAACTGTCATGAATTGAGGGGTGCCAGTTCCTGCCATGATTCAATAGTTGCTCACATGTAGAATTCGTAATGGGTAAGGATAGACCCGTTTCCTGTAAATACTGTCTTTATATTGTCGTGTAAAATATCATATATAACATATTTAAAATAATATCACAATGTTTATTGGAACATATTATTAGATATAAAATAAAGATGATATTTATGAACTTATATTTTACTTGTATATTAATGTTTAACAATATTATTATAGCTCAAAATGAACTTTTTACCATTTATCCATTACCCGTTTCGTTACCCGCTATCTTAAGGATAGGGTGTGGATATGGATAAGAGTTCTATGACATGGATAATTATCTGTTTCTTTAACCGCTATTTTAAATGGATTGAATAACATATTAACTCTTACCCTATCCATTCTCACATGCTGCTTCAGCTTCTCAATAGTCAATAGTTAATGGTACACATAAAGGCCATGCTTCCAAGCTTTGCAGACTGGTCCACATAACCTGGCATTGGACTGCTGAGATCCACGGGTAGCTTCATTGCGACAGCTATCACAGAAAGGGAAGCAACATTGAGGGTGAAATATTTACATGGAAACCATAGTTTTCTGTTTTGCAAACCATGTAATAGACCAGCTACCGCTGCAAGGATGCAAAACAGGGATGCTAATGTGATATAGTACCCAATCCGTGGCATAGGATCACAGAACCTCTTTTGCTGACGTAATCGGCTTGCTAACATACTGCAAGCCTCCACAGAATGCATCAAATCTGTTGTAAAATTGCTGCAAGACTAGTTGGTTCAAAACATGGACATATTTAGATAGCAAGCTTGGACCCATGGTTATGTTCCTCTCAGTGAAAAAAAACAATGATTTCAGATAGAATAAAGATGGGTGTAGGAAGATGGTGCAAGTTATGCACAATGGAGGATTTGTCTAAATCAATGACAAAAAGTTGAGATATAATACTTGATGAACAGTGCAGAAACTACCAAATTACCTCTAAACTGGCCGGCACCTGTTGAACTACATGTAAATGCATATATACAGATCTCCAATCAAAGTGACAGAGAACTTATTTTTATTAAATAGTATTCAAGAATATAATTTATAGAAAGGATAACACCAAGGGAAAATGAGATCATATGAATTTACGACACTCCAAGACAACCAAGTTTGGAGAATTTTACACTCTCATTTTTCTCTATTTCGGATAAAAGTTTTGGAGAATTTGTTGGAGCAAAAAACTTGGCCAAAATCCCAAAAATCTCCGTTACTCAATTGTCGAGAATCTGTTGGAGATGCGCTTGGTTTACATCAACCATTTTCTCAAAAGCAAAATTATTAGAACATTTAGGATCTTATCAACAACACATAAAGCCATTGAAACTACCAACAAACACATACATGTCCATCGACTGAAGCATGCAAGAAACTCGTTGACTGATCGATGCATAGACTTTGAAACTTGAGTATAAATTCTCAGCAGAAACTTTGAACGAACATGCAAACCAATGAAAAATGAGATGATACGAATTTGGGACACTTCAAAACAACCAATTTACAAGTCAATGCACATGCCTCAAATCACATAAAAAACAGTTAATTACCATTTTATCATAAAACATTCAAATACATAATGAGCAGTATAGTACAAGAACAAGGTAAGTGATGATTAGAAACAAGAACTTACCTCTTCACTCCAAGAACATAAATGGCTTTTTAAGGAAAATGATGCTTTAAATAAGCACTCCACTTGACAATAAAACCCAACTCATCTGGATTCAAGCTTGGAAGTTCACGATCTTCGAGACTATTGATTATCTGCATAGTCTCACCCAGAAGTTGGGCTGCAGCATGCACACTTGCTTCCCTTTTCTCTATTGCACTTGTGTGGCATTTTATTGCTATGAGTCGAGGTAAGTTGGTGAGGCAAGCAGCCAGTATGTCCGCTATCATTGAGGATAATTTCTCAAATAGTTCCTCTTGGCTAACCTCATTAGTGTTTGCATGGTAGGAAAGCAGAATTGTCTCGGTGATACGATACATTGAATTGGCAGAAATACACCTGCACATGGAATCGTCATTTCTGCCTCCCATATCCTTCTGTTCCACTTCGGTGACCAGGTTTTTAGCTGTATCCCTGAACCATTGAAGAATCTTTTCGGCTGTATTCACTTGAGGTACAGGTTTCTGCAACCTGTTTCCAAACCACCTGTGATAGACTTCAACCTCWAGCCACAATGTTTTAGCCGCCTTTTGAATGCTTTCATAGTCTTCAGTAGCATTGAGGTTTTTTTCCACAAGTTTGACATATACAAGACCCTCACTCACACTGCTTAGCAAGTTCTCAAGCATGTCGTTTTGGATATTAGGTAGAGAAATGGCGATGGTTGTGAGGGTTACCAATGGTAAGCTCCAACAATCCATGAATTCTTGAGCAAGTAAAGGTGGAACAAGATCGCTGTTATACTTTTCAACTCCTTCAAAACCTCTAGATTTTTCTAGAAGCTTCATAAGATGGTTGGGTTGTCGTTTTTCAGCCCTTTGAATGAAGCAATTCACAGATTTTGAAATGCCTTTTAATGTTCTCTCAGCAAGCTCCATGTCGTCTTGGAGTTGCAAAACATACTGGATAAGATCTTTATTGTGTTCTGGCCTTTTTACCAACAGAATATCCGAGGCACTAAACTTGGCCTTTAACCACTTCCAACAATGGGAACAATACAAGACCCAGATCACAATGAAAATCGGGACCAGCCCCATCATCTTGCATGCTACTACAACTGCCTTCTGAAATCCTATACAAAAGCTGAGAGTCAGGGTTTTCAACTTCTGGATGATAACCTTGCATTTGTGGCCACTGAAAGCGACTGGTACGCTACTCTGTTTCCAATCAGATAACTTCTGAGTCCAGTAGCTCTCTACTTTAAAGACCTTGATATGGTTCCAAATCCATTTTATGGACAACTTAAAGCTCAACGATGCAAAACATCTAGAAATTGGGGCAATCGAACCCAGCAAAACTCCAATAGATTGTGTTATGAGAATAACTGAAATTGACCATCTATAATCCGACTGATAGTCCATCATGTCTGGACCTATGGTTAGTATCACAATAGCAAGCATGGCAACGCTTAAAGCACATATCACCCCAGAAGCAGAGGTTGTAGCAGAGCAAGCTGTCATAAATTGAGGACTGCCGGTTGTTGACATGATCCAGTAGTTCCTCACATGCTGCTTTAACCTCTCAATAGTTAATCTTCTTGTTTGTTGAAGCTCTTGGTCCTTTAAAGCTGTTTGATGACGAAATTGATATTTGGATTCTAGTATCTGTTTGGACTTTAGAATCGCTAAGCATGAACATGTGTGTATTATCAGCAACATGATTAACATAACCACATAAACGATGGCTGTCCTCTTACTATAAATGTTTTTACCATCGTCATAAGCAAGACCATCATGAAGAACCCTAGTATACGAAACAAGACCAGTAGTTATTTGAATGTAAACATTCACCACCA
Source organism: Cynara cardunculus var. scolymus (assembly GCF_001531365.2). NCBI lineage: Eukaryota > Viridiplantae > Streptophyta > Magnoliopsida > Asterales > Asteraceae > Cynara > Cynara cardunculus. The sequence goes on from NC_037538.1 coordinate 3,892,150, forward strand.
AGGTGATTACGAGAACGCCCAAAGCTATGATGTTTGTGAGAAGTTCCTTGCTGTCCATGGTTGATAGAGAAGGCAATAAATTAGCCATTATGGTGCACATAAACGCCATGCTTCCAAGCTTGGCAGCCTGGTCCGCATGACCTGGCATTGGATTGTTGAGATCCATGGGTAGCTTCATTGCAACAGCTATCACAGACAGAGTAGCAGCATTCAGAGTGAAATATTTGCATGGGAACCATAGTTTTCTATTTCGTAAACCATGTAATAAATCAGCCACCATTGGAAGGATGCAAAACAGAGATGCTAACACGATATAGTACCCAATCCAGAGCATTGGTTTGCTGAACCTGTTTTGATCGTCTGACTGGTATGCTAAATCATAATAACTATTCAATGAATCAAACACATCTGTTGTACAGTTGCAGCTGGACCGTAGTTGGTTCACAGATGTATGGAATCTATTCCAGTTTGAACCCATAACTATATGTTCGTCTCACTCACAGTCTCAGGGAAAGAATGATGATATGATTTGAGAAAAATGAAAAGTGGATGTAGTAAGATATGCAGGAGAAAGACCTAAATTAGTATCTGTATTGTAGAAGAAATATGGAAGGATTTAAGGTAATGAACATAAAGGGAAGAGGATGAGCAGGTTCAATGCTATCAATGATTAAAAAATAAAGAAAATCTTGGTCTTAAAGATGAGTTGTAGGATTGACCAAATGAAATTTCCAACCTCTTTCAACTGTCGCTAAAGATGAGTTATTTTGTTTTTCTTGGCTAAAATACATATTCTTTTGAGACTGCAGCATAAATTCTCAGTGACCTTTTATTTATTTACTTTATCATTTCATTAAGCTTCCCCTTTTTACTTTTAAAAAAAACTAACCAAGTTAATGGGCTATGGCCGACCCATGTCGAACCAATAGGTATTGGTATTGAGACTCAACGTTAATGGCTGAAGATATTTCTTCATAGTCATATCGTCTTGAAGTTCCAAGACGTAAAAGCTAAGATATTTCTATGTTTCATGTTGCAAATGACTTCAAAAATAAACACAATCCTGCTCCTAAAGTTGTGTTAAGTGAATAAATGAAATTTTCAGCCACTTTCCATCAAGTCTGATGGAGACTCTGAGTGCGATTAAAACAAGCAAATCCATGAAAATGTAATTTGGTTCTTAAGTTGTCCATTAAATAATGAAGTTGACCATCTGAAAGGATACTTAATCAATGACAAAGACAAGTTCCATTTATAGGATGAGGTCTCTATCACATTTAAGTCAATGACAAAAACTGAGAGAGAATACTTAATGAAACAGGGACAAAACTAACAACTACCTTTGGACCAGCCGACCAGCCGGCACCCATTGGGGGTTATTTTATATCCAAAAAACAACTAAATTGACGAAGAAGAAAACACTAACTACATTCTAGCAAACCACAAAGATGTACAGAGAAAAAAAAATGCATAACATCTCTCACTTGTTAGATGGTATTTTTGGCATGTTCAACTGAATATTAAAAATTAAAAATCATCTCTCTAATATTTAATTTTTCTAGGTATGATAACAAAAGGAAATCTTAGATTTCAAGGGATCTACCTTTAAAATCAATAGTTACACTACAAAAATCTAGTATATTAGGGAAAAATGAAACAAAAACTAAACAATGGAGTTTAGGCCTAATTTAAACTTTAAATTTCACAACATTGAGACAAAGATTCAAACTTAGGGGTGGTTTACCAAAATCTTCCAGGGTGAGCATAGCAAGGGCCAAGATTACATGGTAAGAGGGATAGCAATGACTGAGAATCTTACTAGGGTAAAAGACACTTGCCAACGATCCATTTTCATTGCCAAACATGACATCTGATAAAGTAAGTAAGCGTTCTTAGATTCTTGCAAAAGTCCACTTGAAATGTGATAAATTACTACCAGGACTTGTTGCTCTTTCTCAAAAATATAAAATCCTCAAGACTTGAAATTGTTACTATTTGTTTTTAAAAACTGTGGTTGATTTAGAAAAACTTTCCTCTTTATTTGGTAATAAATATACTTTCGAATTTTGTTTTTTTTGTAATCAAATATATTGGTCTTTTTCATTAAATCTTTATTTTGAGACGTACTTCAAACGGAAGGAACTGAGGTAGAATCAAACCGATTCCCAAAATGTCTTTCTGGATATTTCTCAATTTTCCCGCTGTTCATGCAATTTGAGATGCAGATGATTAGGAAGAAATCGAAGAACGAGAGAAGATGTGAAACATGCTCAATATCAATAACTTTGGTTTTAGAGATCGAGTGGCAGATCTCTAAGAACTCAAAGCATCAAACCTTGAACTAAATATATATGTACGAATATGATTATAGTTTCATCTTCCTTACCCGTATCCGGACCCGGTTTGTGTCCCAACATCAAATTTTGCCTCAATTTAGTCTCTCACGAATGCAATGACTTGAACCGATTTCTATAGCCCTGAGAAAGGTTATGAACCCAAATTTGAGCACCAAGCAAACCATTAGAAAGCCAGGGCAGTGCTGCTAAACAACCCGCTACCATTGCTATGTCCAACTGTGGCCTAGACACACCAATTCGACCGCTCAAACCCCTAACTTAATTTTGCAAAAACAATAAATGAATACTCTTGCATCAAAAATCTATTATCTTATGATTTCATTATTTTATGCAATGAGTTTTTATATATATTACGTCAATAACTAGAGTAAAATAGGGTTGGGATACTGACATGTTTTCGTTAAATCTGTGAATAACATTGAATCTTTACCGACAAGATATTATGAAAGTAAACCTTCACAATGTTTTTATTATGAAGATTCAGTGTTTTTTATACATTTACAGTGATTTGCTGTGAAAATTCAACGGTCAAAACATGTTGGTCTCACGAGAACTCAACCCTAGTTAAACATTTTAAAATTATCATATCTATACTATATTATAAAACATTTGATAAAAACTCTTAAAAATCATTTTTATGCATAAGGTACTGTATATAGATGTATATTACTTAAAATTCAAGATTACAAGTAAATTATGAATAAGTACAACTTTTTATAGCTCGATTTTTGAATTTGTATAACTAACTGCAGATAAACATAATTAAATAGAGGATACACATCTTATTTTAAAATATAAAAAATCTAAAATATAATTAGGATAATTATCGAGTTCTAACAAAATAATTATTTATTATCTTTATAAGAAAATTATGTTATTAAACCAAATATAAATTACTTCGTTATTGTACCTAAATTAAATTATAATTAAAAAATTACACAAAAAAATAAAAAATTTTAAATAGTTAATTTGATACTAATATCGATATATTTTTGTCAAAATTTTATTATATCTTCAAATTTATATTTTATTCAAAACTAAAAACATCATTGTTTTCTCAAAATCATATAAGACCGTATTATAACATCGATTGAGATAAATAATAAAATGAAATATTAAAATCAAGATGTATCTCGCTGTATTGTGCGAGTACCCTTCTAGCATAATATATATAGACGAAGGATTGTGTGAGAATAAAGTTAAGGTCAGAAGCGTAAGAAGACCTTTAATCTCGGACCCCTCACTGAATTATGGTTGATAAGTGAATTGATCCAGTGCATTTCATCCTAATATGCATTCAAGGTTGAAGATCCTTCTTACGCATCTCACCTTAACTCTCTTTTTGATTGTAACTCGATCCTTAATAATGATAGTGTTCATGTATTTGAGTATTTCGTATGGATCTTCCCGCTATTGCGGTTGAACCTTAATTGCAAAAGATGGCTACGAAATGAATTCCGTGAACTAGTTGTTGCTTGTCAAGTATGGGATGAGATCAAATTTGAGTTTGAGATAATGAATACTTTGGATAAATAACCGTCATTCTCTTAATTGAATTTCAAATAAAACTCAGCCTGAGCCGAATCCAAAGGATTGAGAACACTAAGGGGTCGTTTGGTTCATGAAATTTGGTGGAATTGGAATGTCCAAATCTTTGACCAAATTCCAAATACCATGTTTGGTTCACATAATAGATATGAAAGAATCCTTCCAATTCCAACAAATTCCTTAAGTCATGGGATTTCACAATTCCATCGCATATACCACGGATTTCAAATTCCAATCCGACAAATTTCTTAGACCTCATCCAATTTCATTGACGTTGTATCTCGATTTGCTCTACTCTGCTATGCTCGATCTCGTTTAAAACTAAGAATGGCAACGGGTCAGGTTCGGGCCGGTTATTGGTATCCTCGTCCTCGAAACCGATAACTAAAACCGTCCCTGTGACCTCCCCGATCCCCATCGGGTCCCTGCGGTTTCCCCAATCCCTGTTGGGGAACCTGTTAAGGTAAAAATCCTTTTTTTCCCGTTCACCGTTAGTTAGAAGCGAACCCGAAACCGAAACCCTAAACAGATCTAAAAAAAATACAATATGTTAATTTTCACAACTAAAAGTAAATTATAATTTTTTAAAGGTGCAAGTTTAAATGTCTCAGACATAATCGAATCAATTACAAACAATGTATTAGATTATAATATAAAACTAAATATAACTTCAAACATCATATAATTAAAATTACGATTTCATAATTAGACAAATAAACTAGACTTTTTCGTCCTTATTTAGGTAGTTGAAGTAAAGTGGATAATTTTTTTTTAAATTTTAATGTTACTATTTTTTTTAATAATATTATATATATATATATATATATATATATATATACATAAATTAAAATATTTTTTATGTATCATCGTCCCCGCCCTCGCCCCCGTCCCCGTCCCCTTTAAAATCCCCGAATTTGTCCCCGATTCCCGCTCCATCCCCGAACCCGGTCCGAAAGTTTCAATTTTCGGTTTTCACCATCGGTTTCGGTTTTTTTGTCATCCCTATTCAAAACTGTTCGATCGCATTCACCCTGCTCGATCTGGTATGCTCTCTCTCTCTCTCTCTCTCTCTCTCTCTCTCTCTTTCCATCCTAAAAAGGATTTTCTTGAAATGCCATATATGTAATTTTCTCGTTGAATTCCGTGAACGAAACAAAAAAATTTCAATTCGGTTAAGAATTTCATTCCAATTCCATCCAACCAAACGCAATTAAAAGACATGGTCAAATTCCATCAAATTTCATTCAATTCCCTCAAAGTCAAATTCATTCGATGAATTCCAATTCCATCAAATTCCATTCTACGAACCAAACGCCCCCTAACTATTTAAGAAATAACATATGTAAGCTATAAACACTACATGTTTAAACGGTATCGTCTTTTTAGAATTTCTACTTATGTTTATTACTTATAGGTATAAGTTGGTAGCACTGCCATTGAGTGATGAATAAACGGTACGTTGTTTTGCTAAATGCATGCCATTCAATTTGTTTCTTAGGGGCTAATGACATCAACTTAATACAGATAAGTTGTATGATTGAAAGATGGTGCTTGAAGCAACTAGCTAATCATGAATGTGGGTTTCCAATATAATGTAAATAACATTGTATTTTAAGGAAAATGATGCTTTAAATAAGCACTCCACTTGTCAAGAAAACCCAACTCATCTGGATTCAAGCTTGGAAGTTCACGATCTTCGAGACTATTGATTATCTGCATAGTCTCACCCAGAAGTTGGGCTGCAGCATGCACACTTGCTTCCCTTTTCTCTATCGCACTTGTGTGGCATTTTATTGCTATGAGTCGAGGTAAGTTGGTGAGGCAAGCAGCCAGTATGTCCGCTATCATTGAGGATAATTTCTCAAATAGTTCCTCTTGGCTAACCTCATCAGTGTTTGCATGGTAGGAAAGCAGAATTGTCTCGGTGATACGATACATTGAATTGGCAGAAATACACCTGCACATGGAATCGTCATTTCTGCCTCCTATATCCTTCTGTTCCATTTCGGTGACCAGGTTTTTAGCTGTATCCCTGAACCATTGAAGAATCTTTTCGGCTGTATTCACTTGAGGTACAGGTTTCTGCAACCTGTTTCCAAACCACCTGTGATAGACTTCAACCTCTAACCACAATGTTTTAGCCGCCTTTTGAATGCTTTCATAGTCTTCAGTAGCATTGAGGTTTTCTTCCACAAGTTTGACATATACAAGACCCTCACTCACACTGCTTAGCAAGTTCTCAACCATGTCGTTTTGGATATTAGGTAGAGAAATGGCGATGGTTGTGAGGGTTACCAATGGTAGGCTCCAACAATCCAGGAAATCTTGAGCAAGTAAAGGTGGAACAAGATCGCTGTTATACTTTTCAACTCCTTCAAAACCTCTAGATTTTTCTAGAAGCCTCATAAGATGGTTGGGTTGTTGTTTTTCAGCCCTTTGGATGAAGCTGTTCACAGATTTTGAAATGCTTTTCAATGTTCTCTCAGCAAGGTTCATATTGTCTTGGAGTTGCAAAACATACGGGCTAAGAACTTTATTTTGTTCTAGCCTACTCCCCTGCACATTACCTGAGGCACTAAACACGGTCTTTAACCACTTCCAACAATGGAAACAATACAAGACCAATATCACTAAGAAAATTGGGACCAACCCTATGATCTTGCATGCTACCACAACTACCTTCTGAACTCCTATACAAAAGTTGAGAATTAGGATTTTCAACTTCTGGATGACAACCTTGCATTTGCGGCTACAGAATGTGAATGGTACACTACTATGTTTCCAATCACATAACTTCTCGGTCCAATAGCTCTCTACTTTAAAGACCTTGATATGGTTCCAAATCCATTTTATGGACAACTTAAAGCTCAAGGATGCAAAACATCTAGAAACTGGGGAAATTGAACCCAACATAACTCCAGAAAATTGTATTATAAGAATCATTGAAGTCGACCACTTATAATCTGAGTCATAGTCCTTCATGCGTAAACGTATGACAAACATCATAAAAAAGTGTATTGCAGTACTTATTGCACATATTACCCCAGAAGCAGAGGTTGTAGTAGAGCAAGTTGTCATGAATTGGGGGCTGCCAGTTGCTGCCATGATACAGTAGTTGCTCACATGCTGCTTTAGCTTCTCAACGGTTAATCTTCTTAGTTGTTGAAGCTCTTGGTCCTTTACAGCTGTTTGATGACCTGCTTGGTATTTCACTTCAAGTATGTGTTTGGACATTAGAATAGCTAAAGATGAACATGTATGTATCATTAGCAACATGAGTAACATAGCCACATAAATGATTGCAATAATCTTGTAAAGATCTTTAGTGTGAAAACCAGTAGCACCACCAGCAAATTGAAACCATAGAGCAAAACTTTCCGAGCTAACAACACCAGTTGTTATTTGGATGCAAACATTCACCACCAAGGTAATTACGAGAACACCCAAAGCTATGATGTTTGTGAGAAGTTCATTGCTGTCCATGGTTGATAGAGAAGGCAATAAATTAGCCATGATGGTGCACATAAAGGCCATGCTTCCAATCTCTGCAGATTGGTCCACAATACCTGGCATTTGATTGTTGAGATCCATAGGTAACTTCATTGCAACCGCTATGACAGAGAGAGAAGCAGCATTGAGGGTGAAGTATTTACAGGGGAACCAAAATTTTTTGTTTCTCAAACCATGTACTAAATCAACGACCATTGGCAGGATGCAAAACAGAGATGCCAAAGCGATATAGACCCCAATCCACACCATTGGTTTGCCAAACCTGTCTTGCTCATCTGACTGGTATGCTAAATGTTTGTAGTTATGCATGGCCTCGAACAAAACATTAGCTGGTAGTGGTGTACAGTTGCAGTTAGACCAAAGTTGGCTCCAAGCTTGGGAAATCCTATCATATCTTGAACCCATAATAAGGGTAACAAAATGATGATTCGAGACAAATGAAAAGTCGGTATAGAAAGATATGCACAAGGTAGCAGAAATTATGACTTAAAATGAGCAGTTGTATTTCAAATTATACAGAAGACATATGGAAGGATTATAGATAATGAGGAAGATGGTGAATGATCAGAAAATAAAGAAAATGGTGGTCTTAACGAAGAAGAGTTGTAAAATGAAATTTCCAGCCTCTTTCCAAAAGTTGGATCAGGAGACTCTAAGTGTGATCATATTAAACCACCACCTCATTGTCGCTTTCATGCATTAATTATTTGTCCCACCCTCGAAACGTATTCTTTTGTTTCATCACCTCTTAACACTTGTACAAACCGTGGATACGCAAACGATGGTATCTATTTATTTTATTTTATTTTTGTTGGCTAAAATACATAGACTTTTGAGACTCCAACATCACTTCTCAATCATCTTGGATACAAAATCTAAAATACTTATTCTGCTTCTTGTTGCGAATGACTTAAAAATAAACAAAACCCTGCTCTTAAAGTTGTGAAAGTGAACAAATGAAATTTCCTACCACTTCCCACCAAGTCAGATGGAGACTCTGAGTGTGACTAAAACAAGCAAATATGTGATAATGTAATTTGGTTCTTAAGTTGTCCATTAAATAATGAAGAAGTTGACCATATGGTAGAATACTCAATCAATGACAAGGACAAGTTTTGTTTAGGTCTTTATGACATCTAAATCAATGACAAAAATTGAGATAGAATACTTGATGAAACTACCAACTACCTTTGAACCAGCCAGAAACTGTTGAAACTCTTTGTCTCTGTATGGTCGTCTTTTGTTTAAGAAAATAAGATATATGACTACTGCCTGTGTGAATTTGGGAAACATTCAATTGATTTTATGGTTATTCGTTGAATTACATTTTTTTGAAAGTTGAGACTGTCACAGTCCCACACTGGCTTACACTTGGATCATTTCTCCTGTGTAAATGTATATGATGGAACATCTCTTCTCTCCCTAAGGGATCTTTTGGAGATTAATCTGGGGTTCCACATTCTTACAAAGATGATCTTTATCTCTGCTCTCCCAATGTCATCATAAGAGAAATGATGACTTTGGCAGTTCTTCGCTCCTAAAAACAACATTTATGGCAATCTGATATAGTTTAGTCAGCCAATACAGAAAATTCACCAAATTCATTGGAGAGGAACCTTTGCCGACAAAGAATTGGTCAAGAAGAACAAGCAGCCAACATAACATAATTAACAAAACTATGTAGGTGATAAGGAAAAAAAGGGCTAAGGTTCACCTGCTTTTGGTTACAGGCAACTTCTTTTCATGCTTCTTAGAGAATCTTGCAGTTGACATGCTAAATAGCTTATTAATCGCATTGGAAATTCGGTACCCTGACTTGGCCGTTTCATTCGAAATTTCTACTCATAACTTTGCCTCTAAGTCGGTGTTGGACGCCCTCTATTTGAGAAACCGTCGCTGGAGAAGAAGCTAGGGTTCCAACGAGATTTAGATTCAAAATCAACGAATTCGAGGTAAATTCCTAAGCTGAACTTCCGATTAATCCTTCTATACTCTTTATTTGTTATTCTAAAGTTGTTGGGCATGAAAACGGGCCATAATGATGGCTCGAAGCCCACCGATTTGTTGTTGTTAAACGTCGAAACGTCATCGGCCATCAAATGATGAAGAAACTCATGGTACTGAGTTCAGTAGGACGAACTAAATGTAGATTCTTGCGTCTGATGATAGGGCGTTTACCAGGTGCTTACCCGGTACCTGTTCATCGGATAATTTTTTTTCTTACCAGATGAACACGACAACGGTCCAGAAACGATGATACAGAGATTCTTACCTGAGAATTGAGTGTGAACGACTCTTGTTAAAAAGTGTTCGTCGGATAAATTATTTTATAAGATAAGTAATACAATTTTACAAGATAAAAATAAATTATAGTGTACTTCTACCGGTAAGCTGGTAATTCGGGTAAACAACCCGGTAATGATTATGAATAATCATAAAAGAGTCATGAAACATGGCCGGAAAATAGACCGATTTGGCCCCAACGTCGCTGATGAATGGTGCTGGTCGGAAGGCATGGCTACCGTTGGTTAGGTCTGATCGTGGACTGGTGGCATTGGGCTGCCCGCCCTATCCATTCTGTGTTGGGCTCCTTATATAATTGTCTCTGGGGCCGATCTTTTTGTTTACGGACTAATAATTTAATTTGTAGTGGATTTCTATCATATAATCTGTTCAGCTTAGCTTGATTTCATTTGATAGAATATTTTTATATGATATGGACTTTATAAAACGATTTGGATTTTTTTTTTTTTTTTGATGTGTTTAGTTTGTAACACTTTGAAATGAAATTAAATTTGATTTTTTATATAAAAAACAAATTATAAAAATAATTAAATTGTCTTTCTATTAATTGATTGTTACAAAACAACTGTTTTTAAAATATTATTATACACAAATTCCATATTTGTATAATTTTAAATCCAGACTGAACATAGGGATATTTGAATACATAGTAAAAGGTATGAGAACATCCATGATGAGAAGGGTTATCAAGTGTTTGATAAATAATGCATAATCAAGGAAACATCACAAGTGTGGGTATGATAAGACGATGTGATGTGTTACATACTCATTTCAGTATTTGATAATGCTTAAACTACAACATTTATAAAGCAATAATGATATCATGAATTTTTTGGTCAATTATTGCATGTGTCTCACCATTACTGGATGAACTAGACTTCAGGTAATTAGGCTTCATCGTTGCACGAATTTTGTCCCCTTCCATTCACATATAAAACAAGATTACCCCACTCATAAGAAGATTTGTTTGGTTGGAAGCAGATTTATGAATTGTATTTGAGAAAGGAATTAGTTTGGTGCATTTCAATATATCACATTAGTGTTGACATTTAATTAGGATTGATCAAAGTGTGGAGATCTCTTATTACGTTTCTCACCGGAATTCAACCCTTGGGTTGTTGGGGATTTGATGGAGAGCAAATGAATGATTAACAAGTCATTGATATAAATAGCTGGGAATTCAATCAAGAGATACAATATTCGAGTTAAGGTTTTAAGATCTAATCAGGGAGCAAATACACCCGCACATACATAAACCTCTCAAAAGAAAATACACATCAATACACAATGGGGTTTAAATCCATTCATTTCGTTTTGTTTCGTATTGAAGTTGCTTGTTTAATTTTTGTATTGATTGATTAACAACCACGTTTATAATATGTCATTCTTTATCCATTTGGGAAAATGGCAATATCCTTTCTACTTGGTTCTTATCCAAAAATTAAAGTGATATGTTTTTATTCTTCTACGTATTAGTCATTAGTAATTATCTTTTTCAATTAAAATACTTATAGTCTAGGGGAATATATACAATTAAAATAATACAAATTTTGTATTATCGTTCAATTGTTCTGATATTGTGAAATAAAGTTACAACTTTAATATGATTAGATATATGACAAGAAGGTCAAAAGAAACGATATAAAAACACAAAACAATGACGTTCTTAAGAGTAAAGAAAAAGTCATTGCTTTGATCTATTAATAAATTTTACATTAGGTTTTATTAAAATAAACTCTTTAGTCCCAATATTAAGAGCTCCTGGATTAACATCTTATGTCACAATCCATTAGTTGACTCATACTAATTATTTTATGTTAGACATAAATTTTTATGCCTCACTTAATATTAAAATGCATTTATTTATAATGGATTTAAATATCAAAAGTAAATTACACTTTTGGTTACTATGGTTATAATTCATTATCAATTTTTGTTTTTCAATTTTAAACTAACTATAGTTTTGGTCACTATGATAAATGATGGTTGTAGGTCGGGAAAGATTGAGGCTTATGTCGTCGGAGCATTCAACAGGACGGGAGGTTAATTTGTGGATGCATCACATGGATGATTCACGATGAAATAAAAAACAAATACTGTAGAGCAACAATGGTTGCAGATTAAAGAAGATAGATTTTTTTTTATTTATAGAAAAAGACGTTTTTTGATACTGGAGCTTTCAACGGAAAGGGATAATGGGTGTCGGAAATGGAGGTAGGGAAGCTGGTGGTTTATATATGTATTAACATTTTAATAATATTAATTTGTTTATTTTTTAATTGAAAATTAAGAAATCTTAAAAGAACGGTAGTTAGTCTTAAGGATAAAAAAAATGAAATAAAATTATTAAAATTCATAATCAGTTAATTAAAATAGAATTTACTGAAATATCAATTAATAAATGAGAAAGTCAAAACATCCTTTAAATTATGTGAAAAGACATTAATGAGAATGAGATGTGGGATGGATGTGGATCTGATCGGGAAGACAACGTGTGGATTGGTTTGCTTCAATGCTGGGAATATACATTACACAAATACCGCTTATTTTATTGTAATTTAATTTGTTACATCGAGCCATGTGATACATTATAATACGTCTAAATGATTAAATTCGATTCTTTTTTCCATTTTATTTTGTAATAAAATACCTTTAAATCATTAAATTTTGATTCTTTTTTTTCCGAAAACCATGAATCTAGTCATTTCTATCCTTTTTATTTAAAGGCGGTGCTAAAAAAAAGTTTATCTATTTCATTTTATTCCACATTTAAAAGTCTTTAATAAAACATTAATTAATTCGTTGTTTAATTAATACACTCTAAAATGTTTTAGACACTTATTAAAATGTCTTATAAAAATTTGTAATATAATTGATATTAAAATAATGGTTGTAACTTTTTAAATATTACAAAAACATATTAGCTATTAGTATTTTATAACTTTTAGAGTAGATGCTAATTAATTTTGTATATTTAATTATATGTTTCATAAATGACATGTTTTTTTCTTTAATGTTTTGTCTTTGTAGGGTTGTAAATAAAATAATTTATATATAGCATGTTATTTAATTAAGATTGTTTCGTTAATATTAAAATATCGTGTAAATTCATATATATTTGCGTGGCATGAGAAGGGCCATAAAAAGACTCCAAGTCTTGGTTACACGTACACTGCATCTCCGTAATTTTATATGCTTATATATTAAAATATCATAAATGTATTAAATTTTTAGTAGTAAATTACGTGTCTAAACCATGTGTTTAAATGTTTTCTAATGGCTTTTTGTTTTTTTTTTTTTTGAAAATTCAACATAATATGTTCTTATGGTTGCATTGTAGTTTTTTAATCGGTTTGGTTCATGGATGGCCATATTATAAGGCATATGGTGGCACGTATTATTCCTCCGTCAAAGGTTAAAAAAGATTAACTTCGTGAAATGTGCAACCGTATTAATTTGTTGTGTGTCACCGTATGTATTTTGAAACTACGATGAGAACCGGTTTTATTTGGTAGAGTTAGTTTGCAAGACTTTTATTCCACCCCATACTCCAATTCGAATTCTATTAGTGTCATTTTCTTAGTCAAATGGTGTCACCGTTTGAAAAAAAAAATCCGTAGTTTGAAAAATTTTCCTTGTATTTTTTTAATAGTTAAATGGTGAAACCGTTTGAAAAAATTTCTGGATCCATCCATGATTCAGTTACAAATAAATTAAAAACCTAAGTCTGATTATTTAAGATTATAAAAAATAGAGATGTGTTTTATTCAATCTTCAAAAATAAAAAAACAAATACCATTGAAAATATATAATTTACTCCATTTGATTCATAGATATTTGTTTCTAAAACAATTATAGTATAAATAAGTGTTTTTCGTACACTTAATTTTTTGCGAACCTAATAAAAAAGTACATGCAGAATTTACTTTATATTTAACAATTACATGTTTAAGTATTTTATATATTTGACATGTCTTTAGAGGATATATCTTATTTAAATAAATTATAGAAGATTTTTTTTAAGAACTTATGGAATCGTGATAACTTTGAGAACTGATACATCATATGCTATTTTACGTGATTTTTTTTTCTATCTATGACTTAGATTTAATATATTGATTAACATATATTTGTTGCATATGTGTTTGTTACACATGTATTCGTTTTCACAATGTGAACATTTTTTATTTGTTTGTGAAACAAAAAATACAACTAAAAAGTTTCACATAGTGAAACAAATATATACGAAACAAACACATTATGAAACAAATATATGTTAATCAATACATTAAATTCAAGCCATAAATGGATTTTTTTATATATGTAAAATAGCATGCGATACACTAGTTCTCAAAGTTCTTACAATGTATTGTGCCCTCAAATGATTAAATCCTATATATATACACACACACACAAAAGAAAATGTTAATTGAATATATGAATATGTATACTAAATTAACAATGACGATGTGAGCATCTGAAGAAGATCGACCTGTTATTTTTAAAATAAATTTTATCCATTGAACGACTATCCTTCCACTCACATATCCTATATTGGGTGAAAGATTTCTAATTTAAAAATAAAGCTATATATAATCATGTTTTTGGTCACATCAATTTGAGCAATTAACATAATGGTTGATGAATTGTTTTTCACTTCTTTTCTCTTATATATAAAGTCAATTACATTTTGTTTGTTTTTAACCAAGAAAAACTGAATTTGATTAATATGCTTCAATACTTGGTTATTATAAAAATATGCTTCATGATTTTTATTATAAAAAATATGCCACCGTTACTTGTGTTATAGCAACGGATTGTTATGGGGAATTCTCCTTAGCTCATGTTTGGCACTATCTTGTTCAATAAACAAGTAGCATACTATTCATTGATGACAGAGAAAAAAAATAAATATAAAATACTGTTCAAAAGTTGTACGATCGAACCCAATGGTTACTTGCTAGTTATTTATACGTATAGAGTAGGCAAGAAGATTTTACGTTGGGATCATCCACTAGAACATACACTTCCTTTTCCATCGATACATGAGTGTTCAAAAGATGCATATTCATATCAAAATCCTAGGCATATGAAGTACAAACCTCGTTGCTTCATGGCAAATTGGGAAAACAGGGAAGCGCCGAAGCGGTGGGTGCGATTTGTTTTGTTTTGTTTTCTTTCAAAACCTTGTATTTGGGCTCTAATATTTGTATACTATTTTTTTAATAAAAAAGTACAAGATAACCGAAATGCCTCTCAACTTAACGATAGAATAAGGTGACGTTTGTTTTTAAGAGGTGCTGAAATCTGAAGTTTGATTTATAAGAGATGTGCTGAAGTCCAAGATCTTGATCAGTAAAATTGTTTGTTTTTACTTCTGAAGTATGAAATCTGAATCGTGCAAACTAGTACAAAAATATAAAGAATATATTGTTATTAGGTCGGTCACTTGATTTGGGGTAATACATATGATAAGCGCATATTTGAACACATTTTTATAATAAACCATGTGCATACTAGGACGATTTTACAGAGCATATATCTCGAAAATATTACAAGCCTCGGCATACTTTCTGAAGAAATCTAAGGTTCGACATACTTTTCAAATGATGTCTAGATGGAGCATGCGAATACAAATGTTTTTATATAAGGATGGAAAAGGGTTTTTATCAGATTTTAGGGATCCTCTTTGCTTGGGTTGAAGACAGAAATGAATGACCAAGCAAATTTTTGCGGCGACCATCAACACACCTTAGTCTTTATCCGCTTACCAAATCATTCACGTGCCCGACTAGTATAACCGCCCCAACTCGCTTTATACACTCAATTCGACCCTAATTTCACACGTGCAACTTTCTTGGCGGCTTTAGCCGCGACACAAGTTGTCGGCGACCACCGAATCATGTCTTTTAAAGGGGGAAGAAAATCAGAAATTGGGGAGGAACATCAAGATCAAATCTAAAGTATTTTCGGAAACGAAATTTGGAGGTTCATCTAGGGTTTTTCATGTTTCGCTTATTTCAATCAACTTGTAAGTTTTAGATATTAGTTATGAGTAGCTAATTCTCCATTTCTAGTTTTAAGTAGATAAAACTTGTTGATTTGGTTGTGTTGAGACTTGTTAAATGTTCATCCTATTTTTTAATTTCCGTTTATGCAAATTTGTTTATTTTGATTTACCAATTTTGGATTGTTTATTTGAGTAAGTGCCCTCACTTTTCTACTATGATTTTGATTTGTTAATCAAGATTATGATTCTGCAATTGTGTCCAACTTTGATAAGTAACAAGTGACATTGCGGTTGCTAGTTAGATTAATCATTTCATGTTGTAGTTTGTATAATTTAGTCCAAATGGTCGACGTCTGCTTGTTGGTTAAGAATGGTGCTTATTTGAATTTAATGCAGTTGGTAATCGAGTTTAATTAGGTGCGTATTTAGACTTCATTATATTAATTGGTTAGGTTCTATGTATAGAGCTTCTCATACTAGCTACTTTTAAAGGATAAGCAAGGTGTTGATGCTTATCAATACAAAACAAGGAGCTTTTTCCGGCGGAAAAATTCGCTAGAAAAATGGGTTTACCGGCAAATTTCGTTGCCGAGAAAGAGAGCACCAGAAAACACGATTTCCTACAAAATTCAGGCGAATTCCAACCGCTGAAAATCCGCCACGAACTTCTAATAAAAGTGTTTTATAAAGAATATAAACTAAAGTTTCTACAAACGTGCTAAAAAGTGTAGGTGACCTAATTTTTTTAATTTGGAAATATATATATATATATATATAACTAATTAAACAAGATACTTGAAATTATATATAATAATATTATAATTCATTTTGACTCGAACTCGATTCGAATACTTTGACAACATTATTGAATATATTCCAACATACCTACCTTTTAATCGTTTGCATTATTAACTTCTTTAATAATTCCATCTCATTATGGGAATATATACTAATTAAGTAGTTAACCTTTTCATTCCAAGTAACTCATTGTCTTTGTATAAATAAAAGAAAATTATATAAAAATATTAATTCTAAATTTATTTATTTCCTGGTAATTCCAAACATTTTTTTTATTTTTTTTAAAAGATGATACTTTAGTATATAATGATATCGATTACTTTTAAAATAACACATACAATAACTATAAAAGTCCTATTTGAATCAGGCTTTCTATATCTACACGTATATATACATGGATCATATATATGTACGTGTCCATACTACATATAATATGGTCTCTAAGATGGAAGAAAACGAATTGGATCATATCTTCATGAGATCTTTGTTATTGTGTGCAGTGTGTGTGTATATATATATATATATATATATATATATAGTTTGTTATCCATATCTTGAACCTACCATTTTATCCTCTTTTGATCCTTATCGATATGAATATATATCCAAACATGTGGGGCTCGTGGAGTTAACATATATATATATATATATATATATATA
>NC_037538.1:3911171-3940143 GCF_001531365.2 Cynara cardunculus var. scolymus
ACTATATAATATATACAATAATACATATATAAACCCTTCCTTTTAATTGCTAAATGTTAACAAATTAGTATTCTTTGACAAGAAAATTAGTGGATTAAAGACATTTTTTTATTTACAAATTACAGTATTAGGGTGGCATGCAAGCAACCATCACAGTTAAATACTCATTCCCTACGGCATGTGTATTTATACATATAAATTTAACTAATGCAAACCCCTAATTGCAACTGCTACTCCGGCACATCTCTTCGTCGGACCACCGCCGGAAGTCCACCACTCACGTTGGCAGTCAACCCCGGAGAAAACCGTAGTGTCTGACTAGGATTCACCACTCTCACATCAAACCTCCGAATCAACGACAGTGAAGCAATTTGCATTTCCATCAATGACATCTCCTTCCCCAAACAAACCCTAACTCCACCTTGATACACTGGGTATTTGTATGCACTTTCGGGTTTAAACATCCCATCTCGGATCCATCGATCCGGCTTGAACTCCAATGAGTCGGGGCCCCATATTCGCTCCATCCGACCCATTGCATATGGATGGTATGTGACCCGACTCCCTCTCCTCACGAAAGTGCCATCTGGAAGAACATCATCTTGTTCTGCGAACTTGGAATCGAATTGGACTGGTGGGTAAAGCCTCATGCTTTCGTGTAATGCTGCTCGTAAGTAATGCAAGTGTCGTAGGTCTCCAAAGCTGGCTAGTGTGTCAAGGGTCGTGCCCATGACCCGATCAGATTCCTCACGGATCTTTTCTACGACTTTCGGGTTTTGTGACAGTAACAAGAAGAAGCTGGTCAAGGCGGACGCCACCGTGTCTCTTCCGGCTAAAAGAAAACTGATGACGATGTCTCTGAGGTAATCATCATCACTGATGGAACCCATGAATCTTGAAAGCAAATCATTGTTTGAAGAAGGACCAGTTACTCTTCGTGTCTTGATCACTTGATCCGCCATTCTTTTCACAATCTTGATGGATTCTTTGAGCTTTTTCTCACTCCCCAAGTTGAAAAGTCTCTTCATCTTCCATACCAATGGAGTCGGCGCCAACCCTCTTTCGGCGCAGAGCTTGGAGCTCAGATCGAAGGCTGACTCGAGGTCTGAAACAGGCAGTGAGGGTTTCAAGCTACCTGGATCCAACCCAAATGAGAACTTACAAATGCTATCAAAAGAAAACCTCCTGAAAATATCTTGCAAATCCAAAACGTCACCGTCTTTATCGGCCACCGACGAAAAGAATGGAATAAGCCTGGATTCTATCTCTTCTACCACAACACTCAAAGCGTGCGATCTAATAGACAAACTCCCAAGTTCCAAACTCGCCATTTTCCTCTGGAACCTCCAGCAATTACCGTCGACATTGAAAATACCTCTGCCAAGGAGGTCTCCGAGAATGGCGGAAAAAGCTTTGCCTTTTGGATAGTTATCAAAATTGGTCTTGATCATGTACTCAACGTTATCTGGGTTGGCGGTGATGATGTTATTGAGTACGTGAAGATGGATGGTTCCGGTGGGAGATTTACGGAGGAGGTGTGTGTACCAGTCCGAAAGATTAACGAACTCAGCCGCCCAGCTCCGATTGATGAAGGCGGTGCAGACGTCGCAGTTGCAGCAGGGCTTGAGACGGAGGATGAAGAGAGATAAAGAGAAGAGGGAGAAAACGGCGGTGAAGGTGAAGAAGAGAAAGCAAAATGAAGCTTGGAGTTCCATTTGTTTTGATGGTGATGAAGTGATGATGGTTGGGGATATGGTTTGTATTATATAAGGCGAATATTGGATGAGGGGGAGAAATGGGCAAATGGTAAAAGATGAGGGGGTTGGGGTGAATGAATAAATAGGTCATAAGTAAGGCATGCGTGAATTGGAGGTTGGAGGGAGGGATACACGTGGTGAAGGCGGAGGGTACGTCATGGCTTATTGCAAACAACACTCCCGTACCCACGTGCTTATTTTAGTTTAATGTTTTTAGATATTTCGAAGTTGTCAAGTTGGTATTTTGAGACTTGTGGTGTGTGCTTACTTTTCGGGTAATTATTAAAAAAAGGGGAAATTTATAGATATAAATTAATTTTAAAAAATTTAAAAATTAAGAAATACCCAATAAATTTTCATATCTGAATGAATATCTATATTATATTATATTATAAAGCATTTTGATAAACACTCTTAAAATTATTTTTATGCATAAAGTATTGTTTATTGATGGATAATACTTAAAATTCAAGATTACAAATAAATTGTATATAAGTAGAACTTATTAAAGTTTTATGTTTGAATTCGTGTAACTAACTGCAGATAATCATAATCAAATAAAGAATAAACATCTCATTTTAAAATATAATTAATATAATTATTGAGTTATAATAGAATTACTTAATTATTATCTTTATAAAAAAATATATTATTAAATTTAAATTAAGTTAGTTCGTTGCATTAAATTAAATTATAGTAAAAAAATTTGAATTAAAAAAAATACACAAACAAAAACTTTTAAATAGTTAATTTAATACTAATATTGATATATTTTTTACAAATTTTATATGATATTTTCAAATTTATATTTTATTCAAAAATAAAAACATTTATCGTTTTCTCAAAACCACATAAAATCGTATTATATCGACATAGATAAAAAATAAAACGAAACATTGAAATAGAAATGTGTCTCGATGCATTGCATGAGTATCCTTCTAATTTATTATTAAACAAATAAATTCTTATTTTTTTAAAAAAATTAACTAAATAAAAAATTGTTCAAATATTTAATTAGTAGTTTAAATTGAAGAGTTTGAAAAAACTCAATAACTAGCATATTTTGAATGATTAAGTCTTTAAACTATTTTTTTTAATGAAAAAACCATTAAACTTTCTCATTTTGAATGATTAAGTCTGTGAACTATTTTTTTTTAATCGAAAAATCATTTAACTTTTTTATTTTGAATAACAAAGTCCCTAAACATTTTCTTTGAATAGATAAACCATCAGACTTCTAAAACTTGCTTACCTACATCTTTTAATTAAAAACAAACTACATATAATTGACTAGGAATATTTTAAAATAAGAACAAACTTACATCAGTTTTATTGTGCTCAACCCCACACCACTAAAACCCCTCACAATCAAACGATATCACTCCCGCTCACCACTCTTCGCTGCCTCAACGTTGTCCATTATTCATATCACCTAACATATTTTTGGCATCGACCATTGATCTCCCTTTCTTTGATCTATTTGTTATCTATTAAAAGAGGAAAAAATCAAAAGATAACCGGTTACAAATAGTTTTCTAGGTTAAAAAAATGTATGTAACCAAATTTTAAAAGTTTGATTGTTTAATTTATTAAAAAACTGTTCGATTACTTAATCATCCAAAATGAGAAAATTCAACGATTTTTTCATTCAAATGTTGAAAATTCAATGGTTTTTTTATTTAAAGAAAACAGTTCGAGAACTTAATCATTTAAAATGAGAAAATTCAATTGTTTTTTAAATCAAAAAAATAGTTCATGTACTTAATCATTTAAAATAAAGTAATATATAAGAATTAAAATGGGATAATTTGTAACATCAATGAAGAAGTGATTTGGATATTGGATGTTTATTTTTTAAATCATATTCTACAACTATAAATTAATTTATTTCTGATGTTATAAAATATTATGTGATAAATTATAAAGTACATAGTAACCAGGTGTTTTGATAAATTAATTATATATAAACCACATATGATTTGTATATTAGAGTTAATTAATTTCAACATGTCAATTTAAATATTTATTTATTTTATTAGTTAGCAACACTTTGTCAGATAATTTGCTTAACATAAATTTAAAGTTGTCTGAAAACAATTAACAACCTTGATTTTCTATTAATAAAATGTTTTATTATTCGGGGATCCAAGGTGTTGCATTAACGGAAAAGAATAATATATAGAGGGAGAAAAACGATCAAATGTAAACCATTTAATTTGTATAAAACGTGTAAATCTCATTCAATCAATCATAATTTTGCATTTTGTTCATTTTTTGTAATTATGAGACGTTGATTAATCATTTTCATTGTGTAGGGTGTTAATCATGGATATTATTATCTTTATTATTTTAATTTTAGAAAAATATATGAAACAGTTTCATTAAACTTTCATTAAGTATTATATGAAACAATTTCATAACCATATATAAAACAACTTTATCAAAAAAAAAATTATATGAAATAATTTCACAAAATTAAACAATTTCATGATTTTTTTTTCCATAAGATTAAATAATGAAATCGATGGATGAGGATGGTTTGTACGGTTTGTACAAATTTGGTGATTTGCAATCAGTGGTTCTAAACGGTAGTCCAAATTGGTGGTGGTGGTGGGCAGTGGTTCAGAACGATGGTCGGCATTGGTTTAGAACGATGGCAGTCGACAGTGGTTCAGAATTGTGTTCAGATCAATGGTGGTTGACAGTGGTTCAAAACAGTGGTGGTCAGCAGTGGTTTGGATCGGTGGTTCAGAACGGTGGTGGTCGGTGATGGTTTAGATCGTTGGTGGTTCAGTTTGGTGGTGGTAAGCGATGATTCAGAATGATGGTGATCAACGGTGCTTCAAATGGTGATGGTCAGCGGTGGTTCAGGTCAAATAGGGAAGATGGGGATAATTGTTTTTTTAGAAAATAGAATGAAATGTAATTGAATTCCTTCTCAATTGTGATGGAATAACCAAATCCATGAATGATGTAATGTATGGAATTCAATATTCCATAGGTAAACAAAACGTCCGAATAAAATTTGGTGTGTAATTGGTTATTTCAATTCCTTCGAGTTCCGTCGGAATCCTGTGACCCCCCCCCCCCCCCCAAAAAAAAAGAGCATTGTATCTCCAACAAATTTCTTTAAAAAAATAAACAAGGATTACATTAATTTCCAACAGATTCCTTATTTTAGAGAATCCAACATTGATTATAATATTAAAATATTTTATTAGTCTATTAAAACATTATTTCACTCTTTAAATATTTATTTTCAAAGTTTTTATTGTAGCATAAAATTCGTTCATATGCTGCATTATGGAATTAATTGAACATAATCATCTTTTATAACGAAAAAGGACTTTGAATTTGTTTGTATATTTAGAACTTAATCATTAGTTTTATGAAAAAATCAATCAACTAGTCATTTTTTAGTTGAGCATCCACCAAATAATTGTTTTTTATAAGATATCATGAAATAACTAAGAATTTCACTTGCACATAAGTTTGTAAGGGCTTCAATGCGACTTTTACGGGGATCAAATGGCTGAGAGAAAAACTCGTTAATTTGAAGAATTGGTCTACTCGACATGAATTAGGCATTAATGAAGCTTTTCTTCAACAGGCACGCGGTTAGAGCCCCGGGCTCCTCCCACTGCTATGATATATATGTCTGGAGCATATTTGTGCAGTGCTGGGCTGGAGACTCTCTTCAGATTGAGCCCAAATTTTTTATTAATTTAAATTGAATATTCATTTTTTTTTTCATTCGAGAACAAGAAGTTCGACCTCCTTCTAATTTTTCATTTTTTTTTCTTATATTTATTTGGATTTTGGGGACTTATATTGAATGTGAATGTGTCTCACAACCAAGAATAATTCAGGTGGACAATTCCGAATCTGCTTTGTCTACGAACAAGGAAGCGCTCTAGTTTCGGATGAGCTTCTCCCAATTATGGGTTTAAGCTTTGACTTTTCATATCTCGTAGGCCATATCTCAGCCAAAAAACTGATTTGGCCCACAAATACACAAAATGTTGCAAAATCTCACCATTTTGTAGAAGTCACCAAGCTGCGTTACATCCCTTTCAATTGGTCCCTGGGGTTGTGTCTCAATCTCCTATGTGGGAAATCTAAGGGGTCTGTCGAGATGCTTCCTTGCAAAACCCGGCTGTAACTCAATAGAGTGAGTTAAAATAGGCCCGAGAGCTATGAAATGAGAGAGTTTCCTTATCGTTCTGGTAGGCCCAACAGGTTCGCAAGTTTGACACAGACGCATATCATCGCAAATTTAGTTAGGCTTCTTTGGGAGTAGCCGTGAGTTAGACCATTTAATCTTATTTGACTTCTCAATGTGAGAATAGTTGCATCGTCCCATCATCTATTATTATTCGATTTTGTCCCCAAATCAACCTAAAAAACTGTGCCATGCTCTGCATGTTAGACTTGCGGAGTTGCTAGTCCCTCTACGCATACATGAAATCCACAAAATGTGGTGATTTTGCCACGATTTCCCATATCGTGGGTTTGTTCACTGATTTTTAAATGAGATGTACCACTCTATCTGCCATAAAAAGTAAAAAATTACTGGTTCAATAATTTTGCCCGATTTTATAGAATATCTTACACAAGGAAAGTAATTTACTTATATTATAACAAATAAAATAACTATATATTACCTAATTTAAATCAATGAAAAAAACGTTTTAGATATGTAAAATATTCAACAATAAAAATAAAATCACGTAACGTGTAAAAATTTGATACATGTTTATTAAAAAATCACTTCAAACATTTCTTTTAATTTATATTTTATTATTTATGGTATAATTTTTTCTAAAATAACGGTTTTGTATTAACAACATGTGTTGTGTTTGGACTAGACTACTACATAACAATAATTTCACATTTTTCTAAAAAAACTTGATTTATTTAAATAATTAAAGCTGTTATTAATTAGTCATGCAATGTTTATGTAATTAATAGGTCGGGCATATGTCAAAATTTGTATAACTATTTTACCAAACAATGTGTGCAATTGACGTCTAGAATTTTATGTTATGATGGTCTTAGATTATTAATTGTTTAAAATATATGTATTTATTGCTTTAATTATTATTAAAAATAAATCAAATTTATCAGTTACAAATTTGAAAAACGTTGCAATCATCGTTATTTTTTTCTTTTCAATTTTGGTACATTTAAAATTTTGAGACAAACGAATTATTGTGAGATGATAACGTTTAATAATATAAATTAATTTTTTCTTGCTGTAATATTATTATTTAAAAGACAAATAGAAAATTAATTTTTTTTAAATATTTAAAAAGATGAAATGGTATGTGATGTGGGGCAACCATGATGAAGAAGAGTGAAGTTATGTCGACATTCATAAACATATGACGACAAACCTCAACTGGATGTCATCAAATGAGTGGCGGCGGTGGCCGACTTAACCTCAGCGTTTAAACCGTAGTTCAATTATGTACGAAAATTACTTGTATAAATTAATTTTAATTGTTTTATTTATTTTAATAAATATATGATTTTATAAATATTTTGATTAATTCTTGATCTTATGGTTTTATATATAATTATTGACAAGATTTGGGTATAATAAAAATATAAAACAAAATGGAATTCACTTAATAAAGTATAGTGCTTGTGTTTTAAATGAATTAACGAGTGACATGAATTTGGGTTTGAAGTGTTAATGGGGATTTCCGTTTGACTTATCCAAAGATAGGGCATTGAGTTAGATCGTACGAAAGTCGTGTCTGCCGTTGACGGTTTATTTTCATTATACGGAAACGTATAAAATTCTGACTTCATCCAACATAAATTCTCTCTCGTTTTCCTTTTCAATTAATGGATTTCATCCATCATTTTCAGCACCAAAATATAAGTTTGATTCGCTAGATTCAATTCCGGATTGAATATGATTTTAGACGGATGCCAATGACACTACAACCCGATGATTATTTATTTAGTTTTTTCTACTTATTTTGTTATAAAACAATACAGTATGTCTGTCTAGAAACAAAAAAACAACTATGAGGTAGTTGTGTAACTAAATCAATGTAATACTCATAGTCACCACACAACAAAAAGTAGTAAAAAGTAACTGTGGATTAACAAAATTCTAAAGTTTCAATAGATGTTATACATATTACATGTATTAAAGGTGCGTTTGATGTCTAGACATGATAGAACATGACAAAACAGAACATGACAGTTGTTCAGCGTTTGGAAGACAGAACTATACATAACAGAACAAGTACAATAACCAATTTATCCTTAATAAGTTGTTTATATATTTTGATTAATTTATGTAATTTATTAAATTATAATAAAATAATTATTTTTATAACAAAATATATCATTAAAAAGTTTTCATCGAAACAATTAAAATGACACATAAAAATAAAAAGTTTATGTAGTTTTTATTTTTTATATTATTCCTAATCTACATTATTCTTTATTATTAATATATAATTAAATTACATAAGTTAATTAGAAACTGTATAAAAATAATACTTTGAGTACAATAAAATAAAATTTTAGAATACATAAAATACAAAAGATAAAATTTAAAGAATGGACAAATTTTCAAAAGAAGATCTATTTGATATTTTAGAAGAGAATTAAGTTTTGTTTTGAGATAATATTGGTAAAAATATAAGTATGTTCCACCTTTTCCATCTTGCGGGTAGGGGTGGAACAACCTGTTCCACTCTGTTTTTGTCTGTTCCACATAAAAGTCATACCACAAGTGAAACATGGATCCCTTTTCCGTTATATTATATTATGTCATGTCTTGTACAATGTACAGTATATCAATCCCACCCTAATTAATAAAATTAAGTTTATGTAGCCATATTTGAACATGTTGGCCAAAGGTTGAATGATTGAACATGAATTAAATGTGTTTGAATTCACAAGTTTGATAATTTGAAATTTAACATTTTTATTTATAGTTTTATGTTTTTATAGATACATGTTAAGAATTAAAATGTAGATAATGTGAATGGTCAAACTTACCCTTCACTTAATTAACCTTTATTGGCGGCTGTAAAATTAGTCTTTCTATTTAATAATTATGGATTGTCATTTGTCTTATCATCATTTTAGGCTTTACACACCAACATAATATATAATCTTAAAAGAAGTAAAAATAGAAATAACTTAGATAATAATAAAATAACAATAATAATAAAAGATAACCGAAAAACTACATAAAGCAACTCTTCAACTTGTCTATATGGTTGGGTTCCGTTGAGAAAAAGAGTAAATATGATAAGCGTAAGAAAAAATCTCCACACTCGGATCAATTCATATCAAACACAATTCATAGATGAGTTTGAAATTAAAGATGATCAAGGGTACAGATTCTTTATTTATATTTATTAGTTTAACTCTTCTTCTCACACGATTCTTCGTCTTCGCCTACAATGAAAATAATAATCGATTATTATTATTATATATGTTTATTAAAAACTATGGCTATGAAATAAAACAATGAAAAGCTTGTTATACGAATTAAAAAGATCAGAATGAAATTAAATAAGAAAAAAAAATATGCACCGACAATGCAAAAACAAAATTCAAAACAAATACTAAAAAGAGAGAGTTGTTCTAATAAACGATCACACGTGGGCAACTTGAAAAGAACAATGGGTTTTAAACATGATGACAACGTACGACTACATGACGGCGACGGCGGCCCGTGGCCAACATATGTGGGACGAAGGGGGAAGAATTGTCTTACTGCCGACTTCCGCTGTAATCCGTCGACTTCAACATGCATCTCCATCTACATCTTCTTTTTTTCTTTTCTTTTTTTATAATATATTATTTATTAAATTTATAACTTATAATGACATTTAATTAAAATATTACTTATGTTTAATTAAAATAAAAGAAAATTTGCATCAAAATGAAACCAACTTTCACCTGATTTTTTTTTTTGAAAACCAACTTTCAAAATTGTCATTTAAGGGTTTCTATCAAACTTTTTGTTTATTTAAGAGTTTGGTTGACCTGTTGACCTGTTAATGCTAACATTATCCAGATCTTTTGTCAACTAAGATATTCCACGTCATATTAACTTTTTATTTTAAAACTAATATTCCACGTCATATTAATTTTTTATTTTAAAACTAATATTCCACGTCATATTAATTTTTTATTTTAAAACTAATATTCCATGTCATATTTAAAATTATAAAATAATTATAGAAAAATAACTAAAATTTATTTTTTTAATTATTATAATAAAATCTAGTTTTCATTCCAAAAATACGTTTTAAAAAATTTCAGATATCAAATTAAAGTTATTTTTTTAAAAAAAATCCAAATTACCAAATTACCAAAATGAAAATTGTTTTTACTAATGCAATTAAAAAATCAATTGATACAATAAAAAATAAATATCAATAAAAAATTAATTTTTTATTGCATCAATAAATATTTGATATTTATTTTTTATTGCATCAATTAATTTTTTCTATTAAATTAATTTTTTTATTGCATTAGTAAAAAATAATTTTTATTTTAGTAATTTGGATTTTTTTAAATCTTCAATTTGATATCTGAATTTAAAAAAAAAAAAAAAATAGATTTGGAATGAAAAATAGATTTTATTACAATAATTTAAAAAAACGATTTTTAGTTATTTTTTTATAATTATTTTGCAATTTTAAATATGACATGAAATATTAATTTTAAAATAAAAATATAATATGACGTGGAATATCTTAGTTGACAAAAGATCTGGATGATGTCAGCATTAACAGGTCAACAGACTAATAAGATCTTTAAATAAACAAAAAGTTTGATAGAGACCTCAAATGATAATTTTAAAAGTTGGTTCTCAAAAATAAAAATAAGGTGAAAGTTGGTTTTATTTTGATGCAATTTTTTTTAAAATAAAATAATAATATATTCATTTAATTGATTTATGGATTAGTTGGTATAGTTTTGTGTCAGTATTTTATTGTTGATATTATATTGTAATTCCTAAAAAATGTATAATAAATTAACCCACATATTTCAGGTTAGCTTTACAACCGGAATCATGCATGTTGCTATTTTTAATTATAACAACGTACCCGTATTTAATTTTATAATTCCTTAATTTATAAGGAAAAATGAAAAATAACCTATCACTTTCTACTATATTTGAGCTTCATTACATATAAACACATACGTTTTAGCAGATGAAAAAAACACGTAAATATTTCTTTTTCGATTATATAAAAAATATGAGGAATATTTTTGTCTTTTTACTTTTTAATTTTTGTTGTTAATCCAAATCATATATATATATATATATATATGCATTCACACACACATATATAAATATATAAATAAATAAATAAATATATATATATATATATATATATGAATTGTTAGTTTTTTATTATATAAATTCTTGAAAGTGGAAAAAAGAAAGAACAAGTTGGCAAACGTCAAATCAAGAAACAATGGGACAAGAAACAGCCGCAGTTTCTGGTGATAACTAACGGCCGACGTCCTATTATTTGTTTTAGTTTTCTATTATTATATTCATAACTAATTAAATATGTTCACATGTCAAAAAGTTATAGACACTTAACCTCCCTACTCCCTTTCTTTAGTGCGACTAAAGAGATACATCTCATGTTAACCGTATCAGATAAATAAGTATTATTTAATTTATTTATTAGGGTTGGTTTTATGGTTTTAGTCATTTTGGATAACGAGTCAACAATATGTCTTAATCCATGAAACAAATAACACATTAGTTTTTTTAGGGTGATTTTGTTACATTGGACAATGACAGAACATAATAAAGATTCATGTTCTATGTTTGACATGACTTTTATGTGAAACAGACATGAACAAAATAGAACATACATGTTTCACTCTTATCCCATTGAACAGAGTGGAACAAAATGAAATAAAATTATAATCTACTAACATAACCTTAAAGTAAAACTTAATTCTTTTCTAAAACATTAAATAAGTCTATTTTTACATTTTATTCACTCTTTAAATTTTATTTATTCTATTTTTTGTTTTTTTTTAACTTTCATTTTACTATAATCAAAATATTATTTTTATACGGTTTATAATTTTTTATTAACTTATATAATCAATCAATATATATATATATATATATGTATATGTATATATATGGTATATTTCAACTGTAATCATGTTTATAGCTGCTTATCACGATGAATTATATTTGTTCGATACAATGTTGTCAATATAAAGATGCAACTCAATTAATTGAGATATTTTGGAAATATAATAAACAAGTAAACAACAAATGATAGTAATCAACAAATTAGCAAATAGCAAAATTAGAAAAATAACCTAATCACCTAAATCTAATCAAAGAGAACACATGGAAGCATCGTTTGGTGCGTGAAGGCCTTGCTTAAGAGAATGAAAGGGCAGAAGCAGAATCAAAGTGGTGAAGGGGCAGAGCCGAGAGCGAGAGTGTCACAAATCGTGAGATCAAGAAGTCGAGGTTGAGAGGCAGAGGCAGAGGCAGAGCGAGAGAGCAGGTGTTTCACACTGGAGTGAGGATTCAAGAGCAAGAGCCGGTAAATTTTTTATAGAAAAAAAAATGAGAAAACTGATCCTACTAACATGTATAAAATAGTTGGGCTTTGATACCTTTGGGCCTCCGCTGTCCTGGGTGACAACACATCTGGCCCAACATAAGGGCCAGACCTGTTATTCATATTTGGAGTTACGTTTTTAAAACACGTCAGATAGATAAGGTATTCAGTCCCTTATAAACCCTTTCTCCCCAACCGGTGTGGGATCTCATAATCCACACACCCCTTAGCGAGCCCAACGTCTTCGATGGCACACATGTTCATTCCAGGCTCTGGTACCATTAATTTGTAACATCTCAAGTTAATCGTACCAGATTATCCTATATATTTATCCATGCTTGGATTCACAGTTTTCAAAATGTGTCTGATATAGGAGGTATCTAGTATCTTATAAGACAACTTTTGTTTCTCTTCTCAACCGATATCATATCTCATATATGAATAATATAAAAGTAATAAGAGTCCAAGAACAAAAATGCAATAGTTGAAAAAACATGGATTTATAAGTGGAAAGGAAAACGTTAGAATGAACATGTTCATTAATCTACTGAATTTCGGTTAGGGAAAAACAGTTAATAAAAGAGTTAGTATTTAATAGGACTAGAAAAATTAGTATTATACTATAAGGTTCATACATGTATTAATTAATTAATTATCGTTCATTTTATATTATTGCTTATTGTTTCTTTAAGGGTTTTTTTATATCTAATATCAAAGTTTAATAATATTTGTCTAGAAAACTGGAAATCTTAATTTATATTCTCTATCGGTCATCCCTAGTTGACTTTTTTTTATTTTTATTTTATCCACATGAATTCTATTTTGTATTAGAATATAGTAGATTAACGGTTATCAACTAAGAAAATTCTTACCTTTTGAAAAAAATTACCAACCATATGATACGGACCAACTTATATCCATATTTAAGATTTTAAAACTGCTATTGTTTTTCATATATTATTGACACTTTATTACATAATATTGAATGCATGAATTTCAAGTACTATACCATCTCTAAAACAATAATAAGATCTCATGCTATAATCAACATGGGTTTTTGATTC
The DNA here is from genome assembly GCF_001531365.2 of Cynara cardunculus var. scolymus. Taxonomy (NCBI): domain Eukaryota; kingdom Viridiplantae; phylum Streptophyta; class Magnoliopsida; order Asterales; family Asteraceae; genus Cynara; species Cynara cardunculus. Next base: position 3,924,591 of record NC_037538.1, read on the forward strand.
TAAAGCTAATGATTCCGAAAAAGTTTATTGTAACCCCAAAAGTTTAAAAACGGTGATAAAAAAACATTAATATGAGGTGAGATGGGAACCCAATTGATTTATGATATTTACATAAAGTGTTCAACAGTACTCTAAATAGTCAACAATGTGAACACAAATGATGTCAATCTATATATTAAAGGTATATCATAGAGTGTCTTTAACAGTGGAACATATTGATAATGCTACGTATTAATTAATAGTTATTGATTTATTTTCCATTTAGGAATACTCATAAAAAAGATTTTATATGAATTATTAATATTTTTTGAAAGCAATGTTAATTCTGATGATAAAAATACTGTATTAAAGATTTTTCGTACAAATCGATGACCCTTTTTACATTTGGCAATAGGGTCTATCAAATATCAAGAACAGGTCTTGAAGAAAGGTTGAGTGCACGTTGGTGTATTTTTGAGTTAAAATGCAACGACAAGCAATAGGTATGTTACCCATTGGAAAACAAAGGAAAAAAAGACAAGAAGATAGCATTCTTTTTATACGTATCTTGTAAATGTTTTTATGTAAAAGAATGAGTTTAACTATTGAAAAATCGAGTAATTCAGAGTTGAACTAATGAAACAGTCAACCTAGAGAAAGCCAAGAAACGGAATACAGAAGCCACACGAACCATTTACATGTTCCTTTAATCTGGCACAACCATATAGCACTTTAGCATTGCTGTGTGGAACCGTGAAGAGAATTGGCACAATCGTGTGAGACGTTTGCATGATTGTGTGTGAGTTTGTGAATCCTTAGGACCATTATAGTTACGGCCGCCGTTCACTAACACCCTCTTTAGGCTCTTCGGTATTCCTTCGTGACTGAGGCGGCAAGCCACTTTCTTGCCCTATTCTGAATAGAACTGGAGCCGGTACAGTAAGGCTAGATCCATACTAATCCTAGACTATTCTTATGAAGGAAGGTGAGCATGAAACAACAGCTAGATTCTCACGGTAGATAGGGATGATACGTGGCGTGGTATACTTGATCGTGGGCTGTGAATTTTGAAACAATATGAGCCAAAAAATGATTGTTTTTTTTTCTTTCAGTCAATTATGTTTCCTTTATTTATTTAATATAATAACATTAAGTTATAATTTATATCAAACACAATTATTGTAACTATTATTACAAATGCTTTTTATCATGAAAATGAATCATTGTTTTGCTTCAAACCACCAAAAATGAACAATAACAAATCATTGTTGATGTTATCATGAAAATGATATACTAATTAAATGGAGCAATTTGGCAAGTGCACATTTGTGATTAAAAGTTAGATCTCTTCAATTATATACACACAAAAAAAGAAATGATGTCTGAACATGGTCAGTCAAGTTATATTATATCTTGATGCGTGTTTATACTATTCATTGACATGACATTCATATACAAGGGGCCATATGCAATTGCTTTCTTCATATCTCCGCTCATTAATAGTGATTAAGCTCCATCATAATTAATATCAAATATGAAAGTTTAATGAAATCACAAAAGGGTTTAATTGATACCGTTAACATATCGTGGTTTATTTATTCTTCAGATCCAAATTGATCAGTTGTACAAATTCGAGAGCGGAAATGTACTACAAAAAAGAATGGAGAAAACAAAGCACCATATATATGTGGAGTGAAGATCAAAGGCTCAAATTCAAGGAGAAGTAAAAATCTCCTTGTAGCAACATATGTTCAAATGCGGTGACTCTAGGCTACTTACAAAATCGGTGGTCGTTCTGAGATTAGTCAGCTCACATAACGTGTGAAATATTCAGGTTAATAAAAAAAGATTGAATATGTTTTAGGGTCAAAAGTGTTCATATATGTCAGAGTGAAGATCAAAGGTTTTGAGTGGACACCAAAATGAAAAAGAAAAAGAAAGAAAGATATACCATAAGTGGTTGCAATTGCAATTGCAATTGCAATAATAGCCTTGGATTTTAGCATCACAAGCTTGACATCATGGAATGACTTTTATTTTACATTACTTTGTGTCACATGATTCAGGTTTAAGTGGTCAATTATTCCCCAAATGAATTGATGCTAATCATCATGTTTCCATTACATCTTTATAGTTGAATAATTTGGTAAATTAGAATCTTACTTTTTTATTTGTCAAGAAAATGACTGGATATACATTCAACTTCATGGATTGTCATAATTATGACTTACTAGAAGTGTATCCGTGAAAAATCTAGAGATGTGTTGGTTATTATTTTATCTTAAACTATCTATACTAGATTACAAAATATTTGACAAAAACTCTTAAAACCATTTTTATGCATTAAGTACTGTTTATTGATATACATTAACCAAAATTCAAGATTACAAGTATATTAAAAAATAAAAACATTATCATTTTTTCAAAACCGTATTATAACATCGGCAGAGACACGAAACATTAGAATCGAGATGTATCTCGTTGAATTGAGCGAGTACCTTTCTAGTATATCAATATGAGATTCAAACTAAAAATGATAAAATTCTAATTTTATGGTTTAATTTATTTAAGTTTTATTATACTTTAGACTTAAAAATAAAAATATATTTATTTTGGTTTAATTATGATTTTTTTCATAAAAAAACAATTAAAGTATTTTGTTAGGGGTTAAAGATCGTTTAATTTAATTGACAACTATATTTAAGATATGTTATATTTAAAAGTAAAAAGATAATATATTTAATAAAAAAAAATGAGATTTTCTTGTATTAATTCTTCGGTTAGTTACATGAAGAGTTTTAAATTTTTTTGTACTTAATTACACGAATTCAAAAATGAATTTTTAATAAGTTGTACATATACTTAATCAACTTATAATCTTTAAATTTTAAATAATATGCATTGATAAGTGGTACTTGATACATAAAAAATAGTTTTAAAAAGCTTAACATAAATGCTCTATAATATAATAAAGATCAGAGCATCTCCTACAACTATATTATTTTATAAATTTTGTTGTAGTATTTATTTATTTTAGATTACATAAAATGTTTTTCTTTTTCTATTTTGATTTTTTCAATGTTAAACAAACAATTATAATTTTCAAATTTATTTTAAGAAAAAAAGATGATTTTAAAAAGATTTAAAAATCAAATTTAAATGTATATGCTTCAGATTTCAAACTTTCACTCAGAAACTTAAATATTATAAAATCTCAATTGATATCATTATTTATAAACAAATCATATAATTAATTTGTGATTATTTGGTTGACTATAATCATAATCTGGGAATGGGACGACCACCTTTGTGGTGCTTCAGTTGGGTGTCATCTCCCACATCAAATTAAAGTGTTTAAAACATTTTATTCAAATTACATCATATATGTCGGCCATTTATTTACTTTCTTCACGTCAAATCTATTTCACAATTCGTTTTTTAAATATAAAACGAGTGAATATCGAGTTTATCGTTCTCCAAAGTTGAATGGCCCTTCGGGTTCGAATGCGTCCAAAGTCCAATTGCGATTTCCGATGAAGATTGTTTGGATAACTTTTAGGATTTTTGACTGTTTTTCAATAAAATAAATCTTATTAACATAATAATAATAATATAATTTTGAACGACATATGTAGATGTAGGAATTGAGAAAGAGTCCTTATCAAATATTTTTATCTTTAATTAAAAAAAAAAAACGATTGGTTACATATTTTAAATTGTTGAACGCCACTAATAACATAAAGAAGAGGAGGTATTATTAACCACATACATCAATTAAAATTTGAAAATAAATACACCTGATGATGAGTATGGTTGACTTCGAGTATCAACACACGATGTGGGTCAAATGAGTACAAGATTAAAAAATCGAATGTATTTAGTGGAAATACTAATAGAGTAACTGGTTGAAATAAAACTCATGAAATTAATATATTTTTATTTATAATATTAAATTTAGTTAACTTTTATGATGGACATTTTAATGATTAGAATAAATAAAGAAAAATGTGACACTTACTGAATATCGTACGTATTAAACAAATAACATAAGCATTCTATAGATCATCTGCAACGGAAGTCTTAAAACAATTAAACATCGCTTTAAACAACTAAAACTGAAAGTCTAAAATAGCTAATACTTAACGCGTTAGCTACAGCACTGCACAAGTCGATACGCACATCGCCTAGTAAAACTGATATAATATCCTCTTAAAGCAACATAACATAACAAAGTACTAACATGAGGAATTACATCTACTCTTTTCCCTTGTTGCTTTTCACGTTGTTCGACATGGAGGTACAGACCATTGAACATTACGTTTAGTTTGACTTTGATGCTAAAAATATAACATGTGAAATCGGAGGAATAAAAACACTTTCACGAAATGTGAAATCTGACCAAATGCATATGATCATGTAAAAATGAATGAACGTGATTTTGATCATGTGATAATGAACGTTTTTATACACATATCATAATAGACTATGTACAACTGTAATGGTGCATATAAACATGTGAGATATCAAAATCTGAACCGACACAATGAGTCATCCTAAATATATTCGGACCTACCAGGCACAATGATCACAAAATGTTCAAAGATACCCTTGCAATATATCTATTAACCATATGCATTTTCATGATGCCTCCTATCACTACTGGCGTTCTAAGTGCATTGCCCTACAAACATTCGCTTTTGCCACAATTAACTTTCCACTAACAGTTTTTAACAAAAAAGTATAATTTTACAACTCATATATGTTAATCTATCAGGTTCGCTTCGTTTTAATAATACTTTTTCGGTTAGATTAAAAACTTAAGCTAATGTAATCGAGTATTTGATTTCAGCCAAAACCAAATTATACGAAATGGCTTACCTCTTAATTTGAATCCCTGTTGAATTCGTTATATATTTTACACGTTTTAATTGATGGGTTTTCTTTTAAAAAATGTCATGTTTATCATGAGATGTGAACGTTTATTGGTATCCACCCCATGCCTACTTGTACTCCAACATATTAGCAAATTTGTAGTTTGTGACACGAGACATTGGTGTTTAACGATACTGATGCTTTGGTAAATTAAGTATGTGTGAAGATGATGACTAACACATATAACAACCTTGTCGGGATGTGTTTGGATATGTGTTCATATATGGATATAAGATAATCTTTTTTGCTTGTAAATTGGTTACGTAATGTTTTATTTCTCTTTACTTGATACCCATTTTTTGTCGAGAACACATTGATTGATTCAGTAATCGGTCCTTCTGCATTTACTGTATTTCAGATAAATTTTGATACCAAACAAGACATACTGACGTAACATCATCAAGAATCAAATCTTTTTGTGTTTAAGATAGATTTTTATGTAAAACAAGACATCAAATTTGAGATAGATTTTGATGCAAAAAGACATAGTGAGATGACATTTTGAATGGTCAGATCCTTTCACATCTATAGACTAAAATAGTATTGGAGATGGATGAATTTTTGAAGCATACTCACATCACATGGTGATGATTTTGAAATGTGATGGAAGTCCACGTGTCAAGTTGGACGTGTGTTGTGATAGAAGGGGTCCGTCGAAGGATGTGTGAACCTCGATATGGGTCCCACAATCGTTACCATTTATCATATACGACTTATGATTTGTTGTTTAAAATCCTAATGGTTTTGTATTAACCAGTGATTTTTAATTTTATAAACTTAATTCTTATAAAGTAATTTATTATGATGTTTAAATTTTTTTTGGTACAGTTTGAGGTACCAGGTTAAAAGCATACATTATTAACTTATACCATTTATATAAGAGAGTTGTTTTCCAATAAAAATAGTAGTTATGGTGAGAATGGTAAGAAATATCTTTACCATTAGATCAATTCTAATTGAAGATCAATTAAAAATACTCTTCTAAGATAATTCATGGGTTATTTGAAACTTAAAATAAAACCATTAGATCAACACTAATTAAAAGCGATCAGGGATTTAAATCATTTATTACAGTTCTAACTTTAACTCGTGTTCTTACACGATATTTCGTCTTATATAAAAAGTGATATGGATATGATTGACTTTAAAAAAATAATAATATATTTTTATAACTTTTATCAGGGTTTGGTTAATATACCAATTCGGAAACGATGGTGATGGTAATGGTATTGGTTTATTGGGTGTTTAGGACTTTACGTAATCCTGATAGGTCAATTGCTCGACGAATTTTAATTTAAATCGAAATCCAATTTGACTCTAAATAATACATACAAACATATGTGAGACAAAACTGGGTTGAGACGAAATCAACCCAACCCAACCCAACCCAACCGGAAGAGATCAACCAATATTAATATATCCTCGCTCGTCTCTTGATTTATCCCTTTATGCTTGAAGCTTGTCCATAAATAACTACCCACTAGTTTCATGAAATGTGAACCGGGGTTTGCTTTTTTGAAGATTAACAGGTACTACTCAACTGTTAAAACAAATTGTATTGATCAATTGTACATACCGTTTATATTTATGAATAATCACGATACATAAAAAATTCTTTGAATCTCTTTTTCATACTTCAAATCTCGAAAGTTGATTAAAATGTATTTTCTAATTGTACGTCATGTGTAACATTGCAGAAGTAAACAAGAAACACAATGCTATGAAAGTTTAGGTTAAATAATAGATGTCTAAAACCGTTGTTGTTGACCAATAAATTCAATCTAACGATTTTATTTTTCATATCGGTATGATAGATGATGAATGTAGTAGTGTTTTGCGTGGTCAAGTACCAACTAAATTCAATATTGGATGTTTTCAACATCAAATGTAGTATTCGTCGGAATTTAATTCTATTTGTTTTTAAGGCTACGATTTAAAATTTTCTAAGATATTTGTCGAGTACGGTTAGATTATACGTTCACCTTTTTAACAGGTTGAAATTTTCTAAATTAAAGTAGTTGGTTTAAGTTGTTCAGATATCCTTGACCGACGAAGTAAAATAAAACAGTCACATTCGTGTTATTTTTCTGGCATGAAAACTCTAAAGTTTATACAAGAGTTCATAACAATATTGTATTCTTAAAAAACACAAACTATGAATGTCATTCTTTATTTGGTTTACATGTCCCGAAAATAGAAATAAATAATTTAACAATCAAAAGAATAAAAAATAGAAAATAAATCGGATGTAAATGGGCCGTTAGTATTTGAGCCATCGTAATTACTGAATTTTGTTATGGTCCAACTAAATTCAATATTGATTCGATTAAATTGGTTGATACATGGTATTGAAAATCGTCTACGATGGTAATATTGTACCGTACCGACTTATATATATATATATAATTTTCAATCCATTTGTCGGTACGATACCATGTTAATAAATTTATAATTTCAACTTTTAAGAAAGATGTTGGTACAAAATCGTACTAATATGTACTGATCGAAAAAAGTTACTACCAAATAAAGTTGGTTGAATAATTGATATCCAGAACAGCCCATAAATTTAAGCCCAAATAAATTGTTTTTGCTTTTATTAGTTACTGGGCCCTTCGTAACTTTTATCCATTTAGATTTCACGGTAATTTCTATATACGAAACCCGCGTCTCATATACACCCCCCGGCCCCCTCTCACGAGTCTCACGCCACCACCCACCGCAGCTGCCCGGACTAACGGGCGACGGCGGCCACCGCAGATTCACCCCGCACCGGCGCCAACCACTCCCTTTCCCCTTCTCGGACTCGCCTACTCTCAAGTTCTCAAATCTCACAGGTTAGGGTTTCGATTTTCAGTTTCTGAAACTTTGAAATTATTAACAGAGGCATATAGCTCGTTAGATTTTTGTGTTTTGATTTTCGTATTGGAATTACCTTTACTAATTAATAATTTATGTGTTTGATTTTGAACTTGAAATTGTTATGTGAGCTCTTTAGATTTAGATTTTGTGTTTTAATTTAGAAACTTCTAATCACTTTTTTTAACATCATAATAATAAAAACAAAACCAAAGAAAACCAAAATATGATGAATTTCGCCAGAAAAGTATTCTGACTCATCAATGGCAGGAATAAAAGATCAAGACCCTTTGACCCCTTCTGCCCATTTTGATTCTATGTGTTTGCAACATATAATATACTGATCCTCATATATTTTATGATTAAATTCGAATTTTGCCAACTATTTCACATCTTTACTCTCCCCGGCGTAGGTTTTAAGTTGCTCCGATCATTGTTTTTTCTTTAGTCTGATTTTTTTTCTTTCTTTCTACTGGAATCTTCATATGCAAATTCTTCAGATGTTGTGATATGAATATTTACTCCTCTTTGGTGTTGTTAAATGTTAACAGCAGGTGTTGGGTATAAATGGAACATGGGATATGATCTTTACCCTTCTAATCACATACTGTCTTCAGTTTTGTGTTTGATGTTTCAAAACGTCAATGCAGTTGTTCTATACTAATTTTAGTGGACCTTTACCAGTCTTGGATAAATATTTAATCAAAAGAAAGAACCCTGGTGATTCATTATCTACGGCGAAAAAGAATGATGTTGATAGTTGTAAGCAAAGTTGTCTTGAAGCCATCTTAGCCGATCTTCCCAAGTTGTGTTGAATTGGTGCTCCCCATCGTATAAGTTCTTGGCTCCGTCCCCGAGCTTTCGCCTAAAAGTCTAAATGTTAACTGCTAGGTCATAGCGAAGTGAAATTGTTAGTATATTTGACAATTATGGACAAGTTTTTCACAATGGACAACAATAACTTGGTTTCTTATATTGAAAAAGATGTCTTTACGGATAATGATAATGAAGACATCTTTGATATTTTTGGTTGAACATTGCTATCCATATAATATCATTATATTTTTGGTTTGTTGTTTTATCAATGACGACCACCCTAGACATATTCCTGGCTCTGCCTTATGGAAGCTTTATTAACATTGCAAATTCTTCTGCTAACTCTATTGAAGCTAACCCATCCCCTTCATCTCCCTTTCTTGGTGTCTTTGGATGCTTTTAATTTCAATTGACAACCCAAGGAAGCAAGATTCTGATTAGGTTTGTAGTTATTAAATGATTGGAATACCCTGTTAAATTAGTGAAAAGATGTTGCTTTTTTATGTTAATGGCCTACAATGATTCTTGATCACAAGAGTGAAGATCAAGTTAGGGATAAGGAATAAAAAAATAAAAGTTGTATTCGATGGATAGCAGATTTGTGTACACGACAAATTTTTGGGGCCTATTTAATGGATATCAAGGAGATGCCTGGTGATTTTGAATCACAAATGATACAAACCAAGTTGGGGTTCTACTATCTGGTGAGGTTGGGGTAGAAACATTCTCTTTGAACTAACATCAACAATTATAAAAAGACTTAACAAGATTTTTTTTCTCATCTTGTTTTTCAGATAAAAATACAACTTCTTGAATCAATGTGTGAATTAAGTTTGGCATGATGCTTGACTTTTTAAGAGACTAACAAAAAGCATCGTTGCCCTGTAGGTAGGATTGATGATTCCAAACCCCCTTTTATTTGTATATTGAACTTTATAATGTACACATGTAACCATATGGGGMGTAGTTCTAATTCATTGTTGTCTATCATGATGTGCACAATGATGCCTACATACTCGGAACTATTTGTTTGTAATATATGATACTTGAAGCTATGATGTGCTAGGAGCAAGCTTAGCTTATGAAAATATTCTATTTCCTTGGTACAATTTCAAAGGTTTGTCTTTTAACATTACAAACCAGTGCCAGTTTTTAGATAGCTATAACAACTTTGAGTGAAAGAATTTGTGCCATTTTATGAATTTGATTGGTATGTTTTTGTTTAATCTAGAACTTGAACAAATAATGATATGTTTAATCATAGAGAGGGTTATCAACAACCACATTTTACACAAATATTAAATCATACAGAGGGTTAGAATGGTAATTTTCTGTCATTCATTTAGAATACTTTCCAAACAATCATTTTTCATTGTATACTATATCATACGTAGCCTCTTAATCATTCAGCATCTACCAAACAGCTTGTTAGGGTTTTTTTTTTCTTCAGTTACCTCTGTAGGAAGGAGAACCAACTGAACAACAATGAAGAATCAAATCAAAAAGAGAAATAACAACAAAGCCCTGACGCCAGAGTCGAAATTTCGATCTGATTTAAGTATTTGCTCCAAAAAGAAAGACTTTGCAGACGCAATCTCCCTATTCGATTCTGCAATTTCTCAAAACCTCAAACTCAATCTCCACCATTTGAATTGCTTCCTCTACATATGTTCTAATTCCATTGAAAGCACCACAGACAAGGCAATTGAGAAAGGATTCAGCATTTTTAATCATATGATATCGAGCAAGATAAGCCCTAATGAAGCCACTATCACTGCCATATCTAGGTTAGCCGCAGCTAAAGATGACGGTGATTTGTCATTTGAGTTGGTTAAGAGTTTGGTTAAGTATAATGAAAATCCTAGGTTGAGAACATATGATCCAGCATTGTTTTGTTACGTGAAGAAATTGGATGCAGAAAAGGCGTATTTAGTGGAGAAAGAGGTTTTGAATATGGGGTTGTTTTTGGAAGAACCGGAGATTGCCGCGTTGCTAAAAGTGAGTGCGGAGGTAGGGAATGAAGAGAAGGTGTATGAGTATTTGCATAAGTTAAGAATGGGTGTGAGATGTGTGAGTGAATCGACTGCRGAGRTCATTGAGAATTGGTTCASGGGAGAAATGGGGGCGAAAGTGGGTGGTTTGGAAAATTTGGATATGGGTCGGGTTAAAGATGTGATTTTGAGGAATGGGGGCGGGTGGCATGGGATTGGGTGGATAGGGAGAGGCAAATGGGTGGTGCAGAGAACAACTGTWGGTTCAGATGGTTGTTGTTGTGCTTGTAATGAGCAGTTGGCTTGTGTTGATATTGGTAGAGAAGAGACAGAGAAGTTTGCTCAGTTAGTGGTAGCATTGGCGATTGAAAGGGAGAAGCGATCAAATTTCACTCAGTTTCAGGTGAGCAAAGTTTTTTGGTTAATATTTGATGTAATTTTCTTTTGAGATTACTTGTGAGAAGCATCATCTGTTAACTGACAACTGAAGTTTGACGGTGTTCGTTGTGCTTATTAAGATTGCTGATGAACTGATGACGAAGCATTTTCATAAGATTGATGTGATTAATTGTTTTAGGGTTTATATTTGCTTTATTCTGCCCATAACATAGCATGAACTATTATCTTTCATGGAACATTACTTATCTTTATTGTTTTAGTTATTCACCATCAAATTGCCTTTCAAATAGAATTGGTTGGATCAACATCATGATTTCGAAGCTATAGTGGATGGGGCAAATGTTGGACTCTACCAGCAAAACTTTGCAGAAGGTGGATTTAGTGTTTCTCAGGTTGTACATCTCCATTTATTTATTTTTTTGGTGCTTATTATGTTTTATGATACTTCATAAACAAGATGCCACTAGTTCTGACTCGCTCATTTCTGCTTTTCCCGAATTGCTATAGAGCAGCTTGAAGTTGTCGTTAATGAGCTGTATAATAGAAGCAAAAAATGGCCGCTCGTTATTTTACATGACAAACGTATTCGTGCCCTTCTAGCAAATCCTTCCAACCGAGGGCTACTTGAGGAGTGGATTGAAAGAGGGTTTCTGTATGGAACACCAGTTGGTTCAAATGATGACTGGTTAGAAAGTTTCTGTTGTTATTTTTAAATGAGGATACATGTACATTATATATTCCTGTTATACATAAAGCAAGGTAAATGTATAACATTTTTATTCTTTTGCATTGATGTCCTGTTCTGTTGGAATATGTTCTTCTATATTTGACTATTTCTTGGTGAATTAGATTATTTAACCCATTTTAAGATTTGTTTTCTGATATCCAATCTCCATGCTAATGATGATTCTTGGTTCTTATCTAGGTATTGGCTTTATGCTTCTGTAAAACTCAAGTGCATGCTTGTGACGAATGATGAAATGAGAGACCACATTTTTGAACTTCTGGGCCGCAGTTTCTTTCCCAGGTGGAAAGAAAGACATCATGTATGTATATATTTTGTCTCATCATTTGTTAAAACTAACGCAGTCTATGTTGTCATCTGGTAACTTTTTTGTTAACTTGTTCGTTCAAATGGCACTTAATGTACACCCGCTTTAATTATGGAGGATTTCCGGTTAAATCATGCAATTGACTTGTGGGATTAGCTCAAATCGGGCATTATAAGATCATCTATTAGCTAAAGCTAAGCTTATCCTGCTGTTGCTTTCCATCATGCAGGTTCACTACACATTTGCAAAAGGCAAACTGAAATTTCAGATGCCACCATCATATTCTCTTGTTATTCAGGTACTTCACTTTCTTGTTGCCTACTATTTTCGCAAATGTATGATTACAAAACTTTTCATTACTAAAAAGTATGGGAACCTAAATACGAGACTCGTTCATGTATCAGGAATCTGAGAAAGGGACATGGCATGCACCCTTAGCGGGCGAATATAATGATGAGTCATTAAGAACATGGCTTTGCATTACTCGTCCAGGCTGCTGTGAAGCTTCTGATGCATTAGTCTCCAAGTTTGCAGAAGTGTCGGAAACTAATAGAATACATGATGAGAGTTACAATTCATCAACCAAAACGCAGGTTGGTATAACCGGTAAAAGAAAGGAAAGATCCCCATCTCCGATCAGGTAGCGGAAGTTATAGGAGCTTCACTTGCAAGAACCAGCTTTCAGACACTTTTTTGGCAATCACTGTTTCTTAGAAAGGTTGGATATTTTAAAATTTATTAACGGTTTTCTACTTATTCAGACTCTGTCTGGAAGGAATATATGTATGCATTAACTTAATTTAATATCTACATTTAGTGTTCATTATTGAAAGAGATTTTGAGATGGAAACATGAAATCCGTCTTTTGAGGGCTTATAACGGTTTGAGCTTGAGGATTGAGTTTAATGTGGATAAATTCATGATTTAGGTTTGGGAAATGATTGATCTAACGTGTTTTATGGTTAGATTCGAATTATATAGTGAATTAGGATGTTTCTTATCGATAAGATATGTTAGATTGGTAGTCGTTTTTTTAGGAGAAATGAAGTTTTGGATCAGACCTGGACATTTGGGGATGAAGCAGCGCAACAACGGAAGGTTGCGCGACCAGGCACGCGACCTTAGTTGCGACACAAGTCCCGTAAGCCACTTTTGTAGCGCGACTTCGTCCGTTCCGTTTCTCGTTTTGCGCCAGCAAGGAAGTGTCAATCTTAGATGGTTGCTCAGGGGTTTATAAAAGTGGCATTTTGGGATTATCTCAATTTGGTTAATTTAGGTGTTCGGTTTGGACTTTTAACCGTAAGGCTTGTGGTGGGGCGTGGAGCACCAGGTGAGTTCTCTTACCATGATTTTTATAAACATTGTAATCGTTTTTAATACTTTTTAGCATTGATTATTGTTTTACTCGTCAATGGTTTTATTATCAAAACTACCATGTTGTATATTTGGTGTTATTGCGCAATATGTGGCTACTTGGGGTGTTGTGGCATTGCACAGTAGAAGTAGGGTACCTTGAGGTAGTGATATCTCTTGAGAGTAATAATCCATGTGCCTTGAATTTGTTTCTCGTGCATAGTGGATAGGCATCTACTTGGAGCCTTGATTCTAAATGTCACAAGGGTGTGAAATGTGGCTACAAACGCTCTGCAATGTCTGTGCGTTGAGAATGTACTTCTTTACGTTATTATGGAATTCTCATAGTTGATGTTCCATTATTTTAAAAGTTCGAATGCTGAAACTGTATCCAAGGCAATTAACTAGACCTTTTCATCTAAACCTCGAGTTTCAAAACTAAACCATTTTAAGAGAAGTTTTATGTTGAGAGTGACTCGAAGGGAAATGGAAGATTTGACCTACTAAGGGGCTGTTTACCAAACGCTTACTCGGGTAAGTGAACACCAAGTCATCTTACCTTACCGGATGAATATGGTAAGGATCAAAAATCTTACCCGGTAAGAGCGAGACAAGGACCAAGAGTCTTACCCGGTAAGTGAATGCGACGACTCTTACCACGGTAAGCGCTTACCGGGTAAATTGTTGCATACGATACCATTTTGGTGGACTAAAATCTTATCCGGTAAGTAAATAATAGTGTTAAATTTATCGGTAAGCGTTTACCGGATAAGTGTTTGGTAAACGGCCCCTAAGTGGATCGTTTGCCAACTTAGTTTCCAATTGTCCTTAGTTTTTAATAATTCTCCATTGTGGATGCATTTTTATCTGCTGCAAACTTTAGTGAGGTATTGAGAAACCTTGTACTCATTTGGTGTTTGGAGCCGGTTTGGCTTTAGCTTATGAATATTGTTATTTTGGTTCTTGGGTCGTCACAGTTTTTTAATTGGAAGGAGTAGGTTTGGAATTTTTTTGGCTTTCTGCATAAAGCTTCCCTTAGAAGTTTATTGAATAAGTCACTTTCTATATCATTAAGTCACTATTAAACCGTCATGTATAATTGAGTGAAAACTGTGAGTCTCATTAAACTTATTAAGCTGCGAACAAACAAGCCTTAATAATGGTTTGTCTAATAATTAAGCTCCAGGGGAGATCGTGATCAAGCTAGTGACAATGCATACAGTCGACCTATAAGGCTTATTTTAAGAGTGTGCTTGTTCTCTGCTTCGTTCCTCCGGCCATGATGCTTTACATAGGCATGAGAACGGCGAGGACCCCAATCGCCATCCTCGTCCCCGCTTTCCAATCCCCGTCCCCGACATTGAATATGATCACATACGTTCAAGTTTTTTTTCTTCTCGTTTGTGAGAGATATTTAAATCAAATGTGAATGCTCTTTTAGAGGTAACTACAATTTGGATGAGATTGACCTGCTTTAACAGTATAATAAAAAAGTCAAAATACTATTTCTAAATCTAAAATATATAATAACAAATACACATGCAATATATTTGACGATAAATATATTTAATATATGAGGACGGGATAAGATGGGTCGGGGATGACACAACTAGTTTCTGGTTTTTAACTTTTGGGGATCCCCAGTCCCCGGTTTTGCAGGGAATTCTGTCCCAGTCAGAATGAGTTGACCTAGGGGTTTCGCAAGGGGCGGGTTTTATTCCCATGCCTAGCTTTACAGTGGGTGCCAAGTCTCGAGTGGGATTTACCTCGAGGATCATCAATATACTAGTCCTGTTTTTTTTCTCTTGTGAATGCACACTATCACATCAATAGTGGAACCACTTTAAATTGATGCGTTGGTTTATTTGATTTTATTGCATTTATGTTGTCAGTTGCCATTGCTGTGCCTTATTATTTGTTTGAGACATTGAACACAATTGTCTGTTATTTACTGATTGAGTAAGCACTTACTCAATCAGCGCTTGATTAAAAAAACTCTTAAATTTGTTAGAAAAAGAAATGAGCAAAAGAAGAGTTGTAGAGCAAATTAATAAGAATAGAAAAGGAAAGACACGAGACATTAAATTGCAAGAAGCTTAATGATTTATTGTATGTAATCTATATATATATATATATATATATATATATATATATATATATATATATATATTAAAG
>NC_037538.1:3941993-3945905 GCF_001531365.2 Cynara cardunculus var. scolymus
TTTTTTTTTATGATTTTGAACCAATCACAAAGTTTGATATAATAAAAGATTGATATATAAAACTTAATAATTATAATTATATATTTATATATATATATAATATTAAAAGAACAACAAATAATGATAAGTTAGATTCATATATCAAAGGTAATGTTGATTCTTATTAGTTTAATATCTAAATGTGATCATCAACTCATTTAACTAATTTCAATAAATTTTTAAAAAATTTATTGTCATCGTGCAACGCACGATATCAAACTCTAGTTACTTATAAGTGAGTCTTGCCTAATCAATTATTGCTTGATTGCATATTTCACCAAGCCTGGAATATGTATATTTATAAAGTAGTCTTCCCAGTTAAGAGATTTTGGATCGAAGAATAACGTATTGTCCATCTCATTCAAGTCGGCCATGCTGCGTAATTTTCTGAGATTTGTATCATCGAAACTATACATAAAAGATGAAAACATCTAATTAATTAATTAATCAACAATATTAGATATTGCAACAAGGAATTACTTGAGGGTTGAGTTCCACTACAAGAACCAACAATTAGTATGGTTAAAGGTGTATATATGTTTCTAAATCTTTGAGAAAATGTGCAAAAATAAATAAATTCCAAAATAACTGAACCCAAATTAAACAAGTGTGCTTATTTAATTTATAAGTGGAACTTACCCTCTTTTATAAAGTTTGTAATGAAATATGGATCAAGTAAAAGAGTATTTACATGGAATGGCCGAGAACGAATGGTCTAAAAAGCTCTGCAAAACGGAGTGCAATTTTGATCTTTCGCTGAGCACCTAGATATGATGCATTAAAAGCCCCGCCAAATATCAAGTTTGCATATTTCAGTCCCTAGCTTCGAAAGAATCAAAGTCAAAACAAGCCAATTAATTAGCTTTCTTTTTGTTTGTTCATGCATATATATATATATATATATATATATATATTGAGTAATTAATTAAATTATACATACCTTTAAGGGAATCATGTAACGGATCGCCATATACCAATAAAAGTTGGACATGGAACTCAAGAGTTTAACTTTGTTGCTATATTTGACGGGGTTTCCTTGCTTGTTTATTAATGGATTATTAGCAAAGTAATCAAACATCAATTCGAGAACCTAGAAAGTGTGATAGGGTTTGACATGGATGATCCGACATGGTAAATGGTCTTTGAGTAAGGTTGATTTATATGAGCCACCATCGCCACAAACATAGCGTTAACCACCATATCTGCTGGAATCTGCAGGTTTTCATTTGCTTGAAACTTATTATCATAATTAATACAATCAAATGTAATATATATATATATATACATATATATATATATATATACATATATAATACTTGTGAAACACAATACAACGTGCTGCTTTTCTCCTTAACATCTATTAACAATTCGTAGTTTATCTTATATTCTAAATTTCTAATTAAAAGAAATCACACATCTAGATATATAGCGAGAGAACTTACTATGTCAAGTACTTTGACAGGATCACCGAGAAAGCATGAAATCCTGCCTCTACCATATGCGGCAATGAAACTATCAATGGTTCTGCAAAATTTAATTGGACAAAGTGAAATGTAAGCTAATTAAAGCATGATATGTATTCATTCAATAAATTAATTATTCCTAATTTTGCAATGTCAGATAAATTACTTGATGCCTTCGATCCATCCAGGAAACGGTTCTTTATAGGTGCTGCTGCTGATGGTAGGACGTACAATGACTAATGACACATCTTTTCGTAATCCCTCAAGTAACAGCGTCTCCCCCATCGCCTTGGTGAACACATATGTATTTGGCCATCCATGTAATTGTGCCCTTGCAACATTCAATCAATACACATATTATATATTGCGTATAAGCAATAATGACAATATCAATCTTACGCTCATACTACACAAAAACTTTTTATTTGGCTTAATTTCAAAAAAGTCTTTGATTTTTAAAAGAAAATTGTGGCCGAACCTTTGGATACCAAAATCCTTCATGGCAGATGAAACAACTTCTTCATCGGCTTTTTCAACGGTTAGTTGCTCAAGTCTTTCTTGTGTTGCATTCTTCTCCTCTCTAATGTTGAGATCATTTTTGCCATTGAGTGTCTCACCTATTTTAAATGGTGTTTCCAATATGATTCCAGGATTGTCGCCCGACACAAAAGCTGGAATAAGATATAGGTTCATTATAAATTAAGATTTAACGTATGCCAACAATCATCTGATTTTCGACTTAACACTATTTATAACAAATTGTACAAATATAAATTTGACGAGGTTACATCGATTTGTACATAGTCTTTGGAAAATGAACACAAAATTATAACTTATACTTTAAAGATTCAAACCTGTAGATATATGAAGAAGTAGTTTCATGTTGAAGCATTCATTGACAAAGTCGGAAACATGCTTAGATCCAAGTGTGTTAATTGCCAACGCAACGTCGTATCTACAAACACATTCAACATACATGAAGAGCAATTAGTAGAATTAGATTGGCAAACAAATTGACCTCATATGAAAAGCAAGTATCGATTACAAGATATAAGTTTCTAATTTAAATAATACTAGTCAAATGAAGGATCGTGTGAGAATAAGAGTTAAATTGAGAAGTGTAAATTTCTAATTCAAATAAAACTAGTTTTTTTTAATGTAACTGGGTGTACGGACCAATTTGGATGCAACCCGACTAATTAATCTATAAGGTCCTTAAGATAACAATAAGAAATATTTCCAATAGCCTTGAGAAGGCTTGATAAAAGTGACTCGATGTTTGTTAAGTTGAATATGTGGTCACTGGTCATATATATCTCTTTCTAAATCGATCTTGTAGATTTTTTAAGTTGACCAATTAGTTATGTAGATATAGAAATTGTGGGTTAATATAGAGAGGGGCAACTTCATTTATAACCCATAAAATAAAATAGTACAAACTTCATTAATCAATCCCAATTATTAATACATTTAATCAATAATTAAGATTGTTTGGTCACAAATTTGTAATATTTCAAAAATTGGACATACATGAAATTTGAAGCACTACAAAAAAAAAATGACTTTTGCTTACAAAAATCATTCAGAGAAATTTCTGTTGGTGATTACCAATGGTTTAATAGAATCCGATATTTTTTTAAAGAAAATACAGAAGGATCACCCGCAGAATCCCTAGGTAGTCTGTCATGGATTTGAATTACCACAAACAATTTACCCACCAATTTTTGTGACGGTTTTATGACGAATCACCCTTTAGCGACAGATTTTCGAGGCAAAAGTCTTTTCTTTAATAGTGAAGAAGATTGGTGAATTATGATAAAATCGTGAACTTCACAAATCCATTGATTTAAGCAACTACTCCACCACGTCCCTAAAATTTCTCCATCAACCCTTGGAGAATAATATCAATCCGTTAAAATTCTCCCATCACAATTGAACAATTAGGGTGATGTCATTAAAATTACCTAATTCACTTATGAATAGTCATGGTGATGTCATCTATGAACAATTATTTAATTCACTTATGAACAACTAGACAATTCATTTATGAACATAATTAAGGAAGGATTTATGAACAAATGAATAGTTCACTAACGAACAATAGTGGATAAGATAACATTTCGTATGTTCAAGAAGCTCTTCTCTTATAAACTACGTTAGTGTTTCCTTATGAACTTATGTCTAAAATGGCCGTTTACGAAACATTTACCCGATAGGAAAGGGGAGTGCTAATGGCACCCCCTTAATAGGGGGTGTTGAATGCCTCGGGAATTACTCCATCAAATGTCATAGTCAATTATAATATATTATATATTTTATTATTATTATTATATATATATATATACACACATATATACATATGTATATATCCAATTATAATTTTAAGTTGTATTATCTAACTATTTTATAT
>NC_037538.1:3949823-3968832 GCF_001531365.2 Cynara cardunculus var. scolymus
TTATTAATAATGATAAAATATTTTTTTTATAAAATATATAATATAAGGAATTATATATATATAAATTATAGGATATATATTAATATAGAAAGTAATAATAATTAAATATATTATATTATATATATATTTTTTTAATGAGGTTCAATTTCCAATGTATTTGGCACCCCTATCAAAGGGGTGCCAATAGCACTCCCCTTTTAATAGTATCTGCATTCCTATTTCCTAAACCTTTTTAATTATAGGTTCATGATGTTATTATATTAATCGTTTTTCTTTTTATAACATCAGTTTTCTCTTTTATTATATTAGTTTTTTTTTTTTCATAAAATTACTTTTCATAATTAAAAAGCAATAATAAAAGTCATGATAACTAAAAATTACGAAAATAAAGGGTATATTAATAAAAATCATAAAAAATAAAAAAAATATAATAACGAAATAAAAGTCATAAATTGTAATATTATTTATATATGTGCAACTAATTAAACTTGATTATTTATTATATGATAAAAATAGATAAAATAAAATCAACAATAATCAATGTTGTATGAAATAAAATCAACATGAACAAATTTTAGGTAAATAAAATCAACAAAAATTCAAAGAATAATTATTAGTTACAAAATACGTGAAAAAAAGATTTATATTACAAAAATTATAATAAATTTAAGTTTTAATATTTATTATCTTATTTTATTATGGGGTCCTCACTAAAATAAATAAGAAGGGTTCCAGTTTAGTTAAGAAGCTTTCGATTGCTAGGCGGAGGGAAACAGTTCTAATGGTTATGTTTTTTAAGCATCGGTCTAGAAACCTCGAAACTACAGTGCTGTGTATGCTCTTACACAAAACGAAATGCTTACTATACGACAACAACTTGAACTTATAATTAGAGAGTGTAAATGATACGAGACAACTTGCAAACTACTCGAGATCGACTCAGTCAAAGTTCGGTCAACACTCGACTCGAATAGGCTCGGCTCGAACTCGAGCTCGAGCTCGACTCGACATATTAACGAGTCGAGTCAAGCTACTCAAAACTCGACTCGAAGAGCTCGTGAGATACTCGATTATTTTATATATAATTAGTTTTAAAATATAATAAGTTTTTATGATAAAATTTGTAAAATATAAATAATAAAAATGTCTTGTATTTTTAGATATTTAAATAAAATTATGCATTTTTTAATTATAAAAATTAATTAATTAATTTTTATTAAAATCATAAATAAAAAAAGACAACAAAAAAAAACTACAAAAAAGGTTAGTGGAATTGTCTCACATCGGAAGAGAGAAAATATGTTATAAAAAAATAGGGAAGTGAATGAAATTTTTAACTTTCTCTTTTTGATGATAAAGTTTGAAGTTGATCCCTTTAGTTTTATAAAAACTAAGAGGTCACCTTTAAGTTTTAAAATTTATAAGAGAAAGGCCCGGAAATTTCATAAATTTTAATGGGTGAGTTTCATTTATGCTCTTCACAAAACGGAATGCTATTTGCACCCTTATACAAGTCAAAATCAAGTTAATTCATGCTTTGAGAGTGTAAAAATTAACTATTGATGTTAATATGTGTGAGATGGAAATTCATAGATACGGGTGCATTTAACAATAGATAGAGTTGCATTTAGCCGACCCTTGCCGAATTTCTGTATAATAGAAGCAAAAAATGGGTGCTTGTTATTTTACATGACAAGAGAGAGAATTTGTGCCCTTCTAGCAAAGAGGATTTCTGTACGGAACACAAGTTGGTTCAAATATTGACTGGTCAGAAAGTTTAATACTCTCTTGTTATTTTTAAACGAGGATACATGTACATCATATATATATTCCTGTTATATACATAAGGCAAAGTAAATGTATACCATTTTCTGTTCTTGTGCATAAGTTCCGTGCCCCACGTTGTAATTTAGAACGGCAAAGTGAATCAATGTCTCGTTCTGTTGGAACTTCTGTCTTCATAATCTTCTTCTATATTTGTCTGTTTCTTGCATGGTGAATTAGTTATCTATTTTAATTAAGATGCGTTTTTCGATCTCCATGCTAATGCTAATGCTAATGATAGTTCTTAGTTCTTTATCTAGGTATTGGCTTTATGCTTCTATAAAACTCAAGTGCATGCTTGTGACGAATGATGAAATGGAAGACCACATTTTTGAACTTCTGGGCCGCAGTAGTTTCTTTCCCAGGTGAAAATATTTTGTCTCAATATCATTTGTTAAACCTAAGGCAGTCTATGTTGTCATCTGGTAATTTCTTTGTTAACTTGTTCGTTCAAATGGCACTTAATGCACACCAGCTGTAATTATGTAGGATTGCCGGTTGAATCACGCATTGACTTCTGGGATTAGCTCAAATTGGGCATTATAAGATCATCTATTAGTTAAGCTTATCCTGCGGTTGCTTTCCACCATGCAGGTTCACTACACATTTGCAAAAGGCAAACTGAAACTTCAGATGCCACCATCATATCATATTCTCTTGTCATTCAGGTACTTCAATTCACTTTCTTGTTGCCTACTATTTTAGCAAATGTATGATTACAAAATTTTTACATTACTAAAAAGTATGGGAACCTAACTACGTACAAGAATCATTCATGTATAAGGAATCTAAGAGAAAGGGACATGGCAATGGCATACACCCTTAGCGGGCGAATACAATGATGAGTCATTAAGAACATGGCTTTGCATTACTCGTCCAGGCCGCTGTGAAGCTTCTGATGCATTAGTCTCCAAGTCTGCCGAAGCATTGGAAACTAATAGAATACATGATGAGAGTTGCAATTCATCAACCAAAACGCAGATTGGTATAACCGATAAAAGAAAGGAAAGATCCCCATCTCCGATCAGGTAGCGCAAAGTTGTAGGAGCTTCACTTGCAAGAACCAGCTTTCAGACACTTTTTGGCAATCACTTCTTAGAAAGCTTGGATATTTTAAAATTTATGAACGACTTCTTTCTACTTAAAACTGTCTGTTCAGATTCTGTGGGGAAGGAATATATGTATGCATAACTTAATCTAACATCTACATTTGTGATCCATTTGTTTCTGCATTTGTTGTTAAGTTTAGTTACACACGTTGGTTATTACTTTGGAGTATCAGTTTGAAAATTTCCCAACAGCCAACTAACCAGCAACCCAAGATATCATACTTTCAGTGATTTCCTTTATAGAGGAAGATAATACTAAATTTTGTTATATAAAACTTAAAACCATGTACATATATGCAAGAGAAATGAAGGAAAATATAAAGAGCAGAAAGAAGAATTGAAGAGCGAATAACAATTGAACGCTATATATATAAAAATTGGCTTTAGAGTACCCGGCCCCTAGATTATCTAAGAGTTAATAGGATATTTTATAGAACTTAGGTTTATAAGATCAAACTATAAAATGTTATATGTAAAAATGTTACAATAGGTTCATAAAACAATTTTCGACATTTTACCAAGTTCTTTAGAAGCTTTTAAAATAAAATGTTCTATAAGCTATTTTATTAGGGGCACTTTTGAGAAGTGTCTTATAAATCCATCTGTTTCTACGACACTTGTGTTTCTACGACATTTGTGTTTCTACGACACTTTTTAGTAGTGTGATTTAAAATAGTTAATATGACATTTTCTTTTAAATGTATAAAAAAAACTTGTTAAAACGCCTAAAAATATCGTATAAACCTATTGTAACTTTTTTAGATGTGATGATTTTTGATTTGGTCCTATAAATTTAAGTCCTATAAAGTATTTTTTAAGACATTACATTTTAGACATCCTACTACATCAATTTTGTTGTCGTGGAAAAGGAAAACTAAAGCACAACATAATAAATTACAAGAAGCTTATTTATGGTATAAGTAATTACTTGTAAGCGATCAACCTTCCGATGTTAATTGTTACTTTTGATTGCATATTTCACCAAGCCTGGAACATGTATATTCACAAAGTAGTCTTCCCAGTTAAGCAATTTCGAATCGAAGAAGAACGAATCCATCTCGCTCAAGTTGACCATGTTGAGTAGTTTTCTGAGGTTTGTATCATTGTAGCTGTATATTAAAGATGAATACATCTAATTAATAATTAATTAAGAAGATTAAATATTGCAACAAGGGATTTTTTTGGGTTGAGCTCCAAAACAAGAACCAACAAATTAATATGATTAAAGGTTTGTATATATATGTTTTTAAATCTCTGAAAAGATGTGTAACAAAATAAATTCTAATTTCAGACTATATGTTTATCAAAAAAAGAAAATGTACTTGATAAAAACTTGAGAAGAAACATATATATTTTCTTTTGTTTCAAGCAAAAATAATCGAGCCAAAACCAGCGAAGTGAAACTTACCCTCTTTAAAAGTTTGTAACAAATTAAAGCATGAATTAAGTAAAGAGCATTTACATGCAATGGACGGTACTGAATGCTTTAAAAAGCTCTGCAAATCGGAGTGCAATTTTCATCTTTCGATCAACATCTAGATAAGATGCATTAAAAGCCCCACCAAATACTAAGCTTGCACATTTTAGTCCCTAGCTCCAAAAGAATCAGAGTCAGAACAAGTCAATTAGTTAATTAGCTTTCTTTCAGTTTCATGCATGGACTGTGATTAAATTAATTTATAATGGATAGAAATTGATATATACCTTCAAGGGAATCATGTAACGGATGGCCATATACATATAAAAGTTGGTCTTGGAACTCAAGAGTTTAACTTTGTTGCCATTTTTTATGGGGTTTCCTTGCTTGTTTATTAATGGATGCTTAGCGAAGTAATCGCAAATGCAATTCGTAAACCTAGAAGCTGTGATAGGGTTTGACTTGGATGATCCCACATGATAAATGATCTTTGAGTAAGGTTGATTTATATGAGCCACCATCGCCACAAACATAGCATTAACCACCATATCTGCTGGAATCTGCATGTGTTAAGGTGCTTAAAACTTAACCATTGT
Source organism: Cynara cardunculus var. scolymus (assembly GCF_001531365.2). Taxonomy (NCBI): domain Eukaryota; kingdom Viridiplantae; phylum Streptophyta; class Magnoliopsida; order Asterales; family Asteraceae; genus Cynara; species Cynara cardunculus. Next base: position 3,954,770 of record NC_037538.1, read on the forward strand.
CATAGTAGAATATTTAAATGTGTGTATGTGTATATAAAATCATTGTGAAACACAACAAACACAACATGCTGCTTTTCTCCTTCACATCTATATATTAATAATTGATAATTTATCTTATATTCTGAATTTCTAGCTGAAAAAAATCACACATCTAGATCTATATAACTAGAGAACTTACGATGTCAAGTACTTTGACAGGATCAGCGAGAAAGCATGTGATCCTGCCTCTACTGTATGCGGCAATGTAACCATCAATGATTCTGTAAAATTTAATTGGAAAAAGTGAAATTAATGAAAAGGTATTTAATTTATGCATTCTTTTAATAAAATAATTTATTCCTAATTGTGCAATGTAAATTAATTAAATTACTTGATGCCTTCTATCCATCCAGGAAATGGTTCTTTATAGGTGCTCGTGATAATGGTAGGACGTACAATGACTAATGACACATATCTTTTCGTAATCCCTCGAGTAATAGCATCTCCCCCATCGCCTTGGTGAATACATAAGTATTTGGCCATCCATGCAATTGTGCCCTAGCTTGCAACAATCATATCAATCAATACACATGTTATATATATATATATATATATATATATATATATATATATAGATATAGATATATAATCGATAATGACAAAAACAAATCTTGCACGCATATGGAATATAAACTTTTTCTTGCAAACAAGTCTATTGAAACTCTTAGTTCTGTTTGTATTTGGCTTAAAAAAGTAAAGTAATTTTTTTTTTTTTGCAAATTTCTTTTACAAAAACTGTGGTAGAACCTTTGGGTACCAAAATCCTTCATGGCAGATGAAACAACTTCTTCATCAGCTTTCTCAGCATCGAGTTGCCCAAGCCTTTCTTGTGTTGCATTCTCCTCCTCTCTAATGTTAAGATCGTTTCTTCCATTGAGTGTCTCACCCATTTTAAATGGCTTTTCCAGTATGATTCCAGGCTTTTCGCCCGAAACAAAAGCTGAAATTAATAAGATATAGTTTCATTAGAATTTAAGATGATTAAAACATGTGCCAACAATCATTATATTTTCAACTTAAAACTTTTTTCTTTGTTGTTTCTATTTGTATAACAAATGACACATATATAAATTTGATGAGGTTACATATAATATCTTTTAACAATCCTTGGAAAATGCAAAAAGAATTATAACTTGTACTTTAAATATTCGAACCTGTGGATACTTGAAGAAGTAGTTTTATGTTAAAGCATTCATTGACAAAGTTGGAAACATGCTTAGATCCAAGTGTGTTAATTGCTAACGCGACGTCATATCTACAAACTCAATCAACATACATGAAACACAAATTAGTAGAATTACATTGACAAACAATTTGAACTCATATAATTAAGAAGCAAGTATCGATACAAGTTACAAGTTTTTTTTATTTAAATAATATTATTTAGCATTTACGTTTTTTTTAATAACCTGGATATCCAATCCGCTATGCGAGCCGACTAATCTCGGGGCAACCACCTGCTTTGCAGATAGCCCAGAGTCGCCGTATTTGAACCTCTATGGCCACAAAGGGTTTTTTATTCCTCCTTGGATTTGAACTTGGGACTTACTGGTACTTTTGACCTTTGGAGTCAAGCTCAAACCAATCAGACACCACTCTTTTGGTTTACGTTCTTTACATATGGTTAGATAGCTAGCTGAAAATTAGTATTGTTTTATTGATTCCAAGTATACTAATTCGTGTAATTCATGGTTAGTGACAGTTGAGGTGTATGTGGTGATCATTGGTCATGGTTAACTTGACAAAGTTTTGCAAACATAGAAACTGTGGGTACCTTTCATCGAATTTGGTAGTTGCAGCAGAGTTAACAACAACATCCACTTGTCTTCTCATTTTATTTAACTGATCAAAGTCCGTCACTCCAAAATTTTCCAAACTAACATCACCAACCACCATTGTAATCTTTTGAGATATGAATGTATGCAGATTTTCCCCATATTTTTCTTTTATAACCCTAAATAAGTCCTTGTCAATCACCTGCATGCATATATAATTAAGCGATGTGACTATATATAAGGGACATTTCATTTACAAACCATCTAATTCTAACAAACGATACAAATCAATCTTAGCCGTCCATTAGTCTAATAAATATTTGATTCCATTTTGTTTCCTAATCTAAAACCATGATCCAATGCATGCACTTTATCAACTTATATATATATATATATATATATATGTGTGTGTGTGTGTGTGTGTGTGTGTATGTATTGGATATGGTTCGTACCTCCGATTGCAAGCGATGTAAGGCCATGTTTGGATCTGAAGCTCTTACAAGGAGAAATATTTTCTTTATATTTGGTTGTACCCTTAGTATCTTCTCTACAAAGACTGCAACATATACATAGAAGCAAAATTACTATATGTGTGTGTATGTATATTGGTCGGAAGAAGGGTGCTTGGTAGATGGACTTACTTTTGGCTAGAAATCCAGTAACCCCGGTAACTAAGATAGTCTTATTTTCAAGAGACTTGATAATGCTTTCCATTTCCTTACAAGATTTTTTAAGCAAGAGAGTTCACAAGGTAGTGTGGTAGGCTACTTGGTTTGGGGATATTTATACAAAAAGTGAGACATTTGCAAACTATCAAAACAACTTAATTAATTAGGTAGGGGATATTTAATTTCCTTCCAAAAAAATCATTCATATATGGCATACATAGCTTTTTATAAGTAATAATAATTACTATAGACGTTATGCTGATATTATATATATTTTTTACGTAGTGTCTTTATAAAACATACATATATACACACATACATATATTTATATAGACATTCTTTTAAGAATTCGTAAAAAATCGTAAGATTTTTTGAGAATTAGTGTATTTTGTGCTATTTCATATGAGTTTTTTTACCTGTGACTACTTATCAGAATTTAATGTAGTGATTAACATATATTTGGTCACAATGTGAACCTTTTAGGCATATTTGTGAAACAAAAAAATATATGTATAAAAGTTTCATATTATAAACTAAATACATATAGAACAAATAAATTGTGAAATAAATATATATTAACTAATAAATTAAATATTATACTTAGATTAAAAAGAATAACATATGAAACAAAGCCTTAAAGCAGAAGTTTGTACACATCTCATAAATTTTAGAGTTTTCAAATGCTTAAAATTATGGTTAAATAAGTTTTCACATTATCATTTAACATTTAAAATATTCATATTATTTGTGGTAATTATATATGTATTAAGAAATTTAAAAAAATAAAATAAAACTCAATTTTTTATATAGTAATATTTGAAACTTTATCCGATAAAAAGCGATATGCATAGGTAAAAATGTCATGTAACAAACCTCAGGGAGCATATCCATGATTTACATTTTTATTTATTACTTATAGTTTATACATCTTAATTCTTACTATATTACTTACTTTGATCACAGGTAAAAGAATTATTAAATTATTACGTTTTCTAGAATTAAATAGAAAGTTTTGTTACAGTCCTTAAGAATAAATTGAGTTTTCAAGAGATATCATGTTTAAAATTTAGCTAAATAAGTTAATAAAATATTTTATTTGAAAATATTTAAAAAAGGAAGCAAACACAGCATTTTCTTTTGGGTTTAAAATTCCATTAATTTTTTGTTAATGAAAATTAACGAGAAGGGAAAATGCGTTTAGATCAACTTTGACTGTTATTTCCCGAAAATTCATTAATTATATTTTTTTGCCCTGATTACTTATTTTCCTTCAATAAAAATAAAATAAACTATTTAATAGATTAGGTCCCTTTTTTTGTCAGGGACCTCGAACAACCGCCCATCGGTCATTGGTTCGCCTTCGAATTCCGTTGGTCAAATAGCACCGAAACAAATTCCCACCCCTGTAGCTTGAGATGAAATCCCTCTCTCTTTTTCTCTATACTGAAGTAGATGAGGTTGTTCTTTTTGTTAAGACTTGAAGCACATGAAATCTCATGACAGATTAAACGAGATGAGGTTGTTCTCTTTAGATTTTAGGTTTTTTTTCCCTCCGAACTTGGATTTAGATTTATAATTAATGCATGGCCTTCTTTTATTTAAGATTTTTATTTGGATTTAGATTCTAATTTGCATATATTCATATGATTCATCTTATTTGGGATTTTTATTATCTGCATTTAATTTTTCCCTCGGACCCGACACTGACGATGTTAATTCGAAGGATTTGTTTGTATGTGAAACACGAAATCAAAATCACTGATGTAATTATTAAAATTTTAGAATAAAATTAAAAAAACAAGCGAAGTAGAGGAATCAACCAATAATATACTCATCAACCAAAAAACAAGCGAAGTAGAGGAATCAAAAAGTAATAAAATACAAATAAAGAATTAAGAGGCATTGAGATGTCATCATGAGAATTGAGTATTAAAGTATTCCTGAATTATGGTTGAATTTTAGATATCCCACATTAGTGAAAGGTTAAAAGATTGAAATAAAGATGGATATGTATGTATACATATATATATATATATATATATATATATCTATATATATATGAAATAAGGATGCGACGTCATTGCGTCGTCAACTAATGAGTTTTGACTTATAAGGTTATCTTATTTGGATGATCCTATTTTTACAAAAAAAATCATATTATCTTTGCAAAAAGAAATATATAAGATAAATTTGAGGTGACATCGTTAGAATTGAGTATTGAGGTATTGGTGAATTGTGGTTGAGTTTTAGATATCCTACATTAGTGAGAAGTTAAATGATTGCAATAAAAATGCATGTATAAGAAAGAAGGATATGATGCATTGTATTAACTCATGGGCTTGAACTCATAAGGTTATCTTACTTGGATTATCTTATTTTTACAAAACAAATCATATTAGATAAAAATAAAATGAATTGTGGTTGAATTTTATATAATAATAGTAATAATAAATAAATAATTCTTATGAATTGAACAACCAAGTATTGTGAGGTGACGTTACAAGATTTAAGTATTCTCATTTCAATAGTGCGTGTGTGTGCGTGTGTATATATATATATATATATATATATATATATATATATATATATATGAATGAATGAATGAAAGGAGGGGATGCTTATTTTGTTGAAGTCATGTTGTTCGCTTAAATGAGTCAATCATTTTATTTACAAAAAAGAAAAAAAAATAATTCTTTTGGAGTAACTAAATCTTTTTATGTTTTGCAAAAAAAAAATCATATATATATATAGGGGAACGATCAAATGAAAACCACTCAATTTGTAAAAACCGTAAAAACTTCATTCAACCAATCATAGTTTTTCATTTTATTCATTTTTTTGTAATTATGAGAGGTTGATTAATCATTTTTATTGTGGAGGGTGTTAATCATGAATATTATCATCTTTATTATTTTAATTTTAGAGAAAYACATGAAACAGTTTCATTAAAATTTCATTAAGTAGTATATGAAACAATTTCATAACCGTATATGAAACAACTTCATCAAAAAAAAGTATTATATGAAACAATTTCACAAGATTAAACAATTTCATGAAAAAATTTCATAAGTTTAAACAATGAAATCAACGGATGAGGATGATTTTTACGGTTTTTACAAATTGGAGTGATTTTCATTTCATCGCTCCTCTCTCTCTCTCTCTCTCTCTCTCTCTATATATATATATATATATATATATATAGAGAGAGAGAGAGAGAGAGAGAACGTTTCAAATGCAACTCATCACATTTGTACAACCAATGCAACCCAATCAATTGAGATATTTATGAAAATGATTAATTATGATTTGAATATTTATGGAAGATTATATTAGGGTTTATTAATTATGATAAATATTTTATATTAGAAAATAATCTAAACTTTTATAAAATCACATATTCATCAAATTAAATGGACAGTTGAGATTGAGTTGTATTGGTTATACAAATGTAAATGATTGCATAATAACTCACCCCCCTCTCTCTCTCTATATATATATATATATTATAGAAGAAGAACACCAAGGATCAATATCAATATATATTGTAAAGGAATAATCATGGGAGTTGAGGGAAATATTGAGTTGTGGTGCTGTTTTTCTTATTCAGATTGATGGAAAAAAAAATGATAGATTGAAGATCTTAATATATATATATATATATATATATATATATATATATATATAAAAGAAAATTGGTAGATGTATGAAAGATATTATGATATTTAAATTATGATATTGTTTACGTTATCTTACATTAATGGAGAGGTAAGAGTTTAAACGATGATTACAGATAAGAATTTATCTCACATTATTTTTAACATGAATTTGCATCATCGCACAACACGAAATGTCGAACACTAGTTCACTTTTAATTTAGTCTCCATCTTTAATTTTTGTTGTTTTGCGCTCAACATCAACTTCGCCTTGTGAAATATTTTTTTGCTTGATGTCTTTGAATTTAATGCCTCCATATTAATTACTTATTATTCCTCTTTCTGTTTCGCTGCATTCATCGATTCAAAATTTACCATAAGTTATACCCGACACACAAAAAATTTCGGGATGATTAGTTCCAAAGATATGGTCTTAATTATCTATGATTTTCATTTTTTAATTTTGCTTTGTTGGTGATTACAAACTAGACGAGGAAGGTGATCGGATATCAATCTACAATGTTTGTTTTAACCAATGTATGTAAAAGTACGTACTCAATGATTAATTAGAATGGTATTTAATCAAATTTTGATCACGATAATGAGTGGAGTGTGGTGCGCAACAATTAATGATATCATTTAGTTAAAATTAGACAAGTTTTCTAGTTCATAAAATTAACTTGTAATCACATATTGTGGGATATGTGACAAAAATTTAGATGGGAAAATTCAATTCGTTGGCAAACATGTGTCATTATCGATTTTAATGTGGTCGGAAATTAAATGGATCTAGATCGACTTAATTTGTAAGGTGAGACAATAGATTTTAGAAACCCAAACGAAACAACGAATGTCATAAATAGTTGATTCGTTTTTACACTTCACATAGTTGGGATGCAACTTCGACTTTGTGATTGTGAACCATATGAGTGATGGCTTAGTTTTCAGTTTGTATTTCTCAAAGAGATGAGAGTAAACAGATTTTTTTTTAAATTATCGATTTTGAGATTCTAAAAATAAAAAATAATAAACAGGAATAATCATTAACAAACTTAATTTTCATGTTTTGATCAATTTTGCTTGAAATTTTTTTTAGTGATAACTCGATTAGGACCTCTAGAAAATGAATAATTAATGCTCGTTATGGTTTATATGTGTCCAACAATTGTACCATAATAAGTGAAGATTTCATATTGTTATTTGAACACATGCGTCGCGTACTCTTATTCAAACAGTCGTGACGGTTCGGTTGTGAATGAGTTAGACCGTCACAACCAATGACGATCGGAGGCAAGGCGAGGCAACCCTTTGCCAACATAGAGGTTGGTTTTTGGTAGGGGCTGAAGGAACATAAGCAAGGGTCTATACCCTCGACATTAGTGACAGTTTCCATCGATAAATATTCAGTGAAGTATTTGACCGAGTTAAGTTAAAACGTAACTCTTCGGTTAATAAATAATGATATACAATTTAAAACGAAACAATGTATTGTCATGCGTGGTTCATTTTCTTATATTGATCGATGATCGTTTGTTGTTACAAAGAGTTTGAGATGTATCGATAATGTATTTGTCATGCTCAAACGACATGTCGCACAAACCATATCATTATTGTTGTTACGTACACTTCGAAATTTTTTTACAAAAAAGGTTCGACTAAAATAAGTCAACCCTATGAGTTGTCAAAATAGGATCCTCTCAATATATATATACTCACACGACTTCATAAAAAAATTCATCTTCTTTGAAATACATTTATATAGAGGAAGATAATTCTAAATTTATTATGTAAAACTTAAAACCATGTACTACAAGAGAAATGAAGGAAAATATAAAAAGCAGCAAAAAAAGAATTGAAGGCAAACAACAGTAATTTGTTTAAGAGGACTCATAGATTATCTAAGAGTTATAATTGGATATTTTATAGAACTTACGTTTATAAGATGAAATTATAAAACGTCATCTACAAAAGCGTTACAATAAGTTTATAAAACGCTTTTAGACGTTTTAATAAGTTCTTTAGAAGCTTTTAAAATAAAGTGTTCTATTAATTATTTTATATGACACTTTTGAGAAGTGTCTTATAAATTTATCTTTTTATAGGACACTTGTGTTTTTATGATACTTTTTTAAATAGTTAATATGACACTTTTTTTTTTAAAAGTGTTCCAAAAAAACTTGTTAAAATGCCGTATAAACTTATTATAACACTTTTAGATATGATGTTTTTTGGTTTGGTCTTATAAATCTAAGTCCTATAAAGTATTTTTTTAGGACACTTCTACATTTTAGACATCTAATTAAATCAATTTTGTTGTGGCGGAAAAGGAAAATGACCACTTGATGAAATGTGGAGGGAAGTGGGGTAAATGGCCGATACTACTGGAAGAATTATTGCATACCGTAATAAATTACAAAAAGCTTATTAATTATGGTATGTAATTACTTGTAAATAATAGTCTTGCCTAACTAAATGTTACTTTTGATTGCATATTTCATCAAGCCCGGAACATGTATATTCGTAAAGTAGTCTTCCCAGTTAAGCAATTTCGAATCGAAGAAGAACGAATCCATTTCGCTCAAGTCGGCCATGTTGAGTAGTTTTCTGAGGTTTGTATCATTGTAATGTAACTGTATATAAAAAATGAATACATCTAATTAATAATTAATTAAGAAGATTAAATATTGTGATAAAGGGATTTTGTGGGTTGAGCTCCACAACAAGAACCAACAAATTAATATGATTAAGGGTGTGTAAATGTTTTTAAATCTCTGAAAAAAATGTGTAACAAATTAAAGCATGGATTAAGTAAAGAGCATTTACATGCAATGGACGATATCAAATGCTTTAAAAAGCTCTGCAAATCAGAATGCAATTTTGATCGTTTTTTCAACATCTAGATAAGATGCATTAAAATTCTCACCAAATACTAAGCTTGCATATTTCAGTCCCTACCTCCAAAAGAATCAGAGTCAAAACAAGCCAATTAATTAATTAGCTTTCTTTTAGTTTCATGCATGAACTGTAATTAAATTTATTTATAATAGATAGAAATTGGTATATACCTTCAAGGGAATCATGTAAGGGATGGCCACATACATATAAAAGTTGGTCTTGGAACTCAAGAGTTTAACTCTGTTGTCATTTTTTATGGGGTTTCCTTGTCTGTTTGTTAATGGATGCTTAGTGAAGTAATCAGAAATGCAATTCGTAAACCTAGAAGTTGTGATAGGGTTTGACATGGATGATCCCAGATGATAAATGATCTTTGAGTAAGGTTGATTTATATGAGCCACCATCGCCACAAACATAGCATTAACCACCATATTTGTTGGAATCTGCAAGTGTTAAGGTGCTTAAAACTTAATTATCGTCATAGTACAATATTCAAATGTGTGTGTATATATATAAAAATCATTGTGAAACACAACATGTTGCTTTTCTCCTTCACATCTATATATTAATAGTTGATAATTTATCTTATATTATGAATTTCTAGTTTAAAGAAATCACACATCTTGATCTATATAGCTAGAGAACTTACGATGTCAAGTACTTTGATAGGATCAGCGGCAATGTAACCATCAATGATTCTGCAAAATTTATATTGGACAAAGTGAAATGTAAAGGTAATTAAATTATGCATTCTTTTAATAAAATAATTTATTCCTAATCGTGCAATGTAAACTAATTAAATTACTTGATGCCTTCGATCCATCTAGGAAATTGTTCTTTATAGGTGTTCGTGATAATGATAGGACGTATAATGACTAATGACACATCTTTTCGCAACCCCTCGAGTAATAGCATCTCCCCCATCGCCTTGGTGAATGCATAGGTTAAAAATTAAATTACCATATTAGGCCCGTTGGATAAAAAAAATATGTTAAGCTTGACACAAGCTTGCAAATGATCATCTCTAACATGGATCCACCTTATAGATGGGTAAACATTAATTAAAATTTTAAAATAGTTTGTTATGTGAATTTTGTCATATTGTTTGTATTAACTACAACAAATTCAATTTTTTAGAACGTTACATTACTTAAGTTTATTAGATGCCACCAATTTCCAGGCGTACTAATAACCTGTTTTATAGGACTTAACTTTTATAATCAAAATATAAAACGCCCTATCTAAATGTGTTGTAATAAGTTGATATGATGCTTTTGGCATCCTAACAAGTTTTTTAGGATATTTTTTTTAATACAAAACGTCACATTAACAATTTTATAGGACACTTTTGAGAAAATATCTTATAAACTCATATTTCTAAGGGACACTTGTTTTTATAGGATACTTTTTTCAGATCGTGTCCTATAAAATTGCTAATTGGACACTTTTGTATTAAAAGTGGCCTAAAAACCTGTTAAGACGTCTAAAAGCGTCATATAAACTTATTACAATGCTTTTAAATAGAATGTTTTATTTTTTTGGTCCTATAAACTTAGTCCTATAAAGCGGTCTATTATGACGCTTAAAATATTTTGACGTCCTATAAACCTGATTTTGTTGTAGTGTCATGCTTAACCTTAAATTTTCATCTATCTCAAGTCAATCATAATTAACATTAAAATCACAAAACATGTAATAATATAAAAGTGAAGCTATTTATTTATTTTCTTTATGGACATATAATACATAAATATAGCAACCATTTGATAATACATTCGCTTATCCTGTTTCTATGTGATAAATCTTGCAACGTAGACTTCAAAACATGTATAGCACTATTAAGTGGGTGTTTGGGATTGTTTAATAAAATAACTTATTGACTTATTCCGGTGTGGTACCGGTAATAAGCAATTTTGAGTGTTTGGATAAACAACTTATACCGGTGTCAAACAGATAATAAAAAGTTTTTAAAGAAGTTAAATACTTCTAACTTATAATAAGTTGATTAGTGCTTTTACAGAAAATCATAAATTGTTTCAAATAAGCAATCCTAAACAACTCCTAAGTTATTACAAGTTGTCTTGTATTTTTTTGTCATAAATTTGGAAACATTTTCCAACATGTTTAGCACTATTAACTTTATCAAGTCATGTTTTGCGTAAATCTTACAACGGATTCCAACATTTTAGTACTATTAGCTTCATCGAGTCGTGTTAATATGTAAAAACTAAGTGTAAATCATATCATCGCTAAAATCTTCTCTAATTGAAGCCTCAAAATCGTTTATATTTACGGCTTCTGCCGTATTGCACGGATATACAACTAGTTAAGTATTAAATAGGAGTATAGGATTGAATTAATAATTTTAGTAATTAAAAGTTCAGAACCCAAAAAAAGTAATGATGGCCAAAAACCGGTCCCGGACTGGGCCGATCCCAAGATTTCTCATAACCGGTCCCGGTCCCGGTCCCGCTCGAAAAAGTTGAGTCCGGTCAAGCTTTATTGTAACCGGTTATGGGCCGCCGGTCCCGGTCCTCGTCATTAAAAAATATTTTTTATTTTTATTTTTTAATGATATATATTTTTAATACATTATAAAATTTGTAATTGGGGTACTCAAATACACTTTAAAAATGTGTTTTATTATAATTAAAATTACATTGTCTTACAAAATATAGCAGGAAACCGATAACTGTGAACGTTTTTTTAGCTTTTTTTGCAAATCGAGAACTTGGTATGTAAATCCCTCAACTAAGACACTTATATATAATGTTTAAAAAGCAAAAAATACAAAAAAAAGAGGGCCAAAAACGGCTACATTTATAAAAAATAGTTACATTTTTTAAAAATCGGGCCGGGTCGGTCCCGGTCCCATGAAACACCCCAAATCCATAATCGGTCCTAGATTTCGGTCCTAGTCCCGATCCTCCGGCGGTCCCGGGCCGGGCCGGTTTGGCCATCCCTAAACAAAAGTATCCCATGGGCTATGTCCTGTTCTCTTTCACCCCAATTCCCAAATAATAAGCCCATGACCTGTTCTCTTTACGCGCAAATAATAGTTAAAATGAAGCCCACGATAAAAAAAATGACCTAGAAGAAACAGCCCATGTCCAAAATGGATATGGGCTATTGGGCATACACACAGCATTTGATGCTTGAAATTTCGGGCATTTTGGTCGATTTACAACCATTTCTTCAAGGGGATTTTGACATTATAACATAGGCAAGATAAATACCAACATTTTGATACCAAAATCACTACAATTTCTTAACAAATGAGCTTCAATTTCATCTTCTTCTTAAAACTAGGGTTTTTTTTCCAAGATTCCACCATTATTAATAAGAACTCCAATTTAAGTTTTGAAAAGGTATTATACAAAAATTAAATACTATCATCGTCTTAGGAACATAAAGCCACATAAAACCATATAAAAAATTCAGAGAATAGTTAGGTAGTGTTTGGTACGCAAACTTGATGAGACAGGATGGGACGGTACGGGACGGGACAGGACAGGACAGGATGGGACGGTACGGGACGGGACAGGACAGGACGGGACATGACTAATTGTCTGTCCTATGTTTGGTACGACTAGAACAGAACATGACAAACTATTAAAATGATCTTATTACCCCTAAATGTTGTTCAATGTTATTTTATATTATATAATGATTGTAAAATGACAACAAATCAATCAAAATATTATCATTTTAATTGTAGTCCCATGTTGTTCCAATTTTTTTGGTGAAACAAGAAATATCAAGATATGTCCCACTAAAATTGAAAAAAAATAGTCTCACCTTGTCCCATGTTTTTTTTGTCCATGGCATCCCAAACATGGGACTATATTTTTTGGTCATGTCCCATGTAGAGATTTATACCCTCTGTCAATTGGAGGTTTGAAGCCACGTTTCACCAGCACATGTTCCCAGCAAACACGTACCAATTTAGAAAAGATGAACAGAACACGTATTTCAATTTTATATTGTAATTTACAAATTGGTCCTTAAAGTTTGAGAGATTTTTGGTTCAGACAAAATAACGAAAATAAAAATGACCTGTGATAACCTAAAATACAAATCTAGACTTGTGGACTATTTGAGTATGGAGCAAACCAATTATCATCTTACAACCTAGTTCGAAAGATATTGTGTAAATCTGATATTTTAATTAATAGGTTGAATCTCTTTCGAATTAGTTGTTACGTTCACCACCTTATAAAATTAGTTGAGATGCATATAAACAAGTCTCGAGACCCACGTATAAAAAAAAGATAAGGGTGCATGCAAATCGGGTATCCTTATCTACGCTGGTGGTGTTTTGTTAATTTTATAAGAGAATGATAACGTTGTGTCAAAGTCAACATACTATTTTTATAAAGTAATTTAATTCTTTTCAAAATATTCGTATGAAATCTTTGTCATTAATTCAATTCATTTCAAGAAAAGTAAAAAATATGGTTGTAACAAATATGATGGCCGAGTCTAATTTGCCCCACAAATGTGACACGTTATCGATAAGTTAGATAGGGAAATTAAATGTGTTACAACCATATTAAATAGATATATAATTTTTCTAGAATAAAATTCGTGATATTTATCGTTCTTGTACTAATCTTATACCCAACTAACCTGCTTGTTTGATTCACGAGTTTTCATAAGAGATGTTAATCAAGATATATTTTAGGGGTTGTTTACCAAACGCGTACTCAAGTAAGTGAACACCAAGTCATTTTATCTTACCAGATAAATATGGTAAGGATCAAGAATCTTACCCGGTAAGAGCGAGACAAGGACCAAGAGTCTTACCTGGTAAGTGAAGGCGGCGACTCTTACCATGATAAACGCTTACGGGGTAAATTGTTGCATACGATACCGTTTTGGTAGATTAAAATCTTATATGGTAAGTAAATGACAATGTTAAATTTACCGATAAGCGTTTACCGGGTAAGTGTTTGGTAAACGGCCCCTTAGTATTTGATAAGTGACGGAAACCTTTTAGTATATATATATATATATATATATATATATATATA
>NC_037538.1:3969317-3997564 GCF_001531365.2 Cynara cardunculus var. scolymus
ATATATATATATATATATATATATATATATATATATATATATATATATGGGCCTAATGAAATAAGAATTAGATAGTTTGTGGTAATTGTGAGGTTTTAATATGAGTCAATCATTTTAGATAATTAATATTATTTATTAAAATAAAACAAAGGATAAGATAGTAAATCGTATTGATTATTCAATTTACTTTAATTAGTTTAATTATTTTAATAAATGTATATATACACACACACAAGGACCAAATCCGGTGTCCTTCTCCGGCACCCACCACCACTCCGGTGACCTTCTCCGGTCACCTTGTCTGAGCAAGACGTCGTCTCCGATGATCGACCACTAAACACCCACCTGTGAGCATTACCGACACCTGGTATCACAATGGTACCACAGTTGGTATTACATCCCTTCTCAAAGTTTACTTGGTGTGTTGTGGGTATCAAATTGTGAATCTTGGTTTATTTGGATATCACATTGTATATATTTTGGGTATCACATTGTGAATCTTGGTGTATTTGGAGAGATAAAAAAATTTAAAATATCTAAAATGCCATTTAATTATAATTTAAAGTCAAATTACCAAAAATATTAATTTCTTAATTTATCCATTGATTTGTGGTTGAGATTGAATCTCACAGTTATTACAAACTAATCAGTTCTCCCTTTAATAGACCCCTATATATGTATGTATGTATGTATATATATAATTGTTGATTTGTAGTTTGGTAATAAGATTGAATACACTTTTGAATTTTAGATGAGTTTTATTTGTATTTGGTGACGTACAAAACGTGATGACATTTTAATGAATAAATGAAACTTTAAGGATATGGTTGTTAGAAAGATCTAAACTTCATCTCTATCTTCCCTTTCAGTCATCTATTATGGTTTCACTGATTCACATGCCTTCAATATCACGTTTACATGCATGAGGTTTGTTAAGTGAAGGCGTACAAATACAGGTGAGTGAAGATAAGCAAAGGCAGCTAAAGAGCTTTGAAAAACGTGTGCACCCCTCCTTTATCAAAACGTCTGCGATCAATTTTTTTTATTAAACTGGATATCTAACCTGTTATACGAGCCGATTAATCTTAGGACGACTACTAGCTTTGTATATAACCCGGTTAAATATGTGTGTGTAATTGGTTTGGTTTGGTTGCGTTTTGGTAAGCAATATATGCTTTCTTACTATTTATTTGATGATTACAAATATATGAGAATTACCAATAAAATTCATTGAATTTTACAAGGAAACACAATAAATTGTCGTCCAAGCGTTGCTCAATTGACTAAAATACATTTGTACGAAGAACGATACTTTTTTTTATGTCTTCTTCTTTAGTACGTGACTAGTTGCACGAAATTGTTGTGCTAAGACGTCCATTCAGGTAATTGGAAACATGCGAATGTGTACTCGCTTGTTCTTGTGATGATCGATATCTATCATCATTTAAATTCACGGTTTACTACACCAGGAAGGTGTATATGTTGGAAGTACTCATCCCAATCGATTATCGTTGGATCAAAGTAGAACATATTATCCTCTTCTCCGCTCCCTTTAACCGCCCTACGTAACTTTTCAGTATTCATATCGTCATAGCTGCATTCCCCAAATTAAAATTTTGTCAAGTAAAGATTAAGTAGATTAAATTTCCTTTAAACCGATTGATAGTTATTGATACTTACAAGCTTTTCGTGAACAAGTAGGGTTTGTAAAGGTCGACTAGCCGCAACACAAAGTTGATTTTTCTTTTAAGATTCTTGTATGTGCCCCCAAAAGCTTGGCAAAATACCAAATTCACAAATTTAAGTACCTATAAAATTGAATGAAAGTTAAATTTATTAAGACATAGATGAGAGACACTACAACAAAATTAGATTTATAAGACGTTAAATTATCCAAATGTTTTAATAGATTGTTTTCTATTATGACATTTGAACATATTTGTCTTCTTATAAAGTTCATTTTGTTGTAGCGAGAAAGAGAGAAAGAGAGAGAGAGAGAACAACGAGTATAAACCTGCAGCGGAAGGAAGTAATGAAGAGTGATATATCTATGGAAGCTAGCCATTGAACTCAACACTCTAACCTGACCAACTATGACAGGCTTACCATCCTTCTCAATCCATGGATGCTCGGTAAAGTACAGGTAGCCACATCTTTGAATTGTAGTGAACTTCAAAGGGTTTGATACAGAAGACCCAACATGATAAATTGTTTCAGAAAATGTTTGATTTGCATGCGCAGTGATTGTCGCAATCATAGCATTCACCACCATGTCAGCCGGTATCTGCCAAAAAAATTCACCACATTATTAATTGTTCTGAAAATTTATGTCAGAATGTTCTTTAAGGAATTAAACTCACCACATCATATATAGCTTCAGGATCTCCAAGGAAACAAGTTAACCTGCCTTTACCATAGCCAAGAGCCAAGCTGTCAATGGTCCTGCAAATTTCCTTCTTCTTTGAGTTCATATATTCAAACAAACTTACTGTCTCTGTTTTAGGGTTTAAGATTCATGCATCATTGATCACATGGGTGGATATATGCTTTTCTAATTTGTAGTTGATCATGTGTTACCTGATGCCTTCAACCCAACCTGGGAATGGTTGTAGATAAGTACTAGTGATAATGGTCGGACGTAGAATGACCACCGGTATATTTCCTTTCAAGTGCCCCACAATCATCTCCCCCAATGCCTTGGTAAAAACATATGTATTTGGCCAACCAAAGTGATTTGCCCTGCATCAAAAATCAGAATTTACAAGAAATATTTATGAGATTGTTAATTTACGTAGTTGGTACTTCTTTTTTTTATTGATTAATTTGTATATCCAACCCGCTATGCGAGCCGACTAATCTTATGGTCTGTTTTGTAGATAGTCCGGAGTCACTGTATTTGAACCTCCGTAGCCACAAGGAGATTTTTATTGTTCCTTGGATTTGAACATGGGACCTTCAAACTCAAACCAATCAGACACTATTCTTATGGTTTAGTCGCTACTTTTTATATAGATGTGTCCTTGCTTAATTTTTAATTATGATTGTTTATGTCACATCATATTTTTTCTATGCATTAGATTTGGTAATTGTTTAACCTATTTCCAGTTTTTGGTGAAGTGAAATATACAAATCATTTAATAAAATGAATTTGGGTTCCTAGCTAGTTTTATAATTAATCAACAATTATTAATTTATTAAATTATGTTTCTAAAAGTTTTATTTTTTATTTATAGATAATCAAATTAAAAATATTAATATTAATATTTAAAAAAAAAACTCCAATTGTGTTATGCATATATAATTACAAAAGTTCAATAAATATATACAAATTAATGCATAGAAGTAGAAACTTTATAAATTATAAATAACATAGTATATCTCACGCAAGTAAATTAATAAATCAACACAAATATTATTTGTTTAAAAATTGTTTTATTAAATTATGAAATATCTTATTAAATTAAAATAAAATTATTTATATAATTATTCGATTATGTATATTAACAATTACTTTATTCTTTCAATAAATAGTTAATATATTAATGTTAGTTGATGAATTCATATTTTGGAATTAAATTATATATTCAAATATTAATAAAAAAATAAATTTTAATTACCTATATATTTTGCGTGACCGTTAGGCAATTGTTTTTGGCACTTTAATAAATTGTGCTGTTATTGCAAATTTTCAGAACTCCTATTATAATATTCCAAAATTAAGCATAAAAAGAAAACGTATTCAAATATTAATTAATTAATTAATTAATTAGATAAAATAGCACAAGAAGAAAAGTGAAACCAATTAGATACCTTTGCATACCCAAATCTATCATGGCCAATTTAATCGATTTATCGTCAGCATTTTGATCAGATTTGAGCTCTTTCAGCTTATCCTCGACGATTCTCCTCTCCTCTTCTATGTCTAGCCCACTTGTTCCATTGAGTGAATCTCCCAAATAGTATGGAGTTTCAAGCATTAGTCCGGGCTTCTCACCGGAGACATAGGCTGAATGAATATATATCATCTTAATTAATCAGACGAACACAAAAAGAAATCTTGTAACTTTTTTTTCCAAGAATCATTAGTTAAGCTGTATGCAAACTATTTTTATCTTTTGGAAGTTATGAATGATGATTCCGAGAGGTAATTTGGTATCGACGATTATGAAACGTATGTAGAAGCTAGCTAGCTAACCAGTGGACACATGGAGAAACAGCTTTATGTTGACACATTTCTGTGCGAAGTTCAAAACGACTTTAGCTCCAAACGTATTAAGAGCCAGGGCAACATCGTATCTACAACAAACCAAATAATTAGAATTCATTGATCTTGAATTAAGCATTCAAAGGATGATCACTAGCTATTTGGCAGTACCTTTCATCGAAGTCGGTGGTGGCAGCTACATTAACAACAACATCAATATGTCTCCACATTTCTGCTTTCAAATCCGGGTCCTGTATTCCCATATCCTCGCAAGTGATGTCTCCCGCAACCGGAGTAACTTTTTCAGACAAAAAGTTTTGCAGGTTTGTACCATGTTTCTCTTTCAGAAGCTTAAACAAGTCCTTTGCTACTGCCTATACATATAATAGCAAAAAGATAACGTACTACGTGGGATTATCAGCCTTCTTTGAGCATTAAATATAAAATAAAATATTTTAAGAACCCATCAAATTGAAGCATGCCAGTATGCGATAAAGTCATGAATGGTACCTCCGTGTTGAAGCGTTGCAAGGCGGACTTTGCATCAGCGGCTCTAATGAGAAGATAGAGTTTCTTCACATTTGGTTGAACTCTAAGTATCTTCTCCACAAAAACTGCAGTTATACGTACACTTATAAATATAGAAATCAATATATATATATATATATATATATGTTGTATATACACACACACATCTATGAACATGGGCGGTCTCACAAACACATCGACTAGGGCTGTTTTTTGAGTAACTTAGTGATCTATATGAATCTATACAGCATGGCCTGCTGTACGTATGTAAGGGGATTCTTTCTACTACCCTACTTGGTGTACTACGAAATTAATTTGTCAATATTTGTATTGTTTGAATGATGATTTTACGCTATAATTATCAAATCCCGTAAATGACTTTTCGCAAACTAGAATTCATCGAAACTTTATTCATGTTTCATTTTTGTTAGTTCTTGTCCATCTCTTTAGGCTTCATGAGTTCACTTCCAAAGTGGTCAATAGCATGGGCTAACATAAAAGAAATTGAAAGACTCGTGAAACCATTATAAAAAAAAGGTGAACTTTTGTACAACTCCATCTAGCAACACATCCATGACACTTCATCATACCACATGCAGGGCGGGAGTCCCCATGCATTAAATTTAATGTCAGCTTTTCCAATTTAAGGCTCTAGAGAACCGCCCAAGAATGCAGATTAACCGAAGTTGATTAATTCTGGACCGCTCTGCTGAATAAATCCATACATACATGCATATATAGTATATATTCATATATATACTACAGACTACAGAGAGAAAGAGAGATGGACGTTACTTTTGGCAAGAAAACCAGTGGCACCAGTAATTAATATGACTTTGTTCTCAAGAAAATCAACAATGCTACCCAATTCCATTCTGTAACAAGTAGCTGACGATCAATATGGGCTCAAGTTTAGGTATGTGCTCTATATTCCTTGTTCTGCAGAGTTTTCTGCGTACATGGGGTGTGTATGTGTATGTGTGTGTGTGTGTGAGAAAGAGAGAGAGAGGAGATGAGGAAGTTTTGCAAGAAGTAGTAAGAGCTGGTGGATGAAGATTATGCAAATGATATAATAGTGGTGGTATATATTTCTAAAACTTAAAAACAAATTGTAAAATTGAAAGGGTGAAGGGGTGAATAATGATAGAGTACACGAAACCACGCTTTTCTCCACTCGTTCGCTTGTCCTCCATATTTATTTGACATGCATATATAGTTGATGCCCCACTTCACATTTATATTATTAGTTGGATATTAATGTAATATTTTGAGTTTCCTGGTTAACATTTTCTTATGATAAATAAAAACATTAACATTTAACTTCGTTACTAATTATATAATAAATTAATATGCTCAATGAGTTATCAAAGACAACACATTAAAATTGATAAACAACAAGATTTTTACTCCTCTAATATGTTTTTGAAGGCTTGTTTGGTTTGATAAAATGTTTTTGAAAGATTTAAATTTTGTAGAATATTTTGTAATTGAAAGAATTGATTTGAAATATCTGGTGTCTTTGGTTCGTAGGATTTGAAATTGAATTGAATTTTATTTTTTTTAATTAATAAAAACAAATTATAAAGAACTATAAAAGTTGTTAAATTGTTTTTTTATTAATTGATTATTACAAAACAACTTTTTAATATACTTTAAAATATTATTGCAAACAAATTCTATATGAAATCACGGAAACACCAAGTACCTCCAACAATGGGATTTTTAAATCTCATGTTTGTGATTGTGGGATTTCAAGTAAGTCTCTGAATTTCAAATCCAAACATTCATTCGATCCAAATATCAGAAGCCAATTCCAAATTCTTTCAAATCTTATTCAATTCCGCAAACCAATCGAGACTTTAATTAGTTTCCGAAAGAAGTAAAGGCTTATTATAACCCCCCCCCCCTATATACAGTAGGCATATGTAATTGAAGTTGTAGTTCCGTAAATAACAACATATGAAATTAAATATGTATTTAATTTTAATAAGAAACAATATCAAATACATTGTTTAGTAATTAGTAGGTGTTTTTTATGATGATGATGATGATGTAATAGTGAATAACCAAAAGGCTTATCTTAACGTGATAGTTGAGAAATATTTAAACGAATTTATTACCAAGTTCTTATCATGTTCAAGAAGATCCCGTTCTCCAGCCAAAAGCCCATATACACCGTACATATGTATATATACAAACATAAATGTATCTAAAGTCGTACACCAAACAATTAATTAAGGTTCATCTGGATCGACGCATATATCATTTGTCAGAAAAGTTTTCATGATGGTTGTTGGGTGACCTCCTTTCTTGTAAGTTCTAACTAATCAATCTTTTTCATTGGTTAATTTCATATTTGTTGACCACCTGGAAATAAATCCCCACTAACCTCTTCAATTTCAGCTCACCTACAAAGGATTCTTTATATTAGGTTGGCAAAACCATCTTTAAATACATATATTAATTGCTGGTAACTGTAATCATGTGTCCTTTCTGAAAGATATTCCTAAATCATAACTGTTACTAATAAGAATTCATCTACTAAATTCATACGCATGCATTGCAACATCTAATGGCGATGATGCATTGCATTGCTAGCTAGCTAGCTAGGGCCAAAGAATGAATCGTGTGTACTTTGAAATGTATATATGCAGCTAGAATCACGAGCCCACTAATTCACAGCTATCCAATTAGTAAGAAAACAGAACATATTGTAGAAGAGATTCGTGAGACAACCTTGTGAAAAGAGGAATCCCTGTCCAATCTATTTTCTGTGTCCTGTGTGCAACGAGAGAGTTGAATCGTTGCAACATATTATGATTCAATGCAAGGTGGCTCCAGAGATGATGACCGTTCTTCGCAGATGGTGGACAGCCTTTCAATTCCTCATGGCTACGACACAATGGACACTCTCCTTTCAGCGGCTGATTCAGCAAAGGGTTATGAAGCCAATGAAGGAAATCTTGGATGTTGTCATCATGGTGTTCGTTTGGGCTCTTTGGCGGGCTAGAAACATATCAGTTTTTGAGGGAAAGGATACAAGAAGTTGCCTTATTGTTAGCCAAGTGCAGTTTCAAGCTTTTTTCTGGATTAGAAATGTTTGGTGTAGTGACCCGGTTGTGCTTGTAACGATCTGATATACTCCTAGCTCCTTGTTAGTTCTGTTTTCTTATAAAATTTACCATTCCAAAAAAAAACATTATAGAAAAGATTCGAATTAGTATAACGTTACTTCCATCTAAGAGCTTAAATACGACACTTTTCAAAATGTCATATAAAATAACTAATAAAATGATTAACTTTTTATTCTTATTAAGTTTTCAAAACCTAGAACTTGTTAGCTAACATCGTCCTAACAATTTATTAGCATCATTGTTATATATGTCACTCAATTTGTTGGTCTTTTAAAACTTGAAGTCTAGTAACAAAATATGGACAACCTAACAAGGACTAGCGACAAAAGAGACGCCGTCACTAAAGTACCACCATGAACGACGGGTCAACGACCAATTGGTGACAACCTCTAACTAAAACGTCCACGAGTTTAATTTTTATATTCTTTATTTGGTTTTACAAACTCCGTCGCTAACTAGTCGACAAAAATTGATATTACTAACAGTCTAACAGATAAATGATGAAAATTTATTTTTAAGTTCTAAATTTTTTTGAAGCCCATCGCTAACATTATCATTTAGTAATGGATTACAAAAACTATTTCTAAAGGAAAATAAAACTTAGGGGCTGTTTACCCGATTGCTTATCCAGTAAACGCTTAACGATAGGAGTCAACACTATAATTTATTTTGATGCGTAAGATTTTAGTATATCAAAATATATCGAATGCAACAATTTAGTAGGTAAGCATTTACCTGGGTAAGAGTCGTCATCCTCACTTATTGGGTAAGACTCTCCATCATTCTCATCGCTCTTACCGGGTAAGATTTTTGACCCTTCTCATGTTCATCCGAAGAAGAAATTTATCTAGTAAATACTTACCAAGTAAGTGTTTAGTAAACGAAACCTTAAAGTACACTATAATTTTCGTCTAGTTGTTTGTAAAAGATTGTGAATTTTGTTCTTATGGTTTTGAAATTTTGATTTACGTCCTAGTGATTTGTAATTTGTTTATGTTTTCGTCCCCATATTTTGTAATTTACTGCATTTTTGTCCATGAGACTAAATATATTAAAAATCCTCCGTTTAATTTAGGGGTATTTTAGTCTTTTTAAATTTTTCTTTTTTTTTCTTTTTTGGTATTTTAGTCTTTTTGATTTAATCAAACTAAATTTTTTTTTGATAAAAAAATTTATACAGGAAAAAAACTATACTATTTTGACATTATTTATGATTAATAATTAAATATTTTTCATACAATTCGTTTGTTTCTTATTTTTCATCATTATAGTTTTAATTTTTTATTAGTTGAATTTTTGTCAATAAAATCATTTAAATGCAAGTTATTGAGTACCCCTTGTATGATAGTATTTTTTTTCTTCATTTGGGACTAAACAATTAAATTTTTTATAAGACCAAACAATTATTTATATTAGACTACTTTTACCAAATAAATATTTAGGATTTTATTAATTAAAACATAATTTTATAAACTTATTTTAACGCATTTATATAAAAGATACCTTTGTTTAATATAATTAAAACATTATGAGACTAAACAATTGTACGTCTTATTGATAAAATTACATACATTTATTTGATAATTAAAATAGCCTAAATGATTAATTGTTAGTTTTATAAAAATATGTGAGGGTACTCAACAGCTAGCAATTGAACAATTTTTGTGTCAAGAATTACACTCATAAAAACTAAAACTAAAATGACCAAAAATATTTATAAAAAAACTAGTTGTACTAAAAGCATTTTAATTATTTTATCATAAAAAATAACAAAATAAAAAAAATTACTATTAACTTTTTATTTAAAAATATATTATTTTGATTAAATCAAAAAAGACAAAAAAGCCAAAAAATATATTTAATAAACCAAAAGGAAACCAAAAAATATATTTAATAAACCAAAAAATATTAAAAAGACTAAAATACCCTCAAGTTAATGGAGGAGTTTATTAGTCTTTCTATCGCCATCATCATCCACCTCCTGTTATCGCCACCAGGATCCACATGCTACCGTCAACGACTTCCAACCGGTGACCTAAAGATAAGCATTTTCTAATGAGGTGAGCAAGACCGACTTGAAGAAGGCACAAACGTCTTCATGAGTGCCTAAGTCCAACCAATTTTTTCTCTTTGATTTTAGATCTTGAATACGATTGTGGAGATACATATCTGATTTCCATATTTGGTTTTATATATGAGGTTTTTTTGTTTCTAGATCTATGTTCTTAAGGAATTTTTCTGGTTTAAAATTCAAAGGTATTACATTTGGTATTACAATGGTATCATATTTGATATCACAGTACATCTTGTATGTATTTGGGGTATCAAATAAGTATTGTTTGTATGCATCTTTTTTAACAGTGTCAATATTTTTGGGTATCACATTCCGTATCTTGTGTATGTTGTGTTTACTTGGTGTTCACTCAAATAAGGTTTATCGGAGAGAGAAAGTGGGGAGAGAGAAGATTTTTAAAATACCTGAAATATCCTTTAATTAAAATTTAAAATCAAATTACCAAAAATTTAATTTTCTAATTTATCTTTTGATTTGTGGTTGAGATTGAATTTCACGGTTATCACAAACAATCAAGTTCTTCCTTGAATGTTTCCTAACTACTTAAAACTTTATGTTCAATTTTTATAAAACTAATTGATAAACGTGTTCAAATATATAATAAAACGTTGAGGCTACTAATTTTGTAGAATGCTCTATGAATTTTTAGATTTTATTTTAAATGTGAAACTATTTTAAATTTTTATTTTCGATTTAAAATAAAATTCCATATCTTGTTATATTGCATGAGTACATTGTTAAAATGTGTGTGTGCATGAGAATAGGAAGTTCAATGTGAATCATTGAAAATTTTTATTTGAAAATGCATATATAAATTGACGTTACAGATTATTCATATCAGTTCACATATGCATCGTTAAATAAATTTGTTTTCATACAGTGTTGTCTCATAGATGAAACGTCAAGAAATGTTTTGCATGTGAAAGAAAAACACAAAAATATGTGTATACATGAAAACACACTCATGTTCAGATATAAAAACAAAACATGTAGAACAACATGAGTTATAGCTTAGAAAGCATATTAATTGGTTAGTTTTGGTTGATTTTACGAGTTTGATTTTTTACATGTGTTGTTTCACCTACAAAACAATACATCAAATTGGTTTTTACAGTTTCTAACGGGTTTTCATTTTATTTGTAATATATATATATATATATATATATGTGTGTGTGTGTGTGTGTGTGGGGGGGGAGGAATGAAATGAGAACCACAAAAAAATCTATAACCCTATGATAATTGATATAAAAATATGTTTTCATGATTTTTTCATCAAATGCTAGAATTTAAGATATTATTTCATATATTTTTGTTTCATAATATGATAGTTTCATATGTTTTTGTTTTACCATATGAAACATTTTTACGTGTATTTTTCGTTTCATTAAGGGAACAAAACATGAAGAAAAAAAAAATAGAAAGCTAATGAACACAAACATATATGAAATAAAATTTTAAATCATAGCGTTTTATCAGAAAATCTTATAAAAATATTTTTATATTAATTTTCATAAGTTTGTAACATTTTAATGATTCTCATTTTATATATATATATATATATATATATATATATAAACTTATATAAAACAAAATAGATATAAAATAATCATTTGAAAGCAGCGAAAAAGGTAATTGACCATCGTATTAAAAAGGTTGGTGGGTGGTGTAATTATGGGTACTAGTTTTCTTTACCGTGTGTTGTACGGTTATGATAATTCTTTTAGGAAAAAAAATCAAACTAATATTGAAATATTACAATGTTAGTTTATGTATATATATCATTTTTTTTATTAGAGTTATATATTATAAATATAATGATTGATTTATTGACCTTCATTTTTTTTGTTCATATTGTCATCTTCATACAATTGTTGATATATTATGATCAATCATTCTAATACATAACTAAAACTTTAAACCATCATTAAATAAATCTCTTCAAAATATTAAACATGATAAATTCTTTTTTTTATTTATGGGATAACCAAGTTCATATGATGCCACTTTTAAACTCTTTTCAATTAAAACAAGGTTTATTCAAAACTTCAGACCAAAACATGTTATCAACTTCTTCATAACCTCTAGACTACGATTTCCAATAAGAACCCTAATTCCAAATCTTTAAATCACAAAGAAATAAAGATTCTGAATCACAGTAATCTTAAAGGATATAATAATAATAGTTATATCATATATCTCTAGTCAAATCTTGACCGATATACTAATTTGGACAACACTAGTCCTCTTGTCCGATTTACAAATCCGGTCAACACATTCACTTGTCCGATTTATCAATCTGGACAATATGAAAACAAATCCGATCAAGCTTTCAAGTTTATATACATGGAATTATTTTCCATCATTAAAGTCCGATCAAAACACAATCGGACTATACTATACCGTGCAAGCCCTTGATCGATTTATGGCTAAACCGGATAGCCCTTGATCGTATTCCTACTTCTCCGTTCAAAACCTTTATCCGGTTTATATAACTTAAAATCTCATCAACTTTCTAAACCGCTCAACACTATGTTTGGTTTAAAGCTAAATCGAACAACACGCATCCGATTTAAAACAATCTGGACATCACTTGTCAGGTTTAAAGCCAAGTACGGGTATTTGTTCATAACTTAAATCAGTATGCAAATCAAAATATATTTAAAAGATATATAATTACTTACCTTTGAAATTCCTTTGAAATCAGCTTTAGAAATTCAGTCAACAAGTAAACCAATCAGCACTTCCTCAAATCCTTCTCAGCTTTAGAGGGATTTGAGAAAGTGTTGATCGGTTTATTTGTTGATCAACACCATCATATCTTATGATAACAATACATCCAACAATATTGAAAAAGAAATATGTAATAAAAAATTACATTTTTTAATGAATATAATTTTTACATATCTTTTAAAATCTTTGAAGTATTTTTCAACTCTCTCCTTCTTCATCCCTTACTAAAGAAATTTCTAGGATTTAATTTTGTTTATTATTAAAACTTTGAAAAACAAATTTTATTAAGAAATAAAAGAAAATAAATCGAAAAACAAATCAAGAGTTGGAGGTTAAACTTAGTTATACAAAATTATAAAAAAAAAACTTGGGTTAATAATGAACTACACATGTTTTATACAGGAACGGAAAATATATATATATATATATATATATATAGAGAGAGAGAGAGAGAGAGAGAGACTGATTCAAATGTTAACCCAAGATTATTGTGTTAACTTTGTTAACCAATTTTGGCCAATGATTCTTACAATAAACGGTTATGATTAATCATGATAAAAAATTAATTTTTTAAATTTACAATTTCAAAAAACATATGTGAACAAAGGGGAAAAGGGTATTTAGGTAATTTTCTTTTTTATGTAACTCTCATATCATTAATTGTGAGTTACAAAATCAAAGAATCTTATTATTTTTGTTAATGTAAGAACCATATGAATACATCTATATATATATATATATATATATATGAATCATTGTGTCAAATACGAACAAAAATTGACATATATATGAACTTGGATTGTATAACATTTATGAACATAATATGAATAGCTGCTACATGAAAGAAAATAAATAAAAACAGGTATGAACACAATATGAACAATTTGTATACAATAGTTCATTCATTATGAACACATTCAGGATCGAGTAAATATTGAGATATGCAACTAATGTACATGTGAACACAATATGAACATTTGTGAACAATAGTTTTTTCATTATGAACACATTCAGGAGCGACCCAATGTTGAGATATGCAGCTAGTGTACATATGAACACAATATGAACACTTGTAAACAATATATGAACACACCTGATCAATAGTAACTTTGTTGTCGAGTTGTTTTTCAATGAGTTTATCCATATTAGCTTGAACGATATCGAAAACTTTACTATCGATCTCTTTTAACAATCACAAATTCAAGAACATTATAGATAGATAAATCAATATTATAGAAAAACAAGATCAATAGTAAATCAACAATAATTATGAGATTTTTTTATTTTGTAACTCCCAATTAATGATATGGGAGTTACATACAAACTAAAATTACATATTTACCATTGTCATTAAATTATGAGATGAATATAAACCTAGATAAAAGATGGATTTTCATTTGTTGAACTTGGTTAACAAAGTTAACACAATAATCTTAGTTAACATTTGAACCAAGCTCTCTCTCTCTCTCTCTCTCTCTCTTTCTCTCTCTCTCTCTCTCTCTATATATATATATATATAGAGAGAGAGAGAGAGAACGTTCAATTAAAAACCACCCAATTTGTACAAACCGTGCAAACCTCATTCAACCAATCATAATTTTTCATTTTGTTATTTTTTTTTTGTAATTATGAGAGGCTGAGTAACCATTTTTATTGAGGAGGGTGTTAATCATGAATATTATCATCTTCATTATTTTTATTTTAGAGAAATACATGAAACAGTTTCATTAAAATTTAATTAAATATTATATGAATAACCATATATGAAACAAATTCATCAAAAAAGTATTATATAAAACAATTTCACAAGATTAAACAATGAAATCGACGTATGAGAGTGGTTTGTGCGGTTTATACAAATGAAGGTGGTTTTCATTTGATCGCTCCTCTCTCTCTCTCTCTCTCTCTCTATATATATATATATATATATAGAGAGAGAGAGAGAGAGGAGCGATCAAATGAAAACCACCCTCATTTGTAAAAACGTACAAACCATCCTCATACGTCGATTTCATTGTTTAATCTTATTAAATTTTTTCATGAAATTGTTTAATCATGTGAAATTGTTTCATGTAATACTTTTTTTGATGAATTTGTTTCATATATGGTTATGAAATTGTTTCATATAATATTTAATGAAATTTTAATGAAACTRTTTCATGTATTTCTCTAAAATTAAAATAATGAAGATGATAATATCCATGATTAACACCCTCCACAATAAAAATGGTTAATCAACCTCTCATAATTACAAAAAATGAACAAAATGAAAAATTATGATTGGTTGAATGAGTTTTCATGGTTTTTACAAATTGAGTGGCTTTTATTTGAACGCTCCCATATATATATATATATATACTTATATAAAACAAAATAGATATAAAATAATCATTTGAAAGCAGCGAAAAAGGTAACGGACCCTCGTATTGAGAAGGTTGGCGGGTGGTGTTATTATGGGTATTTAATAAACCTCCGTATGGGTCATCTTAAATTAAAAAATACGAGATAATTCATGAGCTATTCGAGTTCGATTCGGTCAACACTCGATTCGAATAGACTCGTCTCAAATTCGAGCTCGACTCGACATATTAACGAATCGAGTCAAGCTATCCAATAATCGATTCGAAAAGTGTGAGATAGTCGATTATTTTATATATAACTGGTTTTAAAATATAATCTGTTTTTATGATAAAATTTACAAAATATAAATAATAAAAATGTCTTATAATTTTAGATATTTAAACAAAATTATGTATTTTTTAATTATAAAAATTAATCAATTATTTTCTTATTAAAATCACAATTAAAAAAAAAGACAAAGAAAAACTATAAAAAGAGTTAATAAAATTGTCCCACATTGAAAGAAAGATGGTAAAGAAAGAGAAAAAAGTTGTTATAAAAAGAAATGGAGGTGAATGGAATTTATAACTTTGTCTTTTTGGTGATAAAGTTTGAAGTTGATTCCTTTAGTTTTATAAAAATTATGAGATTGCCTTTAAGTTTTAAAATTTATAGAAGAAATACGTTTCATAAATTTCAATGGGTTAGTTTGATTCAAGTTCGAGTTCAAACTTGATTTGAGTTGCATTTCGAGCTTGTTTCGAGTTTAGTTCTAGCTTGATTCGAGTTGGAATTTGATCTTTAAGAAATAGTCATCTAGTTCGAGTCGAGCTTTGATTTTTACTATTCGCGAGTTTTCGAGTTGAGTTCGAGTTTGAAAATTAGGTTTCGAGTCAAGTATAATGATACTCGAGTTCGACTCGTATCATTTACACCCCTACTTAAAACTACTAGATCTTTTCGCAGAGAATTAAGTCGTCAATATTTTATTAAATGTCTTAAAAATAAATGTATTTTAAAAAATATGATTTTTTTTTAAATTCGAAATTGTTGTAGTAGAAATGTATATAGTTATTATTATTAAAATATTTATAAGATGGATTTATAGTTCATAATTTTTAATATGTTAAAATTTTGATATTAAATTATTATAGTTTCTGAAAGAGATATATGTTTATTTTAATAGAAAATTTAATAAAATTATTTTTATTTATTATTAGATGCTTCGATGTTTCTTACTTTACATAATATATTTGAAAATAAAGTAATATATATTAAAATAAATTCAAATCATATATTAAAAAGGTAAAAAGTAAATTGTAATATTGATATAAGTGAAAAGAAAAATTATGGGTTGAGAAGCATATCCAATGAGATATTTTTATATGTAAAAAATGTAGGTTCTTATAAGAATTAGCATTGAAGATACCTCTTATAAACTCTCAAATAATTTTAGTTTTTGTACAAAAACTTTGTTATTTTTTATTTTATTTTTATTAACCTGGATATCCAACCCGCTATGCGAGTCGACTAATTCCAGGACGACCACATGTTTTGCAGATAATCCGGAGTCACCGCATTCGAATCTCTGTAGCCACAAAGGGGATTTTTATTCCTTCTTGGATTTGAACCTGGGACCTCCTAATACTTTTGACATTTGGAGCCAAACTCAAATCAATCAGGCACTACCATTGTGGTTAAGTTATTATCTTGAACTTGGTGTGAAGTAACATTTTGTTAGTTTTTATATATTTTCTTAATTTTATAATTATCTTTTATGATGTTAAAAAAGAATACTTGAGACCCATAAATGAGGTTTTTATATAATTATTATTGTGGATTTTATGTAAAAAAAATTAATTTGGTGAGTTGAAAATGATATGATAAAAAAGAATACGTGAGACCCATAGATGAGATCAAGAATACCTACAAATTTCCTCTTTTTATATATCAACATCAATATTCACTTTTTTACATTTTAAATGAATGATCTAACCTGATTTTAACTTAATTTAAATACGTATGACAACACTGTTATTTTATTTGCAATACAGGTACAAAGCTTTCTCATCCCAATAAATGATGAGTTAAAACCTACCAATTTACAAGTTAGAACCATTGTTTTGTTCATAAAATTGGTCTTTGTTAGAACAGATTAAAAAATTGTTAAGACTCAGATTATTTGCATTTTGAATTGATTATTTAAAAAAAAGTGAATTACATGTTTTGTTGCAATGGTATGCATTTTTCTAATGGATTTGGATCCTTTAATCAAAAGTACACATTTGGGAATTTTGTGCACTTTTTAAGTCCCTTGATCTAAGGAAATAAGAAAGATTTCATTGACTTGGTCAACTCATGGTGATTCTTGGTGTTTTTAAATTTGTTTGTCTTTATTCTATCAAAAAAATTATTATATATATATACAAGGGGTGAATTCAAGCAAGAGCAGATCAAATTACGAAAACATGAGGACGTTTTTTCATTACATGTGATTTTAAGTAAACGGTCAATCCAAGGGTTCACGTACTTTTGGCCCGACGATCTTGAAGGTTTAACTGTTCCTTAATCACATTTAAAATCACATGTGATATAGACGTTCTCGCATTCTTGTAAGTTTACTAGCTAGGATTTCTTTTGATTATCCTTCTATGTGTGTGTGTGTGTGTGTAATACATATCCTAGGCATGTCAGCTTTAAACCCTCCCTTCACCGACGACATCAATATCCTCTTCACTGGTGGCACCGACATGAGGCACCCCCTTCTGTCCCCACTTATCCCTCTGTCTCACCTCTGCCCGCCCCCCTCCAATTAAACCACCATAGACCTCTCATGTTTTCAAACCCCACTCATATGATCACAATAGAGAAACCTTATTATTATTGGCTTTGCTAGAACTTACGGCTGTTTTATGGGGAATGGTCCTACAAATTGTTCATTCCAATTTTTAGTATTTATGACATATAACTACGTTAATATTAAGAGGAACCATTGAAGTTGTTGGTTTTTAATATTTGGTTTTTAAAGGCCGCATGTAATTTTCAAAATAGGACATTTATTTGTATGTATATCTTAAATACGTTTGTTTTTTTTTTTTTATAAATTCTAACAGTTTTAGTTATAAAAAAACATTATACTGTATGGTTCTTAGAAAAGAACTTATCATGTTCACCGAGGCTGATATTATAAGGATCTATTAAGACTGACGAATCTCGGTATTATATTCTTGAAAAATAGGATACAGTTAGTAAGGTATGGCCCTATTATGCATCTAGTTCTTGATCACCTTTATATTTTTATTAGGTGTGACATTTATTACGGAAAAAATCCTATTATAATAAACAATTATTATTGATACATTAATAAAAACAAAATATTGTTCTATTTATTTGGAAGTGTCTGGAAGCCTAATCGATCCTTCGTCTATGATCGATTTTCATGTGCATCCTTCATCTTCATCTGGTTCTCATATGTTCGATTTGTTTCATCTGGTTCTTCATTTGTTCGATATTGTTCATCTGGTTCTTCATTTATTCGATATTGTTCATCTGGTTCTTCTTTTGTTCGATTTGTTCATCTGTTTCTTCATTTGTTCGAATTTGTTCATCCAGTTCTTCATTTGTTTGATTTTATTCATTCATCTGTTCATCAGAATTAGGGACATGATTTATTCCAAATTTTGATTTCGAAATGGAATTTCTTCTTCTTTGTTCTTCAAATGTTTGATTTTTGTTAAGGTTAGGAACATATTTTGATTTCGAAATGGATTTTCTTCACCTATGTTCTCTGTTTGTTTGATTATTATTAGGGTTAAGTGTAACAACTCGTCCCACATGGATAGAAAGTGAGAATTGTTAGCTCCTTACAAGTCCCAAGTAATGGGCTACTAATAACTTCCACCATGGTTTTAAGTTGGATTCGAAGTTATTGGGCTATTTCGTTGCTTTGGGCTTTGGGGTGTTACATTAAGAACATATTTTCTTCTATATTTTCTCTCGCCAAACATAAAAAACGTAACATAATGCAAAACAATTTAATGTACATATTCATTCTTACTCTTTGGCATATTCATTCATTAAAACGAACCAAACGCCCATTTACACCTCTCACATTTGATTTGAAATGTCAAAACTCAAAACAAATAAAATATTGTTGAAATTAATCAGATTTTTATGATAATATATGTTTTATATATATTTTAAAAGACACATATATACCACTTTTCATTTTATTATTTTTCTCTTCATACCCACCTCATATGAAGTAGAATTAGAAGGTTGCACTACAACAAAATTTAGGTTCATCGGACGCCCCCTAATCTCTAAGTGTCCCAATAGACCGTTTTATAAGATTTAAAATTTATAGGACTAAAACATAAAGTGTTTTATCTAAAGGCGTTGTAATAAGTTTATATGAGACTTTTGGGCGTCTTAACAAGTATTTTTAATACAAAGTGTCACATTAGCAACTTTATAAGACACTTTCGAGAAAGTGTTCTATAAACTCAATATTTTATAGGACACTTATTTTTGTATGACAGTTTTTCAAGTAATGTCCTATAAAGTTGCTAATGGGACACTTTATATTAAAAGTGTCCTAAAAAACTTATTATGACATTAAAAAGGTCGTATAAACTTATTACAACGTCTTTAGATATAACACTTTATATTTTTTGTCCTATAAAGAGGTCTATTAGGACACTTAAAATTTAGGAGTGTCCTATAAACCCGATTTTATTGTAATGACTGTTTGCCATGCTTTTCGTTGGTCACTAGTAAATATCACAGTCTTAACATTAAAAGATAACTTGTTTGAATAAAACATATTTTGTGTCATTTTATAGGCATTCATAACTAAATATTACATAAATACGTAAGAATAACATTTAAGACCCCAAGTCCCCAACCTATTTGTCATGGTCCCCTATACGTTGGTCCACGTATCCCCATTATCCAGATCTACATCGTATCTCAACAGATTATAATTTAAAGGATCTACGATGATCAGGATTCTGGAGCCCCTCCCCTCTCTCCTTCATCTCTCGATTTTCTTTTTGTATTCAAAGTTTTAGATATATGTTCTTTGACCACTAAAATATCTTGATGACCAAATAAATATAAATTAATGGTATGATTCATTTGAGGCTATTTTGACAAGATTTCATTTAAATGACACCAATTGCGTACGTAGTTATATCATTACTTTTATACTTCTTATAGTTTAACATCTAAAAGGACATAATTGCAATAGTTCGGCGGTGGCATTCACATGCATTATCCCATTATATCATCTAAAAATAAATTCAAATGAGGTCACTTATAAATATCACTAGTAAAAAAATAGAATCACTAGCGGATTTTTCTGGCGGCAATTTTGTCGGAAAAATCAGTGACGGGTTTTCGACAGATTTTGAGATAGTTTTTGCTAGTTTTATTTTGAACTTAACAAGTAACTAATCTTTTATGTATAGGGGTACTATTGTTGGGATCCAGCACTGGATGCTAAGCTGCTCGGAGAAGGGCAGACGAAAAGGCCAGAAGTCATTCGATGCTCTATGTAGAAAACGACCTTAATAGGGATATGAACCACCCCAAGTGGCTCGATCTTCGTATCTGGTGCGAGATGATTGATCGTTGGAAGACGCCCCATTGGAAGGGTGTAATTTTCAAGACAGCGCATGATAACCGGATGACCATGGTGGAAGGTGATATAGCCAAACACACTGGCGGATCGATCACGTTCGTCATGCATAGTGCTCGCCTGGTAGGTTCTTAAAATCGATTACTTTAGTAGCTTAATTTTTAATATAATACAATTAACACATGTTCATATTACTTGCATCTTTGTAGACGAAAGCAAAAAATGGCGAGCCACTGTCCACTGTGGAACTCTTCGATCATACACATAAGAAGAGGTCGAGTACATAGTCATCATCGGGTAGCGGGTCATGAGGGGAGTACATGACTTCAAGGTATAGCCGGGTTGCGGTAAGTTTAGAATACCTATATATATAACTTTAAACTCTATATTGGATTGTCGTATGTTGGGAAAATGTTATAATTGTTTAAGTTAAAATGTTAGTGTATGTATGTGTGATATATATTTTTATCTAGTTTGGGTTGCCATTTGATGGGCAAACGTTGGAATTTTTTAAGTTAGAATGTGTGTGTGTGTGTGTGTGTGTATATATATATATCTAGTTTAGGTTGTTATTTGTTGGGCAAACGTTATGATTGTTTTAGTTGGAAATGTTTCATTTACAGCCGTTATGCTGTCGAAATTGACTGGTAGTATTTTTTAAACCATACGGTACCTATTCAAACAATCTCACCGAAAAGTACGGTGCGGATCCCTCGGCCTATCCCCTAGTTGATACCGACTTGTGGAATGAGGCAGTTGGTGGATCCAAGAAAGGCCGTCTATTTAGGTTCGGGTACAATGAAGATCTCAATTTGGTCTTGACCGGGACATCCTCACAAGCAAACTTGAACGGATCGTCTAATGTAGATAGTCAAGTGTGTACCTCTGTATCATTTGTTGTTTATCTATTTCATTTATACTTCTTATTGAAAATTTTAACGTTTTAGTGTATTTGTAGTTAATTAACAACTTACAGTCCCAATTTCGAGAAATGCACACTCGAGATGAGATCCGACAGAAGGAGGTTGATAAAATTCTCCGCCGAGAAGAGATCCGAAACAGGGAAGATGAGATCCGGAAGAAAAAGCATACAGA
This sequence comes from Cynara cardunculus var. scolymus, assembly GCF_001531365.2. Lineage (NCBI taxonomy): Eukaryota > Viridiplantae > Streptophyta > Magnoliopsida > Asterales > Asteraceae > Cynara > Cynara cardunculus. The sequence continues at coordinate 3,991,064 of NC_037538.1, forward strand.
CATGATGGATATGAGGAAGAGGTTTATACAACCTCAATAGTTTCCGTCAATGCTGCCACATTAGATTTGATATATTGTATTTATAAACTAGCGTCATCAATCGTATTTTAATTTTGTTGAAGAATTTGTATTTGTATATTATTTCATCTGGATAATAATATTAAGTATTTATGATAGATTTGTGGATTGTATATTTGTATTTAATTAACATAATCTTTATATTAAGATTTTTTGGTGTTTTTTCCTATACCAGCTACATTCCGACAGATTTATGACGGAGAATCTGTCGGCAAATAATTAAATTTAAGCTTTATTAAAACAATTTTTTTGGCGGGTTATCCGACAAAAATTCCGTTGGTAAATATTTTCGTTTATTAAAAATAAAAAAAACATTTCATATTTTAAATAAGGAAAAACATTTTTTAAATACAATTACCAATGGAAATTCCGACGGAAATCCGTCGGAAATTTTTATTTTTGTTTTTGAACTTAAAACTGGTTATTATCTTAAATAAAAGATAAAAAAGGAAATAAAATTACCGACGGATTTTCGACGGAAATTCCGTCAGTAACACTAATCACATTTTCTAAAACTTCTAATTAACTTTGAAAAGGTATAACATTTTTTAAAACTATTTGACGGATTTCTGACGGGGGTTTTCCGTCAGAAAATACAAATCCATCAGAAATTCCGTCGGAAATTGTATTCAACGGCGGAGGGTTTCCCGACGTATATTGCTGTCGGAAAAACCTGTATCTAAAAAAAATCGTGACAACCCTTACTAACTTAAACCAAAAGATGGATTATTGGATTTCTACCCTTAACCTCAATCCTACAATCCATTTTCCTAATTTTGAAAGGCAAGCAATAATTTTAACAAAAAATAAAAACCAACAATTACATATTCGAAAGTCAATCTGATTCGATGCATTTTAATCTCATACCTATTCGTGCTTTATTGTTATCGGGTTTGAAATTCCATTTTCCTGCTATGAAAATTAAAGATACGATTAAATAAAACAAGTTTGTATTTGGAGCATGCATATCAATTTAATCTCCCATCTTTTTATTGATGTTTTTTTCTCAAACATTTTGGGTTTCACATCAACCCATGCTTCTTTCAATTTAATACCTCCATATCCATATTAGTTGTTATCCCTACTCTTGTCTTGTCACATTTATCTATCAAAAATTTCACATTAGTTATATACGACAGAAAGAATCTTTTTATATGATTGTTACAATTCTCGAGACATATATATAGTATTGTCTATTGTTTATCAGTTTATACTTATAATTTTGTTACTTTGATAACCAGTGATTACAATGAAGATGAAGACATGACAATGGAAGTATGATGATCATGATTATGACGTTGGTTTGTTTCACGATGAACGGATTAACGTATTGTGTTTATCGTGAAGTGAACAACCATCATACGTGCATAAAAGAAGTGGCAAAAACCAATGTGATCGAATATCAACCTAAGTCACTTAATTGTTGAGTACCCTCTTGATTAAATGGTATTTAATCAATTTCTGATCACGATAAAAAGTTCAATGATTCAAAAGGATTGTGATATTAATTAGGAAGGCATTTACATTTATAAGATACTTATGGCACCTTCACAAATTTCTATTTCATATGTGGGATCGGTGACAAGAACTTTGATTGAAAATTCGTTGGGAATCCATGTGAAAAAACAGTATGATCTCATTATCGATTTTAATGAGCTAGGAATAGTTAAATGTGTTTGATGAATTTAAATGGAGATGTATCTAGTCGTCATATAGATAAACTTTGTAAGATGAGAAAAGATTTATCATTAATTATACACGTCATGAATGGTTGATTGTTTCGTTTATAACCATATAGATATTTCCATTAGCAACTTCAACTTTGTGCTCTGAACCATGTGAGTGATGGTCTAGTTTTGGGTTCTCGGTTTCTACTTACTGGGTGGCCGGTTTTGTATTTTAATTAAAGAACTCGGATGTAAACATACTTCATTGGCATATAATTTTTTAGATCCTAAAAATAGGTAAATAACAACTTAATTTCGTAACTATAAAAAAAATAATTAAAAAATAAATCGGCTATTAATTCCAATTAATACAAGTCTTAAAGATATTAATTAAGTTGTTAATTCTAATTAATACAAGCTTTAATTAAGTTTAAATGTAAACATGGTCCTTTTTTATTTATAAAGTTTGTCACATATATAATTCTATAAATTATTTGAAAATACGTTTTTTAAAGCAAAGTATATTATTTTTCCTACACTCTATTTGAAATATAATTTTCGAGATGATGTAAATGTAAGATAAAAAGGTCACTCGTCCCAAAGAGATGAGGCCCATTGGTTTTTAGTGGCATTTAATTCCTTTAGAATGACAATTTCAAACAACAACCGAAAAATGTTTAGGTTTAGAAATCTTAAAAATTCCAAATTATACAACAAAAAGAATTAAAATACAATTAAATACTCAAATGTTGTTTTCCGTCTATTATATTTAAAGGGGCTTCTCTTTCATTTCTCGTAATTACATTTACATTTTCTTTAAATGCTACCGGTCATGGGTTTTAAATAGGGGTGTTCAAAAAAACCGTTGGACCGCTCAAACCGGCCGAACCAAGTCAAACCGGACCGTTTTTGGCGGTTTGAGTGGTCTGGCGGTCCGGTCTGGTTTGGAAAATAGCAAAACCGGACGGTCCAGTCTGGTTTGTGGTTTGGAACATTTTTTGGACGGTTTGGACCAAACCGACCGCCAAATATATATATATATATATATATATATATATATATATATATATAGAGGGTGGTTCAAATACTAACCCATTTTTTTATGTTAACTCTACTAACCAACATCAATCAATCACATTTTTTCTTTACTTTATGTTCAAATGTAACTTATAAATTGAATACAAGAGTCATTTTGTAATTTGACCCTTATGTAACTCCCTAATAATTATTTGGGAGTTACAAATCTTTTAAGATCCCTCTAATTGATCATGAGGTAATTCCGATGTTCACGGTGTTCATGATGTTCATATCCATGTAATGTCCATGAACATTCACCGTGTTCATATAAATGTTCACCGTGTTCATGTGATGTTTTTACAAAAATACCCTGTGAACCGTTGTTCATAGGCATCTCAATTAATATATTAATTAAATGATTATTTTTATAGTTTCATTTAATAAGGACCGTTTGATGAAAAAATGAACGATCAAGACCGGGTTAACATAATTTGTACAATAGTTTTGGTTAGTATTTGAACCAGCCCCTAACATATATATATATATATATATATATATTAATATTAGCAAGCCAAACATTTTTAACTTATTGGCTATGACCCAAATATATCCCTAAGCCTAACATCTAACATAATCAAAATCGACGACTAAAATCATTAAACCATTGAACATATCGACACATTTGTTATTGACGGTCTCCAAATTTTGAAATCCCTCAAAAACTCCATCAATCTATTGATCTTTCTAATCCATGGTTTGATTTCAGCACACATCATCAAGACATCAACCAAGTGATTCAACCAACTTAGATTTGGCTTCTATTTTGTTTGGTCAAGAACTTGAGACTCAAGAATTGAACCATTGAAGGTTGTGAAGTCGTGAATTTTGTTATTCAATACCCACAGTAGAGTTGTAACTTTGTTAATTTGTTTGTTTTCTATATGTTATATATTTATTTGTTTGTACTTTGGATTGCTTCGACTTTGTACTCAAGAGCTGCTTAATTATTACATTTATTTGTTTAGATATTTTGTTTTGTTAAAATAGATATTTAATCTAAAATTCTAAATTATATATGTTTTTTAAGTTTAATATTTAAAGTTCATTAAAGGCCCAAACCGCTTAAACCGGTCAGACCAGACCGTCTTTTCGTGGTCTGGTTTGACCGGTCTGGGCACTTGATGTCAAACCGCTCGGTTTGAAAATTTTATAAACTGCCATTATGGTTTGGTTTGTGGTTTGAGGGGTTAAACCGCCCAAACCGGACCGCGAACACCCCTAGTTTTAAAGCCACCAAAGTGACTGCTTCGACTTTCATAGATATTTGGGTTTTTTCTAAACAGGATTTTAGTTTTGTTTTTTGCCCTGATAAAGAAAAAAAAGAACTGATTAATGAAAAATTAAACAAATATCTGAAATATACTAAAAGATAAGTAATTAATTAAAATAACTCAATTAATAATGAGAAAAAAATATAAAAATGGTAAGAATATCAAAATATATCTGCTAAATTAACCGAATTAACAGAATCCGTTCGAATGAGGAATCTAATCTATAATAAAACACATATCACATATCCCAAATCCATAACTTATTCATTTTAAAGATTTAATTAACAATAAAATGTCATATAATTAACTTTAAAAAAATTAAAAATTAAAAAGGACTCATAATATAATCATTGATGATAGTTATAAGGGGCCTTAATTACTACTTTTTGATTTGAAAGGTAGGTTTAATACAATGACCGCATTTGTTGAATATTGAGGTCTCATTGCCATGAAAAAAATTCACAAAAAAAAAAAAAAAAAAACCCACCAATGAACATCAAGTTTAAGTACGTGAATTGAAGTGTGAAATGGACCTCCCAATTAAATTCTTGCCCATACCCTTAGTTAACACTCCATACAATCTATGGGGACCATCTCTTTTTAAAGAATTCAGATCAGTATAGTTAACATTCAGTTACAACTGTCTCGTATATATCAAATTGTTCTTTAAAGTTTTGGGCCCTCATACTTGCTATATTGGTCAAGTACATATCCATGTGAATTATTTTAGGGTCGTTTATTTAGTAAGTGCTTCCTGGTTTAATTATTTTATCGGATGAATATAACAAGAACCAAAAATCTTAGCGGTAAAAGGGAAGACAATGATCGAGAGTTTTATCGGGTAGTAAAAGAGGGTCATGACTCTTACCCGGTAAGCGTTTATCGGGTTATAAACGTTTTACAATCAATCCATTTTGATGGCAAATGATGTTATCTCATAAGGTAAGTGAGAATGGTGATTTTTGCCGATAAGATCATTAACACGGTAAATGTTTGGTAAAAGACCCCTTAGTTTTCTTTTCTTTAACAAATTATTGTTCTTATAAGGGAAAATTGCACCAAAATGGAACCAGCTTTCACCTAATTCTTATTTTGGGGAACCAATTTTCAAAATCATCATTTTAGGAAACCAACTTGCACCTGATTCCTATTTTGGGGAACCAACATTCAAAATCGTCATTTTGGAGAACCAACTTGCACCTGATTCCTATTTTGGGGAACCAACTTGCAAAATAATTATAGAAAAATAACTAAAATTCATTTTTTTCCAAAAATTAATGCAATAAAATCTATTTTTCATTTCAAATCTCGTTTTTTTTAATTCAGATATCAAAATGAATATTTTTAAAATAAATCCAAATTACCACAATAAAAATTGTTTTTTTACTAATGCAAAAAAAAAATCAATTTAATAGAAAAAAATTAATTGATACGGATTGGTTAGATATAAAAATCTTGAATGTGATACTTAATATTTATTTTTTATTGCATCAATTAATTTTTTCTATTAAATTGATTTTTTTTGCATTAGTAAAAAACAATTTTTATTGTGGTAATTTGAAATTTTTTTGTAAAAATGTTCAATTTGATATCTGAAATAAAAAAAACGAGATTTGAAATGAAAAATAGATTTTACTGCATTAATTTTTAGAAAAAAAAACGAATTTTAGTTATTTTTCTATAATTATTTTGCAAGTTAGTTCCTCAAAATAGGAATCAAGTGCAAGTTGATTCCCCAAAATGACGATTTTGAAAGTTGGTTCCCCAAAATGACGATTTTGAAAGTTGGTTCCCCAAAATAGGAATTAAGTGAAAGTTGCTTCCATTTTGGTGCAATTTTCCCTTCTTATAAATGTGAATACTTCTAAAATTTATTGAATTTTATATTAAAAATAAACACAAAGACATATGTCGCCGATGAGGTGTTGGGAATCTGGGTTTTGTAGTTATGTAACTTGGATAAATTTCTAGATAGTGAATTGGAAATCACTTTCCAAATATTGTATTTCACCCCTCTAATGTCGTAGATTCACACAAAATCAGTACCGGGATGATCTATAGATGTCAAATCTGAAATAAGACATCGATTTCGCATATATATATATACTAGAAGCGTACTCGCGCAATGCAGCGAGATAAATCATGATTTTAATATTTCATTTTATTTTTTATCTCAGTAGATGTTATAATATGACTTTATGTGATTTTGAGAAAGCGATGATGTTTTTATTTTTGAATAAAATATATGTTTGAAGATATCATAAAATATTGACAAAAATATATCGATATTATATCAAATTAACTATTTGAAGTTACTCATTTTTTTGTGTAATTTTTAATTCAATTTTTTTATAATTTAATTTATGTACAATAACGAAGTAATTTATATTTGGTTTAATAATATAATT
>NC_037538.1:3999159-4004986 GCF_001531365.2 Cynara cardunculus var. scolymus
TATATATATATATATATATATATATATATATATATATATATATATATAGGTGGAGGTTCAAACGAGAACCCCTGTGATTTACGATAATGCGGGAACAACCCAATAACCTCAAACTTTTTTAATTAATAAATTAACTTATATTAAAAAAAATTAATAAGGGCAGTAATGTAATTAAGTAATTTTTATAATTTTTATTTTGTTTCAATTAACTATAATTATCCCTATTTTTCCTACACGTTCATCTCCACTCTCTTCTTTTCCCTTGTGATAAATGTGTGATTGTGTAACCATGACCTATTGAAACCATGAGTAATCCTTGTGATAAATGTGTGATTGTTTAACCCTAACCGATCGAAATCATGATCAAATTGAGTGTGCAAGTGATGTTATAATAGTAATATCACATGATTATCACACCCATATCACACCAAATCGCTACCCATATCACACCAAATCGTTTAGTGGATTTCGCCCGCAATCGTTGTGATAAATGTGTGATTGTCTAATCCTAAACTATCGAAACCATGAGTAATCGTTGTGATAAATGTGTGATTATCTAACCCTAACCGATCGAAACCATGATCAAATCGAGTGCGCTGTTATGATAGTGATATCACATAATTATCACACCCATATCATACCAAATCGGTAGTCGATTTCCTAAGTTAACCCTAGCCGAGTGGAATTCTTGATAATTGTGTGATAATCACATGATTATCACATAATTATCACACCCATATCACGCCCAAATCATACCAAATCGTATTGAAATAAGCGATAACCATTATGTTATCCACATTATTGGGTTTAGTGTGATCGTGTTTTTAAAATTTTAACACTTTAAATTCCAATATTACCCTTTTGCCTCTCAATTTTTTTTTGAATTGTTCTAATTTCATTTTTAATTTAAAAAATCTTTTAATTTTAAAAAATCTTTTAATTTAAAAAATCTTTTAATTTTGATTGGTATCACAATATGAGATTAATAAGGTGTTCTCGCGTTTTCGCAAATCACAGGGGTTCTCGTTTGAACTCTTCCCTATATATATATATATATATATGTGTGTGTGTGTGTGTGTGTGTGTGTGTGTGTGTGTGTGTCAGATCACAAATTTATGTATTTACAAGAGAGGTCGACGGTTTCGAGCAGTTAAACGGTAATAATCGTTAATGGATAAGATTGAAAAATAGTTACAATCAAATCAGAGTTCAAAATCGAAGGCTGAATCCATTTGAAACTAAGGGGCCGTTTATCAAGCACTTATCCGGTAAGTGCTTACCGGTAAAATTTAACACTATTATGTACTTACCGGGTAAGATTTTAGTCCACCAAAACGACATAGTATATAACAATTTACACGGTAAGCGCTTACCATGGTAAGAGTAGTCCCCCTCACTTACCAGGTAAGACTCTTGATCCTTGTCTCACTCTTACCGGGTAAGATTTTTGGTCCTTACTATATTCATCAAGTGAGGTAATATTACTTGGTAAGCGCTTACTCGGATATGCGTTTGGTAAACGGCCCCTAAGTCTGATACCAAACCACAAGTCGGTACAGAAGGTTCATATGTCTGTATCTATTGATTCAAAATTTCGACTTAGGGGACATTTATCAAGCACTTACCGGTAAAATTTAACACTATTATGTACTTATCGGGTAAGATTTTAGTCCACCAAAACAACATAGTATACAACAATTTACCCGGTAAGCACTTATCGTGGTAAGAGCCGTCGCCCTCACTTACCGAGTAAGACTCTTGATCCTTACTATATTCATTTGGTGAGGTAATGTTACTTGGTAAGCGCTTACTCGGTTAAATGTTTAGTAAATTGCCCCTTAGTCCGAAGCAATTCTAAACATAAAGTTTAGATCTTTGACTTCATTTGTCCAAACTTTGTACTTAGCTAATTCCTTTAAGTCTGAAAGCCACATTCAGATGTCGAATATAGAAGGATCAAATGACTGAGTCCATTATCAGACCACCGCTAAGAGAGAGAAATTGCTTTTTTTATTGTTTCCACCAATGAATTTAATTTTATATCATTTTATATAATATTTATTTGAATTTTATTAGAATATTAAATATGCTGTATATTTTGATAGAATAATTGATGTTGTAATCTGCAAAATAGAGAAACAATTGGAGCTGAATTTAATGTTTCTTTTGAAAGTTTTGATTTTTGATACTTCATTTTGGAGAAATTTTAAGGAATTTATTAAAAATATTCTTAGAAGTTAGAACTTGTAACATGTTAAAGAATAATAATATGTTCATAAAACCTGAATAAAATAACAACATTATTGTTTTTCTAAGATGTATATACAAAAAAACTGATCAATTTTTACGAAATTACAAATAAAATAAAATTTCGAATCTAAAATCTTTACACATCATTAGAACTTAAAAGCAGCGGTTGGGCAATGTTCGTAGTGGATGGTCGGGGATTGTTCAATTCTGTCTTATCAGTAACCTTTGTTTCATTTCATATTCAGTGTATCAACGTACCCTAATGAATGAGCAATGGGTGTTTTGAGAGAATCTAGTAAGACTTTTCGTAATCTACAAATGCTTTCCAATCAATCCCCATCATTTTAGGACCGTCAACAAAACCATACTCAACAATAAAGCTTCTCATGTGCTTATTAATGTGTTTATTTTTCGCAAGTTTGAATTCATAACTTTTTTATCATCTCATTTACAAAACATTTATCAGTTATATATATATACATATATATATATATATATATATATACTCGTATTGGTGTTTGATCATAATTTTTACAGACGGAACAAGTCAAATAATTCTAAAAGAACACAAGCCACTTGTCATCTTATCAGACATGAATCAAGCAAGATGAATAAACAACGTATAGATTGAGATATCTTATACTGCCTTTCGAAAAATGTTCATATGGCAAAAAGGGTTGCAAGAAGAATATTATTTTGTGATCATTATGGTTTTAGATCGATGAATAGAGATGGCTCAACCCGTTCTTCAAGATTTGTATCTAAATACATCCGAATCAAATGAATCCTACGAATTATTGGCTTGTTATTTAAAGTCTATAAAATTACAAGTAAATGTTGCCGACAAATATATTATTGTTACTCTTGGTTTAAAATCATTAAATGTATGAAGTCGTGGGTTTCAATCAACCATGATTCGACCCCCAATAAGGAGGTGTTTGGGATTGCTTATTTGAAACAACTTATGTTTTTTTTTTTATAAAAGCACTTATCAACTTATTATAAGTTAGAAGGGTTTAACTTCTTCAAAAACTTTTTATTACCGGTTGGCACCGGTATAAATTGTTTATCCAAACACTCAAAAGTGTTTATTATCGATGTCACACAAGTATATATTCCTTTTCTTGTTACATAAATTAATAGTATATATAATAATGCATTCTCATCTAAATATGCATTTTTCAAGTATGATTTCAATTTTATAGATTATTTTCAAATCATCATTAAACTCCAATAATCAAGTGGTATATTTTATGTTTAAAAGTTTTTATGATAATTTAGAGGTTATGAACTTAAATATCATTTTCAGTATATATCTGATATACTACCGGTAATAGTAGAACATATGTCTTTTAACCAGGGTAGTCGTACTTAAGGAGAAGCGGAAAAAATAAATTTTTAATATAGCGGATTAAGTTTTACCTACCTAAAAGATAAAAAATCGTAAGAGCCCTGCCCCAAAAGTCCTTCGCCCCTGATTATCAGGGATACATCAAGGGGTATACTTCAAAATTTATGTGTTTTCTTTAGTTTTTTTAAAAGATAATTAATATGGTTGAATTATTATGTAACGTCAACGAACGAAATGAATGATACTTTGTAACAGTTGTGACAAAAGTAAAATGTTCGTTATGAGAAGGGAATATATACCCGTTATTAATTTGTAAACTTGTATTGGTCACGCTTTGGTTTCAGATCTAAACAATTTCATATGTGACATTATGACGACTTAGATTTAGGGTTGGGAATGGGTGGGTTAAGGATTTAATCTGTTATCCAATCTATTTAAAATAGCAGGTAATGAAACAGGTAATTATCCATATCATAAAACTCTTATCCATATTTATATCCTACCCACTAAGATAGGGGGTAAAGAAACGAGTAACAGATAAATGATAAAAAGTAATAATTTTGAACTATAATAATATGGTTAAACATCAAAATTAGGTTTATTGGATGCTCCCAATTTCTAAGCGTTCTAACATACCTTTTTATAGGACTTAGTTTATAAGACCAGAAAATTAATTGTCTTATCTAAAATCGTTGTAATAAGATTTTATGACCTTTTTTTGATGTTTTAACAAGTTTTTTAGGATACTTCAAATATAAAACGTCTCATTATCAATTTTATAGAGCACTATTTGAAAACTGTCCGACAAAAATTGAGTTTATAAGACACTTTCTCAAAAGTGTCATATAAAGTTGCTAATATGACGTTTTGTATTAAAAATGTCCTAAAAACTTGTTAAGACACCCAAAAGCGTCATATAAACTTATTACAACGTCTTTAGATAGAACATTTTATATTTTAGTTCTATAAATTAAGTCCTATAAAGCGGTATATTGGGACGCTTAGAAATTGGAGACATCCTATAAACCTAATTTTGTTGTAGTGCGGGTAACAGATAAATGGATAAAATTTTCTTTAACCATACTCTTATCCAACAGGTCGAAATATAACAGCTAGCTAAGCGGTTTAATCTTATCCATTTCCGGCCCAACCTAGATTTACTATTCCTCTCGTTTTCTATTAAAGAGAGTTGCACCCACTCCTACGCTACTATGTTACTTTTCACATATTTATTTGTGTTTTTGTTTTGTATTATATCAGATGTATTCATGTGATTAGTTTTTAAAAAGCTAATTAATAACGCTAAATAATTTTTATGAATTATTAACTTGTAATTAGGTTCAATTAAATACGATATTTCAGGTTTAATTGTACCAATAATTTGTCTACAGACATAATCAACACGTTCAATAAAACTTGAACACGAATGCTATTATTATGACAACATAAGTATATAATCAAAATGTATTCAAAGAGTTGGTTTTCTGTAAGAATAGTAGTTACCATGAAAAGGTAAGAAAATGTCTTCATTCTTGAATCAATTATAACTGAAGATCAATTGAAAATATCTTTCTAAGCTAATTCATAGTTTATTTTAGGACTCAATTTGAACCATTAGATCAATACTAATTCGAGTGATCGAAGATCCAGATCTCTTCTTACACTCCTCACCTTAATTCTTCTTCTCACACAATTTTTCGTCTATATTGTTTGATTACATAATTAAATAGATAAAAATATAACATTATTATATCTAAGAGAGAGAGAGAGAGGGCCCACATCATTTTGGAGAAAGGAGGGGAGGGTAGAGCGGTATAAATGAGAGGAGGTGGTGGGGTGTTTGAAGACTCGAAGTCAAGGTGTGAGGTGTAGTGAGGGGGTGAGGTCGAACTTGAAATTTCATGGGCTGTAGACAGGCCATGATGTTTTTCAAATCGCCTTTTATTGTTGTAAATCTCTGTCATGTATGATATTGTATGTACATTGTATAAACGTATATTTTTTATTACTACTCAATGAGTTCGTAATATTAAACATTTTAAATTTATATATATAGGAGCGTTCAAATAAAAACTTGCCCCATTTGTGTAAACCGTGTAAACCAATCTCATCCRTCYATTTTCTTGATCAATGGCTAAGATTAGTTTACTTTATTTTAGGAAATTAAAAATATTAAAAAAAATATTTTATTCCAATGATAAGGGCAAATTGGTAAACAAAAGTTAA
>NC_037538.1:4005141-4013509 GCF_001531365.2 Cynara cardunculus var. scolymus
ATAAACAAAAGTTAACATTAATATAACATCAATGAACCATTTTATAATGAAATCTTTTCACATTAACATTAATTCCATAAAGAACAAAATATAATATGCACCCGTTTCATCATATATTTATTTCATAAAAGAACACAATACATTACGCACCTGTTTCATTTTCATCCTACCAACTAAACAGATCAACTTCAATCACAAAGCAACATGGATCATCATGAACCTAGATGTACATTCAATCACAAAGCAACAAGGATAACCATGAAACTTCAATCACAAAGCACCTATTTCATTAACACGTATAATATGCATAGACGGAGCAAATAAACCATTTTACAATGAAACATTTTTACATTAAAACAGTTTCATGACCATTGTTTTTTGAACTTTGTTTATGAAACTATTCATTACAATATTTTCATTAGGAAATAGAGAGATTATATTATTTCGATTTTTCAACTGTTTTGAAACGTTTGATGAAACCGTTGCATCAATAGTTCATTTTCCTTATTCCACTCATATGAACATGATTCATCATTATGAACGAAACAGTTTCATGAAACCTTTTCATTAAAGTGGATAATATGTCTAGAGTATTAATTTGGATAATATGCCTAGAGTATTAGATTATGAACATGCTTCATCATTATAAACCTTTTCATTATGAAATAGTTTCATGAAATTTGCCCCATATGAAACAGTTTCATGAACTTTAGGAATGAAGTCCGCCCCATATGAACGTCCCATATGAAACAGTTTCATTATGAATGCCTCATTCAAATCAAGTTTTTAATATTATAATATATTAAAAATTTTAATATGTTACCATTCAAGAAATTTCCATTRTTAMATTTCCTTATWTAATATTTATTAATAACTACCTTATTTATCATAAAAATATAGAAAATGACCAAAATACCCTTATTGATTAAATTTAATTAAAAAAGAATGGAATTTTTCTATTGGTCGAATTTGGTTTACACGGTTTTTAAGAATTGCATGGTTTTCATTTGAACCTGCCCCTATATATATATATATATATATATATATATATATATATAACTAGCAAGTAAGACGATAAAAAGATAAAAAAAAATTATATATCCCGTTACAAAAACCGTGCATTATGCCAAACATGTCACATGATTAACATGGCGTCAAACACAAATCTTGGACCATAGCATATCATGACAACTGTTACGATGAGCCTTTTAAAACATTGCTCGAAGATAATAACCGAGGTGTGTAGTTGAAAACTATTTCTAAACCCTCTCTTGGGCCTTGGGTTTCTTCTTGGGCTCTTGAAATATTTGGAAGCCCAACAGATCAAAACTGTCAAAATTTACTCATTTTTAATATAATTTGTTTAATTAAAAAATTAATTCATATTTAAGAATTAAGATTATTTAGCTTATAAAAAAATAAGGTAAATATATGGACAATCCACTAGTAAAGAGAGGAGACATGGAAGGACTAGCATGCATCCATATACTTGAAAATTCAAGAACATATATTATCAATCTTGAAACAAAAAGTACACAAAATCAGTTTCTATTCTTGACTACAAACTAGAAGGAACAGATACACCTGAAAGAGACTTCAAGACGCCATTTCATCGACCGGAACGCTTTCAGATTTGTTGGCCCCGGGCGGGTCCACATCCATCTGATCCGAGCTCGGTGGATGTTGTTCTTCGTCCATGGGTTGGGAGACAGGGTCCATTTGAGCCACTTCATTTGTCACCGGTGGTGCAGTGTCAATTTGATCCGTTACTGGTGTTGCAGTTGCAGTTGCAGTCGTGGTTTGATCTGTTACGGGCGGTGCAAGGATGGTGTTGGTGGTGGTGGCTGGAGGTTCCAGACTCGGGTTGGTGGTTTTGTACTCAGATAAGAGATCCATGAACTCGTTGAGCAACCGCTGGACTTTTCGGTTTGATGCCATTGCTGGAAGAATATCTTCCCTCAGGAGTTTGTGCTTCGTCATTCCCTACAGATATAAGGCAAAAATGTCAACAAAATTCATCTAAAAGAGTAGAAAATGAAAAAGGGGATGGAGAAACCAACAAGAACACAAGGATCCCATGCTGGATTTGTGGCATCAGAAACAGCAGCGGCAGCTTCCGCCATCCCTGTCGGAGGTCCGAGAAAATTCTCACACACTTCTCGTAATCGAGACTCATCAGCTTCTCTGTAATTCATGACCACAGTTTATGTGTTTAAGTTTTTGCTGCAAATATGCATGCAGTTACGTATAAGCTAAATAGGAAGGGAAAAAGAAAAAGAACCAACCGAGCCAGAAAGCGTATATATGACAGGAGACATTGACGATACTCATTTGGAGACTTCAACGACAGTGCAGACGCCAACTGAGCTTCCAAGTGAGCACGTGTCTGCACTCCATCATCAGTCACTCTGCAATCGAAAATTAGTCAAATGACTTAAATGGCCTCCACCAACAACAAAATGCGGAATCTTTTGTGCATCAAAACAAATAGTATGAATAAGAAGTAACGAAGACCAAACCAAACAAACCCAGTATATCCTGTACGATTGAAATGTACGCAGAGCGGCTATTTTCAAGAACTAATAATGACAATGAGCAAATGGGTAATTCCGAAATGTTGCAATTTGAAGGGATAGAATGGTCATTTGATTCATACAAACCTGCTCCAGCCAGGTTTTCTGGCCAAAAACTTCCTCACATCAACTTGCAAGGCTGCCAATTCACCATTTTGGGGGAACCCTAAATTAAACGAACTTGCGAAATTCGAAGCAGGGAAGCAATCATCAGCGACACGCAGCCAACACATGAGGCTCATATCAAACATGAAGGCATGGCGTGTAGCCAGTGTAACAAGAGGAGATCCAGACTTTGATAACTTTGCGGATATGACTTTAACTGTGCCTGAAAAATTAAAGCTTTGTAAGCCTACCGGCTCAAAAATCTAAATACAAAGTTTTTCATGTTTGGTTTTCTTTGTTACCAGTTGATTTCGGGTCTGAAGCCATAAGTGAAGCTAATGAATCATGGAGGATGCATTTCCGGTTGAAAAGGTCCCACACATATAATGCCCCTCTCCTTGTGACGAGCAACAACTTCCAAGACTCGTCACAATCAATGAACACTGGTGCGGCTCCCATCATCATAGTTGGCATGGAACGTCGGCCGCATTTTGTGTACACCTTTCCAGGACAAAACATTAAATATAAGTACCTGAGTCGACCCATCGTAGGTTTTGACAATAGTTTAACATATTATCATTATGGAATGTCACACGAAAATTGCAACATTTCCTTTCTGCATTTTAACTCAATTTTTTTGCCAGTGACTGAGATTTTGGATTATCCTCGAGTAACTTCGTGATACCCAAGGTATTGTTATAGGGTCAAAATATTACTTACAGAAAGTGATTCATATCCAAGTCTGTTTTCATTAATTCTTCAGGATTCCCCACATTTTAACAAAATATATCATCACTTTTTAAATGGAGATTAGAGAACTAACCTGCAGGGATCCATCTTCACACCCGACGGCCCAAAAATTGGTGTTTCCTGCCAAAACTGTGACATTGCCGGAGATCCTATCAGACCAAAGAGTTTGACCATTTCTCGTGCAAGCAATTTCGGTTTCTTTCATCACACATGTACTCCCTACCCCAATAATGTCATTTGCTGCATGTTCCTTAGGACAAGCTTCCAAACAAACTTGTGGCGCATCTCCTCCCTCTTTATTGTCAAAAACCCTTATCGAAAGGGGTCGAAAAGAAGCCAAGGAACCCAAATTCTTTGGAGCTCCAATCTGTTCAACACTAATATTTCCATCTTTATCCGCAGAAGCTGGAACCTTTTCAATTATTAGACTCTCACTAACAGTGGCCCGAGCAGACACACCTGATCGCTCCTTCATATCAGGCCCTCCAACCATTTGCCTCTTGTTAGGACCCTCACGAAATCCTGCATCGGCATGTACCACACCGTTCTCTGTTGACTTCATAGAGAAGTCAACAGTTTGAGATTGAGTAGTCCCGCAGATGTTTTCTCCTTGAACAGGAACTCTAACTGCTTCCGGAATGATTCTTTTCCGACCATCAGGTCGTCGATATTCTCTTTGCTTTACAGGACTAGACACTCGAGTAGAAGGTGTAGCAGCTCTATTTGCTGCATCACCAAGAACTCCTACATCATTCTTACTAAGATCAGGTAAGGATTCGGAAACCTTTGATGCAATCCCTAGACCAGAAGAAGATTTCATGGTGGATGAACTATTGTTTGTGATGTTTGCTGCAACCTTTTTAGAAGCGGCTTCAAGCAGCAACTGTGCTGGACTTTCTGCTAAGTTTGCTTGTCGACCTCTAACATCACCATAACGGCTCTTTTTCAATTCCTCTAGTTCGGCATCACTTAATCTATGACCAAGTTCTTTCACCTCAAAGTGAAAAGTAGCCACGGTCCCATCCAAAGAACATGCAAATAGTGAATACCCATCAGGGCTCCTGAAAAAAATGAATAAAGAGATTAAATCGGATGATAAAAATTAACATTATTTGTATTCAATTGTAAGTAGTGATTTACCAAGACAAATCGACAACACTTTGAGAAAAGAAATGTTTAGCAACAAAGAGAGGACGAGCGCTTGCAGTAGTCCACACAGTAATGGTTCGATCTTGACTTCCTATAGCGATGACGTTATAAGGCTGTGATTCTTTTCCACCATTCTTTGAAAACCCGTTAGCCCATCCAGCAGAAGCACTTTTTGGTTCCTGGGCATTTGTCGAATTCCTTCTGAACATAGAATGATTAAACTTCACCACAATAATTGGGGCATTGTGCCCTAAAAAGTCAAACGTAGCAGTCCATTCTCCCCTCTCTAAAACAGGTGCTGAATGCCTTGGCTTTTGAAAACCATGGGTCGTTGTTATAAAATGACCGCAAGGAGACCACCCAAGACGCCTGAAGAAGGTAGATCCAAGCTGGAGGAGGCAATTAAAAAACCAAACAAAAAAGACTTAAGTGCCATGTAAGTTCAGATAAAGAAATCACATATTAAATACTTACCGATTTTGTCCAGTGTCCATCTGTCCTATGTGCAAGACTCCAGTCAGATGTTCGCCAAATAATGACAGTTTTGTCATCTGATTGACTTGCAATAAAGGAACCAATGGGATCCCAAGTTACCCCTTTAACAAGACTAGAGTGACCCCTTAAAACAGCTGTGCAGATGCCGTTGCTTGCATCCCATATATGAATAGTGTTATCCAAACTCCCACTGGCCAAAGTCGAATCATCCGGGGACCAGTTAAGATCCACCTACTCAAAGCACAAGAAAGAGAAACTCCATGGTCAGATTTTGTATGGCAGGGGAACTGTTTGTGTTCAATTTAAGATAATAATTACCACATCTGCAGTATGCCCTCTCAAAGTCAAGGCAATTTTCCAGTTTTCAACATCAGGTGCCTCTCCACTGCCAAATTCAGTGGTTCCAGAACCAGGTTTCCTCTCATGAATTTGAATAACCTGATCATCAGACCCTGATGCAATATAGCGGCCATGCTTGGCCCACCTAACGCAATTTACTGACCCAAAATGATCACGAAGAGTAGCAAGAAGTTCCAACTTTGGTTTATCTGGATCCAAATGCAGGATCTTGGCAACATATTTCATGTTCCAAATCCTTACCTAGATGATGAACAAATGTCATGCAAAATTCAGCTGTAAATATAAGTTGCATAGAAAATGATGCCGCATTTGCAAACACAGCCACACATAAATACAAACAAATGAGTTAGCCCAAGAGCATGAAACTTGTATATTCATCTAATGATGACTATTACATTATTAGTTCTTTCCTCTAACTTACCAACTCAAAATTAAAGAGATATTGTTAATTTGTAGTTTAGAAATTTGTATTGTACTCTTCGTCCCAACTTGGGAGTAATCTTTCATTAAAATTTACATAAGATGGACTCCAAGCTACTTACTAGTCAATTTTTCATAATATAAACCAGCCCATTATTACATTATGTATACGATTCAACATGCCACCTAACAAACAACTTATTAGAAATACAAGATCTCTTCTTTTCAGTTACCAAATACCTCCTTTCTTCGAATTAGTTAAGGAACGCATGGATTCTTCCATCTGTTAGGGAGATGTTCTTATGATCAAGTGAGGTTGGTTGCCACAGGACATGCCTAGGGTACCGGGCTTCAGATGTTGGCCCCTTCTATGGCCTTAAGCAAATTTTGGAATAAGACCTTTGGCCTATTTTCATGGTGTTTGACCTAAACAAGTTACAAAACATAATCTTCTCAGATCATAGCCTATAAGGTTTAGTAAATTTTCTCAGTAGTACTTGTAATCAAATATATTGCTCCATAAGTGTGGTTGATTGATTTAGGGATCAGAGGTGTTGCATATTAAATTCATGTAATATAAGTCAATCCTCTTGAGTAAGAGTGTAACCGAGTTCAATTCATATCAACAACGTAGAACAATATCATGTATTATTCTTCAAACAATCTATTAGAACTTCATACAATTGTGATTTATCTTCAAACCCTAGCAATTCAAACAAAAAATACGAACTTCCTCTACAGAATAACAGTAAGAAAACAAAAATTGAAACCGCATTATTACTGTTACCTTGTGATCACCACCGCCAGTGGCAAATCTAAGCCCCCCAGGCTGTATATCAATTGAGAAGATTTGCATGCCTTCATGTCGAACCCAATTTGGCTTTTCTGCAATCATTTTCAAATATGTTGATCTTCAATCGAGACCCAAATGAGCTTGATTCACCATGGAAATCAGCATGATGGTACAAATACTCTACAACAGTTTCATCGAGAACAAAATCCCAGAAAAACCCTTGTCTGGATTGGAAAAATAAAAAGAAAATAGAATAAACCCTTTTCGAAATTTTGGTGCCTTTATTTTGACAAAAACCCTAGATATGTGGCTGTTTGCGAGTTTTTGTTCTTTAAACGGTCATAATGATGAGGACTCTACTACCAAAAACAAATAAACAAACAAACTGACCCAAACCCAGACCCGGATCCAGACTTAAAACTAGGGTGAAAAAAACCCAATCAACCCAACCCAACGCAGAATTTAATCGAGTCGTAAAATTTTCAAACCATAGGTATTGGGTTATTATTATTAGAAATCAACTCAATCCGATATTCTTTTATTTTTTTGATTTAATATGATTGTTGAATTTCTGTTAATATATACATTAGACAATTACACTATCGCATATACTCTTCATACACACATCTTTTCAATATATTCGCATCTCTACATAACACATTCGTATATATGTTCAGTAACTGTAAACATATATACATAAATTGAGAAAATTAACTGAATGTGATATACGTAAAAAAATATGGATAAATTGTATCAAATGGTTGATGATGAAAAAGAAATTATGAGTAGAGAAATAACATATTTAAGGTTAGAAGAATATTTTAATGTATCAAAGTATCAACCTGACAAACCCGTATGTTGGGTTGGGTTGCACTTTCGTTTGGAAATTTTCCAAATTGCAAGCATTAGGTTGAGTTGTTCACATATCTTCAACACGATCAACCCAACTCATGAGCACCCTTACTCAGGACCCATAGATCTGAGCATGTGGAGTAACCTAACTTGTACAAAAGTCCGGCGGATCTAGAAACGTTTTTGGTTGGGGGCATATCGTAGGGCGTCAAAAAACTTTCAAACCGAATAATTCATCCGAACTAACACGGTTTTGGGTTATTCGTTTTCGGCTTAAACAATTTGGTTAACAGAATAATGATAACTTATTTGGTTCAGTTTTTGCTTAACTTTTTACTATTTCGGTTATACTGACACATAAGACTACTACTTATATATTTTTATATTTAGTTTAAAGTTAAAACAAATGAACACATTACCCAGATGGTTATAGAAACAAATTTGTTGCACTCGGCATTTAACCAATTTGTAACAAATCTAGTGAAAAGTTAAGCAGATTCTAAACAAAATTACACACTGCAGTGAGCTTGAGTGGTCGTTCGTTTGGACTTTGGAGTCAAAGATGAGAGCATTGTTATCGGTTGTGTTTGTATGTATAAAAAATTGTGTAGTTTTTTTGGAAAAAATTTGTGGGTTTTGTTAGGGGCTAGGACCTACCAAAGCAATGCTTTCGCCCCTGGGGCAAACAACGGCAATAAAGATGATTAGTATGTATTAATTATATAAGAGCACCCACATGGGGCTTTCATATGGATTGCAAATTGAATTGCAAATGCATTTTTGAAGATGATTGCTGCCATGTAGGATTTTGAATTGCAAAATTTGCAATTCCATTTGAAAGCCACGTGGGCACCACTTCCTCTCCAATTTC
>NC_037538.1:4016788-4023540 GCF_001531365.2 Cynara cardunculus var. scolymus
CACAGTTGAAAGTGTTGTAGGTGAATTGCAGGTGTATGGAAGATAATTGCAAAAGCTGATGTGGCACAATTGAAAGTGTAAATGGATTGCAGGGATGTGGATGGTCTAACGGGAGAAATAGATGAGAAAAAAGTAAATTAGTTACATTAAAATCACATAGAACATAACGTATGATAACATAAACACAGAACAAACAAGATAAAAACACATCCATATATCCTTTTCTTAATCATAAAACTCTTGCAGCATAAAGTGTCAACTCGCTAATGGTAGATTTCAACTGAAATTACAATAATAAAAAAGAACAGAATTGGGCTAACTCTGATGTACCCCTATTTTCGTTAAGAAATATTGTCTCACCCCATTGCGTCATAATTGTATCACCCTAACATACTTCCGTGAACTCCAAAAAGAAAAAAACTTCTTTCTCCATGCTCTTCCAAATCACTTTTAATGAGATCCTAACATAGATTTGGGTTGAGTTCACGTAAGGCCAAATGTATTTTCATGAGACCCATAAAACCAATTTATGTTCATTAATCAATTTTATAAGCTAACGATTTAATGGTCTAAAGTTGCACGGTGATAATTTTGTGATTATTAAGAAGTCTCGTGATAATTATCTAATCCAAGAGTTGAAAATTGGACTTACGGGTCTCATGAAAAACCTTTGCTCTCACATGATCCCAAGTCTGTTGTTCGATGGGCTATTTAAAAATAAGTCGATGGTTCAAGAAAATAAATGGGATAAATAAAAATCAAAACTATAATTCGTTTTGGTCAACGCTTTGACATGCTGGTATATATATGATTTGTAAACGAACTTCGTACCCAATTCACTACTATGAATCTGCAAAAGCTCAAGTCTTTCAGAAAGCTTCACATTTGTTATTACAATCAATGTTGTTCGACACAATCATTTGCTTCTACAATCGAGATAGAAACCCAACCTTGCGTCTTCCGTGATGCGGCCAACCCGTTCGACGGAATGCCCCAGAAAGATGTTTCTGGTGCTAACCATAATCACTTGCTTTTCGAGTATGCTCGAACCAATAACAACTTTCAAGCTCTTAAACACTTTCTGGGAATTCGACGTTTGGGTTTACAGGTTAATGGGGCAAGCTTTTCTTGTGTTTTAAAGATATGTGGAAGCTTGTGCGATCAAATATCAGGCAAGCAAATACATTGTGATTGTATTAAATATGGGTTTGTTGAGGATGTTAGCGTTGGTACTTCTCTCATTGATATGTACACAAAAACGGAAGGAGTGTGGATGGCTGAGAAGGTGTTCGATGAAATGCCTGACAGAAATGTGGTGTCTTGGACTTCAATGCTTACGGGATATTCGTCGACAGGGATGCACGATCGGGCTGTAGAACTTTTCTTGCAGATGCAAGTTGAAGGAATCAAACCTAATCCATTTACGTTTGCTACTATTCTTGGAGCTTTGGCCGACATTGGTGCAGTGGTGAAAGGAATGCAGGTACATACCATGGTTGTCAAATTTGGTTTTGAGCTGACCACATATGTATGTAATTCTTTGATTAGTATGTATTC
This sequence comes from Cynara cardunculus var. scolymus, assembly GCF_001531365.2. NCBI lineage: Eukaryota > Viridiplantae > Streptophyta > Magnoliopsida > Asterales > Asteraceae > Cynara > Cynara cardunculus. The sequence continues at coordinate 4,018,346 of NC_037538.1, forward strand.
AAGATCAGGGATGATTAGATGTGCAATAGCAGTATTTGGTGGTATGGAGGTTAGAGATGCAGTTTCTTGGAATGGAATGATAGCTGGTCTGGTGACGAATGGGAATTATTTAGTTGCCCTTGATCTGTTCCATAAGATGAGGCTTTCGGGAGTGAAGTTAACGCAACCGATCTTCGTAACGATCTTGAAGTTGTGTGCTAACATCAAAGAAATACATTTAGCGAAACAACTCCACTGTGTTGTTTCTAAGAACGGAATGGAATCTGACCCTAATCTCAAAACTGCACTTATGGTTTCATACACAAAGGGGTGTGAAATGGATGACACGTTGAAGCTATTCAGTACGATGAACGGGGTTAGGAACGTGGTGTCATGGACAGCAATGATTGGTGGATATATGCAAAACGGGTGTATCGAGAAAGCAGTGAATATATTTCGTCAAATGTGTAGAGAAGGTGTTCGGCCAAACGACTTCACCTATTCCACCATTCTTGCTGCTCATCCCACAATATCTCCATTCCAGATTCATGCCCAAGTTATCAAGACAGATTATGAATCAATAACTTCAGTTGGCACCGCACTTTTAGATGCGTATATGAAGATCGGAAACAGGAATGATGCAATAAGAGTTTTCGAAACGGTGGAAGAAAAGGATATTGTTTCGTGGTCGGCTATTCTAGCAGGATACGCGCAATCTGGAGATGTTGATGGGGCTGTGGGAGTATTTCGCCGGTTAGCTGATAATGGGGTTAGACCAAACGAGTATACGTTTTCAAGTATCCTTAACGTGTGTGCTAGTCCAATGGCGGCAGTCGAGCAAGGGAAAAGGTTTCACGTTGGAGCAATTAAAGAAGGATATAACAACGCTTTATGTGTAAGCAGTGCTCTGGTTACCATGTATGCAAAACGAGGAAATATCGAGAGTGCAAACAAAGTTTTCCAACGGCAACCAGAACGAGACTTGGTTTCGTGGAACTCGATGATCTCGGGATACGCACAACATGGTTACGGGAACAAAGCTCTTGAGATATTTGAGGAATTGCGAAAAACAAAGTTGGAAATGGATGATATAACGTTTATTGGCGTGATTACTGCATGTACTCATGCAGGATTAGTCGAAGAAGGTGAAAGATACTTCGATATGATGGTAAAAGATCTTCATATCGATCCAACATCCGAACACTATTCGTGTATGGTCGATCTGTATAGCCGAGCAGGATTACTGGAAAAAGCTATGGCTCTCATAAACGGCATGCCTTTTCCTGCTGGAGCAACGATCTGGCGATCTCTTCTGGCGTCTTGTCGTGTTCATAAAAACTTGGAGCTCGGAAAACTTGCAGGAGACAAGCTTTTGTCACTTCGGCCACAAGACTCCGCTGCTTACGTATTGCTATCGAATTTATACGCTACGACCGGTAACTGGCAAGAAAGGGCAAAAGTTAGGAAATTGATGGATGAAAGGAGTGTGAAGAAAGAAGCCGGATACAGTTGGATCGAGATCAAGAACAAGACGTATTCGTTTGTTGCATGGGATACTTCCCATCCTTCATCGGATCTTATTTACGAAAAACTGAAAGAATTAAGTTTGCGGTTACGGGATGCTGGATATTTGCCAGATACAAGTTATGTTCTTCATGATGTTGAAGATGAGCATAAGGAAGACATTCTTTCTGGGCACAGTGAGCGATTAGCGGTTGCTTTTGGACTAATCACGACACCTCCTGGCGTTTCATTGCAGATCATGAAGAACCTTCGAGTTTGCGGTGACTGCCATACTGTTTTCAAGTTGATATCTAAGATCGAAGGAAGGGAAATAATCGTAAGGGATTCGAATCGGTTCCACCATTTCAAAGATGGTGTATGCTCTTGTGGAGAATATTGGTGATCGAAGGTAATTTTCTGTCATTCAGAACATTCTTTTGGTTTTGTCGCATAATTCTCTATTTTCTTAACCTTATAAACATTCAGACCGTCTATTACATTTGTTGATATCAATGCTCCAATTCTCTATTTTCTTACCCTTCTTCTCCAAACTCTTTTGTGAATGTCTCATGGACCTCGAGGTCGCTTTTACTCACAGTTGGCCTCTATCTCGCCAAAACCTTGTAAAATCTGTGTGGACTAATCTGTAGTAATTAAGTTGATCATAAGGGTCTTCAGCACACAGGGTTTGTCAAGAAGAAAATATTGGATTCACACACTTGAGACTTTTCATTACCTTTTCAGCCAGCTCTTGTGATCTGACAGCACCTGGTTGTTTTGGTCCACAGGGTACCCACAAATCCTCATTTGTCTTAACAAAAAACATGGCGTCTTGAGTTTTACATACAGATTCAAATAGAGCATCCTTAACCTACGAAAGCCATCAACAATAGACTTAGCCAAGACAACATATACAAACCAAAAGTAGGAATTTCTATAGGACCTGCATTTGCACAAACTGCAATATCTGAACCAGAAAATCCTTCGGTTTTACATGCCAAACTTTCAAAGTCACTTTCATTCTTGTTATTGGGAGCATCTCCTAAATGCACCTGTATTTCCACAACGAACCACATATAGTAGAACCAAGACTTATACAGAAGGCATTTCTTTATATAGGGAGCGGGAGCCCACATTCCTACCATCAACACGACATCTAGTTGAATCATAGAACTACATAGAGGACATGAGAAACTAGTGTTGACTGCATATTTATGAAGGGTTTAGCTTACTTTGAAGTTTGAACATGTGCAGCCGAGCCTTCAAATCTGGGAGTGGAATGTATATAAGCTTGTCAAATCGCCGCCGGATAGCCTGAAATGATCATCCGTTAGTAATTGCTTTACTAAAGGTCAATGAGATGAATATGAAGGCTCACTGAAGCTTACTAACAAACAACAAAGGCTCACTGAAGCTTGCTAACCAGTAAATAATTGCGGGAATTTAACCACACTCTCGACCCCAGCAACATCATTCCTCCGGTTTCTCTCGCACAATCGCAGAGTTCAAACCAGTCCTAAGTTTGGCTTGCTCCGGATCCTCCCCATCTCCTTCCCCGTCCTTGGTTTTTGTCTTCGGTCATGCAACCACCGCGGTATCACCTCCATTCGCGGCCGGTCCTGCTCCGGCGTCATCAATAAGAGCCCCGATTTCCTCTGGACTACGCAAATACTCGGTAAATTTGAGCGTAATGGCTTCACGAATCTTTAAGTGAGTTCTGAAGTGTAGTATTCCAAAGCGTTCATGTATAAAGGGGAAAGCTTTGGCATTGTCTTCGTGCACAGCTTGCTTCACGTACTGTATTGCTTGTTCTTTGAAATTGCTATACATCAATCACTTTCAAATTTGAACTATTGCAATTAAAGAATGCAGAGAGATGAAACGAAAACCTTGCGTGAAAACGTGATGGATTTGGGAGTTCGATCTGGGGAAGACAATGAAGCAATCGGGACCACCTTATTGCCATTTGAGTCACTGTACTGATGACAGTAACCACTATTCTATGGTGTTTTGTAAGTTTATTTAAGGGAAAAGTCCAGAAAAACCCAATAAATTTTACTGTTTGGAACGATTAAGTTTTTGGACAATTTTTTGTAACAAATAAATCCTTGAACATTCTAAAACTTACTAAATAAGTCATTGAACATTATAAAACATGTTAAATAAGTCTTTAGACTTTCTAAAATCTGTTAAATACATTTTGTTAATGAAAAAAGTCCGAAAAAACTAATAGATTTTCATATTTTGAAAGATCAAGTCCTTAAACATTTTTTGAACGAAAAAAATACTTACATTTATAAAAAAAATATACCATTCTCATTACTCTTCACAAAACATACAAAAATTGTATCCAAAACATAATAATCTGCATACAAATTATTTTACTCTAAAACATTTCCTATAAGTTATGTTCTTTGTTCTTTCTTAGGAGCATTTGGTACATACATATTATTTTCGAGAATTCAACAATGTCTTCAACCCCACTCAAATTCAGACTTAATCCAAGAGCAACAAATCAAAATACAAAACAAATAAAGGAACAAATCAAATGTTTAAACATATTTAAATTTAAAAACCTCATTCTTTAACTGCTTGGAAGGATTTTGGGACATATCCACCCTCATATATACATATGTACCAAAAACATAATACGGTCTTATACACAAAAGAAATGAAGTTATATACTAATTATTATCATCTATGGACCTTTGTTAGGCAAATAAACCCAGATGACGATCCATGATCTGAGAAACAGTCTCAATGAATGCAGTCTCACTTGAACCAGGAAGAACAAGATCGTCGGCTTCTTGGACAATTTATTCAATCACGGATTGCTTATTCAAGTTTTCCCTACACATGATGTTTCCAATGGAAAAAGGGGTGAATCCTTTCTCCACACTTTTCTTGAGTAGCATGGTGGATATTCGAAAAGTGCCTGCACATCCTGAGGGTAAATTCCAGCCGTAAAAGTTAAGTAGAGCAATGTCTTCCTCAGCATCCAGTGATTTGATGTAGTTGACAGTTTCGGGAATGAATGGTTGGCGAGCTTGAGGCCATTAGAGCCAATCAAATGTGCAGTCTTCAAACTGCAGAAACCAAAAAAAATAAAACCAAGTCCTTGTGCAAATAAGTAACTTTAATATGAATTTCTCGTCTAGATGAGTAAATTAGAATCGAGGAATTCACGGCCGTTTATTTTAAGAGGTTCTGAACTCTCAAATCTTATTTCACTTCTTATTGACAAGAAGTGGTGCTCAAGACTGAAAGCAGAATCAAAAAGATTTTTGTTTTCATAAACTGATAAATCAGTAAGAGGTATTTTCCAAAAATCACAGCACCCTAGGGAGCCTGAAACCATGATCCCAAATGGTCCCCATTGTGTTATGTAAACTTGTAGTTTTTGTAATACAGGGCAAGAAATCAAGAACCATCTCAACCACATTTTAGGGTAATCAAACTATATGTCTTTAAAAATGGAGTTCAAAAGCAAATACTTAGGACTATAATGCTTTCAAAAATGGACCATGTGTTGGTCAATGTTGAAATCTTTATAGGATTGAAAGAGTATAGAAATTCATCGCCTACTCCCTGTCCCTACTTCATTCGTCACACCAAATAATTTTATCACATTTCCAACACAAACCTTGATAAACATAAACATAAAGGCAGCACCAAGATGACAAAATGATCATTCTAAAATTGGCGGCAACAAC
>NC_037538.1:4023620-4050278 GCF_001531365.2 Cynara cardunculus var. scolymus
GATTACAAGGTTAGATCATAAAAATAAAAAAGAACACGACTTATTTGCAGTATGCATGGGGCACAGCCCACTTCACTAAGTAAAGGACCCCCCTAGATTTAGGATGTTAAATAATGAAAATGATACCTGATTAACCAACAAGAAGTATGCACACAATGCCACATGATAGAATAGCCATGCCCATGAACAATCAATTGGCTCTTTTTCACTGGTAGGGACATACCATATCTATCGGCCTTATTGTTATTGTGCACCTTGTGAGCATAATGGAATCCTGAAGGGAATTGTTTGAATGTTCCCCTAATCTAACAAAAGACAGGTAAGAGCAAATCGCAGCATGCGGAATTTCTACGATTCACCGGTGCATTGGTGAAGGAAATGATGAGAATGGTTCATGGCTTTCATAAAAACTTAATAACTTTACCCTGTGGGCTTGCTTATAATCAAGGTTTTTTTTGGAAGGGTGTCTAAAGCTATACCTTGACTAATCCCGGCCAATTGTGACTGCAAAATATCAATCCTAATAAACTCACTGGCTACATACAATCAAGTTCTGCACTCCTATCTAGCGATTAGCGTCTCCTTTATCCTTTTTCTGTCTTTAATCATATCATGGTAAAATCTAATAACAAAAGGAACAAATAGCAACTAAACTGAACTTGTACAACAGCAGCTAAACAAAAGCAGTAGAAATGTCAAAAGATCAACCGAAAGCAACAACAATTTATATTAGTTTGCAGCTTTACGTAAAATTACGAATACTAGTTTTCTTCCAGTTATTATATAGAAATGTAAACAAAGAACAAGTGTGTGGTAAGCCAACCATTTTAGTAATTAGAAACACTTGAGAGTCCACCACATTACCAACAAAAGCCTTTTATCCAAAACTAATTGGGACTTGGGGTAGGCAACAACTGTGTCAGGGGTATTCATCGGTTCCAATGATGTACCCCTGCACTCCAACTCGAAGCATGATATATCATCATCCTCAATTACAACATGACCCAAACCTAGCAATATTCTACCAGTAGTTTAGGTGGGACTCCAGCAAATCCCTTGTGTTCACCAATCTGAAAAACAAATAATGGCTTACCGAATCATCGACGGGGGTGGTGCGGCGACGACCGAGGGTGGTGCGGTGGCGATGGGGACGAGGGAGACGATGGTGTGTGAGCATTAAGCGGCGAGAGGGAGAACGAGACGGGAGGGAGGCGGTGGTAGGGAGAAGATGAGGCGGTAGTCAAATTTTTAAGGATTTTTTAGGTTTTTTTTTTTAAACTTAAGGTTTACCTTGTGTTCAAGTTACAAGTTACATTATTAAGAAATAAGGATCTATTTAACATGTTTTAAAAAGTTCAATGATTTAATTAACAAATTCTAAAATGTCCAAAAATTTATTTGTTCCAAAAAATTGTCCAATAACTTAAACGTTCCAAACTGTAAAATCCATTGGATTATTTTTGACTTTTCTCTTTATTTTAACATATTTATAATTTTATATAGTTCGATGGTGTACTTTCAAACCTTTTATTCACTTGGATGATTAACAAATCATAAATTACGTGTCAAAATCACATATTTTGATTCTTTTGGGATCAAATATGAATTATTTGTATTTGGAGGGGGTAATCGTAGGAAACCCCAAAAAAGAAGGAAAAAAAGAGGCAAAAACAAATGCACAGTAGTGCTGATTACTGAACTTGAGAGCCGCCGACTCAAATCCTCAACTCGAAGCCATCCGAAAATGGGGAAGAACGGGAAGAAACAACACCAAAACCAACGTAATCGCAAGCCGGCATCGTACTATCTCGAAGACGATGAACAACAAAGTTACCCTTTAAGTCAGCCGGCGCCTTCTTTTCAGTCCGATCCTAATTCAAGCCTCTCCGACGAAGAAACAGAATCAGACGACAAACAAGACCAAAACCCATCAGTTGATGATGATCATCTCCCATCGAAGTTCTCACTTTATCAGCAATCTGTACAGGTATATATTTAGTTACACAAAACCCTTCATTTTGTTGGGGTTTTACTTGATTTTTAATGCGGTGAGTTGTTGGGTTTCTTGATTTTTATTGCAGTCGCCTAAAGGAGACATTAGTTATCTACAGAAGTTCTTTCTGACTTATGTTGGTGGGAGGGCACCCCTCCATCTCCAAGAAGATTTCTGTGGCACTGCTCTGCTCAGGTGCTTTGATTCGATATATATGTGTGTGGGTGTGTGTATGGTCCAATTCAAACGAGAAGCTATAACATTTTACAAGAACGCAAGAAGTTTCAGTATTATATGATTAAGCATGTATGCTTTAACAACGTATAGAACGCACCAAAAGGAGTGTAATCATATATGATAACTTCTCTACTTCTTGCGAAATGTTTTAACTTCTCGAATGATCCTTCCATTCTCTCTCTCTCTATATATATATGAATTTGAACATTATCTTTATTGAAGTAATCTGATCCGAATGCTCTATTGTTATGCGACCTGTTACACATTTTGGACCAGTGGTAACTTATTGGTATGGTCTATTATCAGTTTTGATGTGGGTATCAAAAAAAAATTACTCGTGAAGTTTCAAATTACTGTCAGTTTAAGTAATTCTTGGAATCTTGATCTTAGACTTTGCCATAAAGATAAGAAATGCTAATCAATCTGAGTAATTCTTGGAATCTTAGACTTTTGTGTATTCTTGAATGGTTTTTTAAATAGATAAGAAATGCTAATCTTTCAATCTTATGATGTAATTATAGTACAGAATGGCTTCGGAGTGATTCAAGAAGAACTGCTGTAGGTTTAGATCTGGATGTTGAGGCTCTTGATTGGTGCATGGAGAACAATGTTAACAAAGTTGGGGCTGATTTATCTTCCAGAATTTTTCTGTACCATGGGAATGTTTTGCAACCTCTTGAAGCTAAACTAGTAAAGTCCAATCTTCAAAACATCATGCATAACGTAACGCTTGAAGAGAAGGGAAATGGTTCTGAATCCATTGCCGATTCTGAAGCACTTCCGGTTCCACCTAGAGACATAATATGTGCTTTTAACTATAGTTGTTGCTGCCTCCATAGTCGTCAAGAACTCATTTCATATTTCAAACATGCCCTTCATGCGTTGTCTAAAAAAGGCGGGATTTTTGTGATGGATCTTTATGGAGGTACATCATCCGAATGTGAACTTAGGATGCAAAGAAGATTTCCAAATTTCACGGTAATTACTTAAATCAATTTTTATGTTTTATTTGCCTTTTGACATTATATATACCATGTGATGATGAGAGATGTAAAAGGTCTGAATTTTCCAAGAAAATGTCTAAATATGGATAAAACTCATTATATTCAAAAGGGTTTTTTATATCTTCATTTCTTGTAAACGGGACTTGGCATCAAACAATTTGAAGGCTGTTTTCATTTGATCTTTTGTAGCGAAACCATGATTCTTGAAAATTTGTCTTACTTTCATGTCGGATTACGTTAGTTTTAACATCCATACTTTGCCAGTATACCTGGGAACAAGCTGGATTTGACATCATTCAAAGGAAAACTAGAATCAGTCTACATTTTACTCTGCAAAAGCAACAGAAGAAGAAACTTCGCCATGCATTTTCTTACAGCTGGAGACTGTAAGTAAATTTCTCTATTTTATACTTCAATACTTTCCCCGTTGTGGATCCAAGATTATCTTTTGGCCCACATTTGGGAACTATCTGAACCGAGTCATAATTGTGCCCAGGTGGTCATTGCCAGAGATTAAAGATTGTTTGGAAGAAGCTGGATTTCGGTCTGTCCATTTTTGGATTCGCCAAATGCCAGACAGCGAGAATATCAAAAGCATGGAAGGGTTTGGTGCTGCTCGAGATATCAAGTACGAAGAAGTTACAAGTTTTCAGCAGCAAGACTCATGGAATGCTTATATTGTTGGTGTTTCATAGCGATTCCTCTAGTTCAGTCTTTTCTGCCAAGTGATATTAATGGTAAAATGGTAGTTTTTTAGCTGTTATGTTCTTGATCAACATGGTGCATTGAACAACAGACTCTCAACAGTTCTTTTAGCTGTTATCTTTTTACTGAAAACTTGAAGCTGTTTTTTGAAATTTGCTTTCTTGGTCAGGCCCGTGTGTTAACAGCTTAATGAGACTCACAACTTATCTGGCCAGCTGTATATGATATGATCATTTGGTGGTGGCTTAATCATGCAAAAAGCCAAGTTCTTTCAAATCTGTTATCCGAATTAAAGAAGACACTTCTTCAATCTATAAAAAAATCCTCTCAAACAAAAATCTTTTCAATCAATACAAACAGATTAAGTCGATACTGAAAATTTTATTTATACATGACTTAATGTAAAATCATGGTAATCAGCTCCAGCAGATGAAAACAAATGACACCACTTTCATTGAGTTACTTGGAAAGCACATTTTGCTTTATTTCTAGTTGAAGCTGACCCATGAAATTGGTTAAAGTATGGTGAAAGCTGTTGATAGTTGACATGTGCATCATTGCTTTCTTTTTTGCTTTTGCTATTTGGCTCCATTTTCTTCAAATAGTTTTGGTTTATCTATACTATATTATAAAGTATTTTATAAAAACTCTTAAGAACCATTTTTTATGTATGAAATATTGTATATTGATGCATATTACTTAAAATTCAACATTACAAGTAAATTATGTATAAGTACAACTTATTAAAGTTTCATGTTTGAATTCGTGTAACTAACTGCGGATAAACATAACCAAATAGAGGATAAACATCTCATTCTAAAATATAATTAGGATAATTATCGAGTTCTAACAAAATAATTAATTATTATCTTTATAAGAAAATTATATTATTAAACAAAATATAAATTACTTCATTATTGAACCTAAATTAAATTACAATAAAAAAAATTGAATTAAAAAATTACACAAAAATAGAAATTTTAAATAGTTAATTTGATACTAATATCGATATATTTTTGTCATTTTTTATGATATTTTTAAAATTTATATTTTATTCAAAAATAAAAACATTATCGTTTTATTCAAAATTAGATAAGATCATACTATAACATCGACTGAGATAAAGAATAAAATAAAATATTAAAATCAAAATGTATCTCGTTGCATTGCACGAGTACCCTTCTAGTATTATATGATCATACTAATCTAAATAAATAAATTATTGTTTAAATGGATTTAATTAATTTTTAATGGTTATCTTTTACACCCTTTGGTATTATTTACCTTTCAAATCTCATAAGAAGAGTTGTCACAAAACTATTTTTATTTAATTTCATATATTTAAAATTCTTTTTATTCATCTACATCGTTAATAAATAATTCACTTAAGATGTTACAAATCATGCTTACAATTGTTTATCACATCATCTTGATGGTATAAAGATCGGTTTAAAAAAAGAATTAACATAAATTATAATTAAAATAAATTTTTAAACAAATTTTTAAAAATAATTTGCTTTTATCATCTTAGAGCTAGACTAGTTTGGTTTTTAGCCAACTTAGAAAGAAAATCAAAGCTTATTTGTATAGGTAAATTGCATGAAAAAATATCGTACTTTAACTTGATTCCTATTTTTGGTAACGTAGTTTCAAATTTCCATTTTGGTACCTAAAAATGTAAAGTTTTAATCATTTAAATACTTACCAAAATGGAAGTTTTAAAAGTACGTTACCCAAAATAAGAATAAAACTAAAATACAGTATTTTTTCATGCAATTTATCATATTTTAGAAATAAATTGTATAAAAATGAATCGAAACCATAGATATCATTCATTAATTTTCTTTCTTTTCAAACAACCATGTATGATTTTGATGTTTTGATAACTATAATTTCAAGATTTTGATATTGTATTATGGGAAAATTGTATTAAAATGGAACCAACTTTTACCTGATTTCTATTTTGGGGAACCAACTTTCAAAATCGTCATTTTGGGGAACCAACTTTCACCTGATTCCTATTTTGAGGAACCAACTTTCAAAATCGTCATTTTAGGGAACCAACTTGCACTTGATTCTTATTTTGGGGAACCAACTTGCAAAATAATTACAGAAAAATGGGAAAATTACACCAAAATGGAACCAACTTTCACCTGATTCCTATTTTGGGGAATCAACTTTTAAAATCGTCATTTAAGGGTCTCTATCAAACTTTTGTTTATTTAAGGGTCTGGTTGATCTGTTGAACATGTAACAAGTAATTTAAGGGTCTCTATCAAAGTTTTGGTTGGATTTGCCAAATTTGATTTAAACTTTAATATTAACACAGATTGGTTAGATATAAAAATCTTGAATGTGATATTTAATATTTTTTTTTGCATCAATTATTTTTTTTTCTATTAAATTGATTTTTTTATTGCATTAACAAAAAAACAATTTTTATCGTGGTAATTTGGATTTTTTTCGAAAAAATCTTCAATTTGATATTTAAATTAAAAAAAACGATATTTGAAATGAAAAATAGATTTTATTGCATTAAATTTTTTAAAAAAAATTTTTTTGGTTATTTTTCTATAATTATTTTGAAAGTTGGCTCCCCAAAATAGGAATCAGGTGCAAGTTTGTTCCCCAAATTGACGATTTTGAAAGTTGGTTCCCCAAAATAGGAACCAGGTGAAAGTTGGTTCCCCAAAATAGAAATCAGGTGAAAGCTGGTTCCATTTTGGTGCAATTTTCCCTTGTATTATTATCTATAAATAGCAAAACTCTTGATCAAACCTTTACACATTTTTTACTTATTATTATCTATAAATAGCAAAACTTTTGATCAAACCTTTAAGTGTTACGTGTGCTTATCTGTCGTATATTTTTTATTTATAAATAAACAAATAAACCTGTTACGTGTGGCAGGTACATGATGTAAAAGAAATTCATCATGATTTATTGGATAATACAGATACAAGTAATTTTGCTTTAAAAATATGATCTAAATAATTATAAGTAAATAAAACCTTAAAGTGACATTATATACTTTCAATTCCGTTTCTTAGGATATTAAATATGAGATTTGAACTACATCATTGACTTAATTCTGTTATTATTTAACGAAAACTTTTAACGGCCGTTGGACTAAAATCCAGACACTTTTACAAACTACTTGAAAATGTTAATTTCAACAAAGTACAAGGACTAAATTTGTAGTTCACTTTAAAGTATAACAGTAGATGTTAGTTCCTATTTGCAAATAAACCTTCCCAAGATTCTCTCTCTCTAATGCCGTCCCATTCCCAAGATAAACAACGAACCACGATTGAATTCAATAATCAAACCCCAAAATGCACATGTCACCCAATTTCTCCATTGATTCTACAACAATGAAGAAAAAGATCTACTTCAACTCCATATTTAGCAAGCTATGACGGCGGAGATTTATAGCTTCTTCCGATCTCGATCTGTAACTGAATCTGTTTCCGTTTCTGGATTCAACTTCGACAAGGACCACAGAAAGGGAATCATCATGATGAAGCGGTCGGTGCGTCCTTTGTTCAGTGTAGTCTTTGTTTTTGCCGCCGCCGCTGCCACTCTTTGTTTCCGGATTATTGTTTCTGGTGGGGCCGGAGACCCGTTTGTTGCAAGTGACGTGGGAGAAATCCAGAAGCTTCCCCCGGTGTTCAATGCTACTTTGTTGACGTTCGCTGCGGTTGATTTGGCTCAAGATTCATTGAGGCGGGACGTCGAACAGTTGGTGGACGGGAACTTTCGAAACGCTCGAAACAATCGCCAGCGTTCGTTTTTGTCGGCAGGGCGATACCGTTTGGATATTGGAGCAAGGTCTGCTAGGGGTGGTCCTCTAGACCTCAGGTCACCGGAGTTTTACAGACTCTGGTTGGAATCCCGGCGATATTTGCAAGATTGGTGGCGCCACCGTCGTTTCGAGTCTGACGTAATGTCCAACATGGTCAACGTCACTTCAAAAATGGCCGGAGTTTTGGGATCCGGGAGGAAGTACAGGACCTGTGCCGTTGTAGGTAACAGTGGTATCTTGCTCAAAGGTAATCTTGGCAAAGCAATCGATAGCCATGAATTCGTTATCCGATTAAACAATGCAAGAATCGGGGGTTTCGAACAATTTGTGGGTTCAAAAACAAGTCTTTCGTTCATGAATAGCAACATCCTACACTTATGTGCTCGTAGAGGAGGTTGTTTTTGTCACCCATATGGAGAAAATGTACCCATAATGATGTACATGTCCCAAGCTGTGCATTTTCTTGACTTCGCTGTCTGTAACACATCGCACAAGGCCCCGTTGATGATCACTGATCCGCGGCTCGACGTGTTAACTGCGCAGATCGTTAAGTATTATTCAGTCAAGAGATTCTTGAAAGAAACCGGAAAGCCGTTAGAGGCATGGGCTTCCCTTCATGGAGGAGCCGAATTCCATTATTCCTCCGGCATGCAGGCCATCATGGTTGCTTTAGGGGTGTGCCAGAAAGTCGGCATCTTTGGGTTCGGCAAATCGGATTCAGCCAAGCACCATTACCATACGAATCAGAAAACAGAGCTTAGTTTGCACGATTATCTGGCAGAGTATGATCTTTATCAAGATCTAGTGGAGACACCTGAAGCCATTCCCTTCGTCTCAGATAAGTTCAAGTTCCCTACTGTTATCATGCATAGATGACACATTTTAGCTCTTCTTTTCTTAACACTTGTTCAGCAATTCCCACTTCTGTTGATGTAAAACATATTACAAGTAGATACACAATATATAAACTGTAAACATCGAATTTTCAAGAAATTCATTTATGTTTGTTGTCATTGAAACGAAGACGACCTTTTGTTTTTTATTGAAGATGGTAGCTTTGGATCAGCTGGTGAGCCACATATAGATACAATGTGATATATGTATACATAAACCCAGTACAAGATAACATATATCCGATAATACATGATGCCTTCTATCGTAGTAGATGAAGCCATCAAAGATTTTTACAGCAAAATAGACGATTAGCGTCAACCCACCATAGCAACCCTAAGTTTCCATATTTAGAAAGGCAAAAACGTGCCCACATCAACAGTGGCACCACCAGGATCAGTTTCTATCTATACACGACCATCTTACTGCACGGGAGCATCCGCACCAGCAGGATCAACTTCTTCGTACTCGACATCTTGCTCTTCGAATTTCACTTCGACCAGAAACCTTATGCTTACCTGTGACCCAAAGCGAACAAATAAGCAAATATGCAAAGCACAAAAAGAGAAAGTTAAACTGCTGGACTTTCAGGTGTTACCTGTTTCGGATCATAAACAGCATACTCATTATATTCGAGAGGACTGTCTTTATGCTCAGAGGCAACCAAACTCCCACAAGGCACCTTAATGTCGTCCTTCCAAACAAAATGCTCTTTCTCATCGGTTTTCTTTCTTCCCAATCCCTTCACTCCAGCCTTCTTTTCTTCTAGAGACTTGGGATCCTGCAAATAACTCGCTTATTTTTAGTTAAAACTCACTTACCCATAACCAGAGCCAGCAGGGCTAACGCACCTCAGGCGGAGAGGTCACTTCCATAATGTCATTGCCTAAAGAAGCTACAGCTAAAATTAGAAATCCTTCTGGTCTGTCCACAGCAGTATACCCAAATCTAGCAGCTTCAGCTGCTGCATCAGAGCACACGATCGCCCTACCGAACTGTAATAATAGAGTCAGCAACATACATACAGATGAAACTTCGATGAAGACGTTTGAAGTTTGGACAATGTAGTTGCTCCTTACCATGTATCCCGAAACTGGAAGTGTGCATACGGCAGGCAAAAATCCTTTATGCAAGTGCCTTACTAGATTTGAACTTCTTGTACCTGCAAGTTATTAAATAGAAGTGAATAAAGAGACAATCTTTAAGCTATACCAAACATGATTCTCTAAGGGTCACTTACCACACCAAAGAAGAACTTTATTTGGGAGTTTCTTGATTTCATCATAGGAAGGTCCTGCACCAACTTCTACTTGGAAGATGTTCTGAACGGCGGCTCCATAACTCTAAAACCACCAACCCAATAAAAACATTAGATGGTCGTAGACTACTAAAGAACAAGAGATATAGCTAATGGTAAGTCTTACAATTTCCCCAACTTTGACAGGCTCATAAGTTTTATCAACATATTTAAGGATCATCTTGTAGTCCTCTGATTCCTTCTCCAGAGGAGAAATGGAGCATCCTAACCTCTTGTACCGATCAAATAGTGGATCATCAATGGTAGCACCAGTCATATCCTCTATAATCCGTGATGCCACATTTATGTCCCTCACAGTTTCAAGTACAGATGCACCCTAACAAATATGAAGAGTTGTAGTAATTAGGTAACACCAACAATAGATAATGGGTCACCAAAGGGTTCAAGTGGCTCTACACAGGAGGTAAATAAGTTCGCCAAATGCGGAGTATTTTTGTGTATATGAATGTTATGTACTTAAAAGATAACGTGTTGAACCCGACTATGATTGCTTACATGATCTGCAAGATCTTGAGTATCTCTAAAGATGAAGGGCCTTGTAGAATGCAATAGTGTGAACCATCTTTGGCTGAAGTCTGACCATATTGCGCCAGCTTTCTGCTCCTCTTTCGTAGTTGATAAATTCTCCACAAACTCCAGTAGAACCTCTTCGCCTGAAGATGGGTTTCAAAAACATCAGCAAAAGAAACCATATCGAATGCCAGATGGAATCTAAACTTGAACTCACATCTTCTTATATGCAAATCAGTGAGCATGGCCACAGGGAGGTCAGGTGCATCGAGTCCTAACTCCATTAAAGCATACCTGTATTATCCCAATTGTTATAATTGATACTATAAACTTTAGATGGTTGATTTTTAAAGATTCATGCCTGTAAATTTCTTGACTGCAAAGGACTTTCATGAAATTAGCCACCAATGGATCAAGCTTGCAATGAGCTGCAGCTGTGCCAAGCTGCCTAATCCCCAAACCTCCATATCTCACATCATACCCATCATCCTGCATGAAATGATAGATGTTTACAGAGCCAAAGCTTTTCTAGGAGTTCTTATTCGAAATGGATGACAACTCCTCACCATGTCAATTGGGAAAAACTTCTGATGTTTCTTTTGAATTTTCTTCTCTCTCTCCCATGGCTCAAACTCATTTCCAGTCAACTCCTCGAACAGTTTAGCAAACTCCTTGATCGTGTCATCGATGTTCTCCCTTTCTTCAACCCTTTCTTCTGCTCTAGGATCAGCACCAACTTTCCCCCTTTTGAAGTATAAATGCAACCGGTTCTCTGGTACCATGATCAGTTGCATCACGCAGAACCTGCAGGAAAGCAACATATATAGAACATTAACCACCCTTAAAAGAGGAAAAGGGGAACATTAGTAGGGCATTGAGATTACTCGTTCACTTTTCTGCCTCTGTCGCAAACTGAGAATGCACAGTTGTACAAGATTCCATCTTTCTCAAAGATGACGCCTCCTTCTTTGTCTAAATTGCTATCTTTGTGAACCCCTCTTTTACCATACATCTTGAGCTGCAAGAACGCAACGAACCCACATAAAAAAGATAGTACTCCATTGAGAAAGATGTGAAAAATGTTAGAAAGACGTTTACTTCTGCATTTAAAGATTCAAGGGCTTCTTGACTGGGATCTTGCATAGCCCACGGAATTCCTTTGCCATCAACAGCAAGATCACTAACAACATCATAGGCATCCAAAGGCAGTGGTTCTTGTTTTTCAATGCTATCACTCAACCAAGCTTCACGTACCACAGGTATTTCTCGTTCTCTGAGAGTTGAATAGTTATATTTAGACCAAAACTCCAGAAAGTGGCTAGTAATCTCTATGTAAGGAAAAGGGCAAGAGCTAACTAACAATGCTTCTGTAACTTTTGAGGAGCCTCCTCGATCTCGTTCGGATGGAGACACAACTAAACAGGTCGCTCCTGTATACAAAAGCAGGTTGTTAAGAGTATTTTATCAAGTGACAAGGTGCTACTAGTTCCTCTTGGTTAGTAGTACCGATTATATGGTTGGCTACTTTTCCACCATGCTTTTCGATCTTAGACTTCCAATATTGCTGCACAAAGATCCATAAAGAACAGTAAAACAATCTTGCAAACTGAGAGAATCGAAGAACATAATGGTGAAGACACTCACATGGGTGCGAGAAAGTCGACCAGATAGAGATATAATCATCCCTGTAAAGGGTCTGTCTGTGGGCTTCATCTCTCTCTTTGGTCTCCCCTTTGGGTCTTGGTGTTTCAGCAGCAACTATATGGTTACATATCATGCTAAAAAATGAGACAAGTGGTGAAATCATCGTAGCTAAAACAAAGCATAAAAGAGGTAGAAATTTACATCAGAAATGCCGGATTCCTGCACAAAATCAGGGAATCTAATCGGCTCTTCCAATCTGGGAGGCTCCCTGGTGTTGTAAGTGCAAGTAGACCACTCACTGTACGATCCTGTGCAGGTATAATTTTGACCATCGTACCTCAATGTTCCCCCACAAACAGGACACTCTCTTAACGCCCCGTAAAACATCATATCTTGGCTGTACAGCACATACACGATTTGCAAAATTTATGTGATGCCTGCCAACTGTTAGCGTTTTTGCCTATATAAGAACACTTCTTAGAACTTACCATCTTGGCACGACGGCGTCATCAGAGCCGGAAGCGTCGGCGTTATTGGCTTCGAGGATTTCTCGCATCTGATCAATGGAGAGATGCTGACTTGTGGCTTTACAGAAGTTATCAAACTCAGCCACAATGTCAGATAAGGGTTTGGTGGTTGCATTGCCGTTTTGGTTGTCTTCCGATTTAGGTTTCTTGTTTGGGTGGTCCTGTTGTTTCTCGGCCTTTTGCTTTCTGGTCATGATTTTCTCTTCGTCTCCAGAAGGATGATTCTGTGATTTTGATTCGTGAACCTTCATGATTGCAGTGTGATGATCCTTATCCAAAGCAGGTTTAGTGGTTGCTTGAAAGAACAGAGGTTCAGAACAAGAACGGCGAGGTTAAATTTATGGTGTATCGGGGAGGTGGTGGTGACACGTAGGTTTTCTGTGTCTCATCCCTTGCTTGACATCTGTAGTTATGAGGTACACGTGTCCTCCAATTTTCACCCTTTTGGTATGTGTTGCTTTACTCCCTTTTATTATATAAAATCTTGAACGAGAGATTCCTCCTCTTTTTCAATGAGATTCAAGACATGCATGCCTTTCAATATAAAACCTGAGATGTCTACCAATTTATTTATCATGTTTAATTTATTTAGTAATAACAAATATTTATTTATAGTTAATGGTAATAAATAAGACGAGATTGCCTTCTTGACTAAGGCATCTCATCCAGAAGTCAGTCAAGCAAGAAGGAAGACAAGAAAATGCTCATAACCACTACTTGTGAACAGCTCTCCTCAACTGAAGGCGCACCTACTGTTACTAGAAGTCTAGTCTCTCTCAGGTCCAGTTTCGATCTCGAACTACAACATAGGCGGAAAAACAGATATTCAGAAAAGTCGATTCTCTGTCCTGTCTTAAGAACCTGACTCAAAAGTATAAAGAAGACTGGATTAAAAGAGATCTCACTTTCAACGATTAAACTCCACTATCATATCAGGTTTGCACTGGAATTCATTTTCAGGAATCCTTGCTCCTGACTCATATTCACATAGATCACCCATAAGAATAAGACGTTCAAATCCCTCAAGCACGTGTAATTGAGCGAGTCAGAATATCAATGCCTTGGGTAAATGTCTACCTTCGGGAGAATCTTACCGAACGACTTTCAAACCTGTCCTCTTCGCTTCCCAAGAGATTGGATTTAGGTAAAAGGGCCTTGTCGGCCACCGCTTGCTGACGACGGAACGCATCGTCAATAAAAGAAAAGGGTCCTCGCGTTGGACTTAGTGGGAAAGGTAGGGGTTCGACATGTCCCTTGCTTGCGAACTTTTTAACTAGGGCGCTGGAGGTCCCATTCCTCACTTTTTATTGTTGTCCCATACTTCACTCTTTCAACACTTGTATACTTTACTCAGACACACCCCTATCCCGGTCTCTTATGATCCACCGAGTTCATAATGTTGGGGTCCCTCTCTCTAAAGCTCTATCACACTTCCCCTTGCCGATTGAAGTGAAGAAAGCCTTATATTATATGGTCTCAACGAGAAAAGCCCTTTCTATCTTCTTAGTTATTAGTAAAGCCTAAAAAGGCCCTGCAATCAAAGTCAAGTGGTAACGAGCAAGAAAACGGATGCGCTAACGTTCAATGGCTTTCTAAAGCTCAATACGTTGCTTCTTGCTTTTGATCCGGAGTTTGATGGATATCGAGTCCGTGAAGGTTAAATAAGACTTATGTTAAGCAAGCAAAGTAGTCAATCCAAAGAGGGGAAAAAACATCATCTCCCTCCTCTCTCTCTCTCTCTCTCTCTCACTCTATATATATATATATATATATATATATGAACCCCCAAAACTATCGTAAACTTAAAAATCATTGCATCATGTGATATTTCACGTGTTCTTTTAATCTAAGACTAAGTTTAAGTTATCGATTAACATATATTGTTCCACAAACGTGAACTATTTTTAGGTGTTTGTAAAACAGAAAATACACCTCAAAAGTAAAAATTCATACAATTATCAAATACAAATAAAACAAACACATTCTGGAAAGAAAAAAAAAATCAAACAATATCTCAAATTAAAAATTCATACAATTATCATGATACATGAATATGAGACTATCTTTTGATCGTGATATATAAGATTTATTATAGTTGGAGTTGTTAAAAAGTTTTTCCATTTCAACCCTCCATTTTAGACTTTTATATCAATTTAACCCTCCTGTTCACACTTCAAAGGAGGTGGAAGTGGAAGTGAAGGCATGCCGTTGATACCGGAGATGTTGATTTCCCGTGATTGACCCTTTAACCCCTTTTTGTTTTCTCACTATTATTTTCATCTAAATATATAACTTTTACTTACACACATAATTTAATAAAAAATATGTATTAAAATGATGTACAATAGAAACACCAAAGAATGCTAATTTGAGCTAACATTTTGTCAAAAATATTACACATAAGGAGTAGCGAAACACATGCTTTTAACTGCAGTGGTCGTACTTAAGGAAAAGTGGAAAAAATAAATCTGTTATATAGTAGACTAAGTTTTACCTACTTAAAAGATAAAAAATCGTAGGGGCCCTGGCCCCAAAAGCCGCCCCTATGAAAGAAAAACAACCCAAGTTGGTGAATTCATTTATGAAAGAAAAACGCATTTATTAGTAGCATAAATGATATAGAATACGGTTTTAAAGATGTAGTATTTATTACAAGTGTTCATTTGTTTTGAGACTAAATGAACGTATTTTTTTTAGTTTGTTTTAAAATATATACAATATTTTTAAATAAATGAAATCATAAATATTTAATAATAATTAAACATTTTCTTAACCTATATATCAGGTCAAATATTATATTTATTTTTTTAAAAAAAGATAATTATATTCATACCCCCTCCTATTGAGGGAAGAAATATGTGGTATGTGAGGGGGAGGGTATAAAGAGCAACCGCTTGAATTTTTTTTTTTTTTTTTTTTTTTGTAAAAAAAGACTTATTTTTTACAAGATTGTTTTGATTTCAAATGTCTGTCGCATAGTGAAATCCTGAATCAATTATATTTTTATTTTTATTGTTTGTCCATTACCAATAACTTAAAGATATATTTGTAAAATTGTCGAAACGAGTCGAAAAGGATTGTCTCATAATAACACTCATTTGATCATCTAACAAGCAAGTATAAGCCATAAAATTATCAGCTCCCCAAATACAGTGCTTGAAAATAAAGTGAAAGAAATTAGTTAAGCATACAAAAACCAAAAGACACCCATATATATGGTGAAGATCAGCTATTAGCTATGAAGCTGATAAATTTTCAGAAAGGCATTTCGTATATCCTTTTGGATCCTCTTACTTATCAAGAGATGAAAATTTATCGACTTCACGGCTTTAAGAAGATTCTCCTTCCTTATTACAACGTAACACTCCTACTTGAAGATATAAAAAAGTGATCCTACTAGAACTCTGATAATTGTTGCTAGCACGCAATTTTCAAAGTGCCAATAGCATCAGCCCCTGCATACTCTCATTGGTAATTAGCTACGATCAATGCATGATTTCATCTTCAGAACCTGTAATACATTCTTTCTCATCATGATCGAACCGTTCAAGCCACGCTGGTTTTGGAGAATGGCCACTTCCGAAAGAGCGAATGTGGTCTTTGAGTGATCGTTTATGCTTAAAATCCGATCCACAATTGCAGTACCACAATTTGCCACAGTTTTTCTCATGTGTCCTCCAATCCCCCTTGACCGCAAACCTTTTTGTACAAAATTTCCTACACGTAAACGGTTTAGCCCCATGCTTTCTCTTGTAGTGTGTCTGGAGAGTACGGAAATCTTTCAAGGGCTTGGCTCGAGGGTGGTTGATATTGTTCTTGCACCCTGGAGCACAACAATAACATGGAAGTCTTAGCATGGCTGCTGGTTGTGTCCCTTTCAGTGATTCCGGTCCTTTCCTATATTCAGATCCATGCCCCCACATGTGCATCTGTATCCATATACGTCAACAATCATAAATATCAATCATGAAAAGTCTCCAACCTTAATTTGGCATTCCAAAAGTATTTAAGTCGGAAAATATTAAGTAGTAAATTAAATCAGAGATCCAACAGCCATTGCAAGAGACTAACATAGATGTAAAAACAATCGGCATCAGACTTGATCCAATCATTAAAGCATTATGAATTATGTTGTATTACACAACCGGACAAAACTAGCTATACTTTACTAAATGATTGGTTTTGTGATAGCTTCTTTCGATTGATGTTCGTACTATTATTGATCAAATCCTCATGACCCATGACCCTACTTCATATAATCCGATGGACGAAAGAACGAACAAGAGATTGAGTGAAAACATTCACTGAAAGCTATAGGGATTTGTGTACGAAATTCAACAAAGAAACAGGGCAACTTTAATCATCCCAATGATATGATGGCAAAAACTCATGGGCGTAATAGTAAATTACAAAGTTGGGCAACATTTCAACGTAAACTTGGTCAATCAGTCAGTCTTCCACTACCATAAAGCTTCTCATTTTTTATCCTAATTTCAACTACTCAAGGGATGTCAATGAATTTTTCAATAAAGTGCTACAGTATCTATTAATACAGGAGGTCAAATTCATATTACTGTTCAATCTTAATTAGTAATTTATCTGAATTTTCATGATAGATGAACGACTGTGTTCTCATATATTAACACAAAAATGAAATGATTAATTTCAATTTTCAGTTATAAACATTTCCATCTCGAATTACTTTGAGATATACACAATACCATGATCTTGATTTCGCTGATTATTCTATTTGTGCTACATTTAAAAAGAAAAAGAAATATATTGAAATTTTATAATTTATGCTACAATCGTGCTAATTTAGCAGTATCATGTGACGCAAAATATATATGATGCAACAAAGATGGAAAATCTTAACGGAGATAAATAATGGAAAAGGTTAATTAATTACCTGCATGTTGTTGTACCTATTAAAGCTCTTGTTGCATAACGAACAAACGAATTGCATAGGTCCAACAAGGATTTGGGATTGTGTCGGTATCCAGAACCTAGTCTGATCATGATTATTGTTAACTGTATATCCATCGTTATTAGTAATATTAAACTGCACCTTCATATCTGAGTTCTTCTGATCATCTTTTTCTTCCTTAAACTCATCGAAGAACTTGTTAGTGATCATTGAATCTCTTGCAATTTCTGTACCATAACTTGGTAACCCAATGTGCAGTGCCACCGTCACTTTCTGTAAGTTATAATCTTCCTCCTTGATCTTCAAAACTCTGTCTTTTTCATCTTCACCAAGTAGTTGACTGAGTAGGGGTAGGCATTGAATAGTTTTGTGGGGGAAATCTTGTTCTTGATTGTGGTGATGATGGAGTTTAGAGAACATCATGGTATCATATGATGACGATGACGATGATGATGATGATGATGATGGAGGAGGAGATGGCTTGAGCCATTCAAAGAAGGGTGGAGCTTCAAAGCACATTGTGTGTTATTGCCATTAGAGGAGAAAAGAGAAGGGAATTAGAAAGGGTGTGAAAGGATAGGTATAAAAGGTTGATTTTTACATATCAATGAAAGGTGGTTTGGTTTAGTCTTTTTGGCTTTCTTTATTTATGCCTTTAAGCTGCTTGTACATGTTCTAGAGAAAGACATTAGTGGTGGTGGTCGATTGCGAAAAATGGTTTATTGGCAGAAAAGGTCCCTCGGTATAACAAGTTTCTTACAAACAGTCTGCTTACATAGTTACATAAAGTAGTACAAAGATGTGGCATGATAGCAGTTTCATGAAACCATTGGTTACATAATCCTTTTTTATATTATAATGTTCGTTATACTCATTTTATCACACGAGTTTGAACGAAACGTCATCAGGGTCGCATTCAATTGACGAGATAAAATTTCGTCTAGAAACAAATAAACCGTTGAATGGTATGGATTATAAGTTGGGGTGTAAAATATAAACACTAAAAAAGGTGAGGTGCTATTTGCAAAGTTAACAAAGCCTTGAGAAACCCTACCATCATTAATACAATAAGGTGATGTAAGATAAGTAGTTATCATGGAATTTAACCAAAATGTTCCACAATTTTTAGGTCTTTGCCACTAAAAATTAAAGGAAATATGATGAAAATTAAATACTTGGTCAAACAAGAGTTGGTCAATGCCTGTTCATTAATTTGTATGGCAAGTCAAGTAATTAGTAATTTCAGGATATTAATTAATTAAAAATGGAAATGACCAAAATTTATGTGGTTGAAGCTCTGAATGTACAACAAAATATGCATATGGTACAAGAGAAAAATATGAGTTTTTCTTCAACAATTGCTGCTATTATTACTTTTAGTCAACGAATGGCTCATCATTCTGCGAAAATTGATCACTTTTTGTGGACTTTTGGTCAAAATTCAATTTTCCATAATCAACGCACCATTTTATTTCATTTCCTTTTCATTTGTTTTTGAAACCATAAAGTTTTTTAATTCATCGCACCATGAAATAAACCCTTTATCGGATATTGATTTTCTTGATTTATAAGCTTTTTAGATATTTATAAAGTTAATTAACAAACAAGGAAATGCATGACAATGTAATTTGGCATTTTATAAATTAAAAAACACACACACATACACACTAAACCAAACATGGAAATGAGGCCCGTCTGTCGAAGAACCCGATGTACCTGTCCTGACCCCACCAAGACAGGGATAGACCAGGACAGGATTGGGTAACGTGATCCCCAACCCTTGTCGTCTCTATATATTTAACATATTATATATTTATACTATTTTGATTATAATTTTTGTTTGCGTGTTTTTGATTTAATGTTTTTGGTAATGCTGATTTGGTTTTATTTGAATTTGAATGTTGGTAGTCACTGTTGACACTTAACAACGCTTATTCTGTTTGCAAATTTGAATTAAAAAAATTCATCGATTCCCGGCTGCTAACAAGAAGGGTGTGGATGTGATCATATTTCCCAGCAGGAACAGGGATGAAAATTAAGGATCTTGTATCGGGGACATGTCACCTGGATAAGGATTGAGGTCTCTGTCCCATTCCAATGCCTACATTAAGCAAGTTGGTTTTTGACTTATTGAGTAAACCTTGTGTTAATATAAAAATAAAGCATGTTTTATCAAAATTTCACAAGGGTATAGCGTCCAGTAGGGGTGCTCATGGGTTGGGTTGATCGGGTTGAAGACATTTGAACAACCCAACCCAATGCTTGCAGTTTGAAAAAATCTTAACTCAACCCAAACCAAACCAACTGCAATCCAACCTATACGGGTTGGTCGGGTTTATACTTTGGTACGTTAAAGTATTCTTTTAACCTTGAATATGTTATTTCTCTACTCATAATTTATTTTTCATCATCAACCATTTGATACAATTTATCCATATTTCTTACGTATATCACATTCAGTTAATTTTCTCAATTTACATATATATGTTCACAATTACTGAACATATATACGAATGAATTATATATAGATGTGAATAGATTGAAAATATTTGTATATGAAAAGCATACATGATAGTGTAAATGTGTAATGTATATATTAATAGAAATTCAACAATCATATTAACTCCAAGAAATAAAAAGGATATCGGGTTCATCGGGTTCAAATAGTTGTAACCCAATATCAACCAAATACCTACGGTTTGACAATTTTACAACTCGATTAGACATTGGGTTGCTTCGGGTTGGATTATTTCATGTTGGGTTGGGTTGGATTGACCAGGTTGGTCGGGTTTTTGAGCACCCATAACGTCCAGTGCCTAACTAAACAGATGTAACTTATATTTCAGTTAAGATTTTGACTAAATGATCTCATTTTAAAGAAACTATTTTCAAATAAACCAAAATAAGACATAGGCCATATATATAGCCATGCCATCATTTTGGTTTGTTAACAAGATAATAACCATATATGTCTTTCTATATAGAAAAACAAACATATGCTTTTTGAATGCTTAATTCTTAGTGATTCAAACTTTGACCTTCTTAATTACATATAATATGGAGGAAATCATTGAGTGGTGAAGAAAAACACAATGTGAAACTAAAAGTTAAACCATCTTAGTAAATAAAGAAAGAATCTCGGTCTTTGTTTTGAGTTAGGTCTTTAATGGGTCATTTGAGTTGGATCACGCGTCCGGTGTCTCTTACTTCTGTTAATTAGTCGCATTAGGCCTAACAAAATAATGTTGCTTTGAGTTTTCATGTTAAAAGTCTGAAGATCGCGAATTACTTCATGTAATAAAACGAAAATATTATCTTATGCAACAATTATATTTTTGAAATGTCAAAAAACAACTCAGGTTTTTTTTATGTATTTATCTAAAATCGTCGATTTTTATTTTAAAATGAAATATTATCTTATATTTAATTTGTTTTCAGATGATATTCATAAATGTGCAAAGATATCATAAGGTTTTGCATAAGTCAATTTTGTGTGGTTAAATTGTTTGTGTTGTGACTTCTGCAACTTCAGTATTCGAACAATTTATGTGTTGTTTATAACTTAATTAATTTAATTGTTTAAACGACTTGATAAATAAGCTGGTGTATTACTATTTAAGCTATCAAGGAGCTGTTTGATTAGTTTTCCATTAAGTCATATATGGATAAAGTTGTTTGTGTGGATTAATTTGTCTGTATAGATTGATAATGTTTTTGTTTGAAAAGTCTTTTCTTAGATAGAAGGAACATGTTTTTAATTTGGGAGGGACATATTTGGAAGAAATGATGTTTGACTTTCTCCATAAAGTTTCCTCCTATAAGCTCCGCAAAATTTCGGGTCTTCCTTTTGATCGCCGATTACTCGATAATTTCVACAAGCACAAATTCCACTTTAGCTTTAGTTGGTCGTGACCAAGAAACCACCGGTTTCGCTTGGTGGGCCGGGAATGCCCGGTTACTGGATTTGTGAGTTATGTATAACTGGCTGAATAATTTACGAGTATCGTTAAGTTGCTAACAAACATGCCAGAGGAACTGGATGTGTGAGGGATGGTTAACGTTAAAGACAAGGCATACACTTAATGTATGTATATCATTTAGAGGGAGGGTCAAATGAGGACACATATAGCTAGTAAAAATAAGAAAACACAAAAATTGTCAAAATTACATTTGATTTTGCGTTGTAATCACATGCAATTATGAAACATATGCAAAGCAAAGATGAGCGCCCAACTTCGCCTACAACCTCGGGTTGTAGCCAAAGTCACGTGACTCACATGTGATTTTAGTATAAAATCATACGTTCTAGTGTTATTTTATTTGGTTATTGTTTTTATTTGAACCTGACTCTCTCTATATATATTTATACATGCATTTAATATCAATTTATGTTATATATAATATTACTTTAATTTTAATTTATTACGTAAAATAAAAGAAAGAGCAAAAAAACTAAAATAGTTCTCACGTAAGATATATATATATATATATATATATATATAGACTTGGGATCATGTGAGACCAGCCTGTTTTCGTGAGACCCGTGAGACCCGTGAGACCAACATTTTACACTTGAAACTTCACAGCAAAATGCTGTGAAGGTGACTTTTTAAAACCTTCACAGTGTTTTTGCTGTGAAGGTTCAACTTTTTTTAAACCTTCACGTGTTTTTGCTGTGAAGGTTACGTGTAAAAATGTGGTCTCACGGGTCTCACGAAAACAGGCTGGTCTCACGTGAACCCAACCCTATATATGTATATGTATATAGGTACACACATATATATATATATATATATACACACACATATACATACATATCTATACTATATTATAAATCATTTGATAAAAACTCTTAAAAACCATTTTTTATGTATGAAATATTGTTTATTTATGCATATTACTTAAAATTCAAAATTACAAGTAAATTATGCGTAAGTACAACTTATTAAATTTTCATGTTTGAATTCGTGTAACTAACTGCAGATAAATATAATCAAATAGAGGATAATCATCTTATTTTAAATATAAAAACCTAAAATATAATTAAGATAATTATTTAGTTCTAACAAAATACTTAATTATTATCTTTATAAAAATTATATTATTAAACAAATAAAAAAGAATTAAAAAAATACACAAAAAATGAGAAATTTTAAATAGTTAGTTTGATACTAATATAAATATTTTTTTTCAATTTTTTAATTGATATATCTCCATATTTATATTTTATTCAAAAACGAAAACATTATCATTTTCTCAAAACCATATAAAATTATATTATAACATCAACTGAGACAAAAAAAAAACGAAACATTAAAATCGAGATGTATCTCGCTGCATTGATCGAGTACCCTTCTAGTGTGTGTGTGTATATATATATATATATAATCCTAGACTAACATAAATCAATGATAGATGTCATTTTTTTATTATGGGCTCTATTAAAGAACAACATTTAGAGAATCATCTATAACATTTATATATAAAAAATATTTCTAAAATATATTTGAATGATTCAATTGAGGATTTTAAAATGTATTTTAATAAGATATTGTCCACAAAAATGAAAATCTTCAAAGAATTTTTTTTACGTTCAAAATTGATTTTAGGAGAAAAAATTTAAGACCACGGTTACGAAAAGACACTGGGATCAAGAGTAATTATAGGTTTAATCTATACTATATTATAAAGCATTTGACAAAAACTCTTAAAAATCATTTTTATGCATAAAGTATTGTATGTTGATGCATATTACTTAAAATTCAATATTACAAGTAAATTATGCATAAGTACAACTTATTAAAACTCCATGTTTGAATTCGTGTAACTAATTACAAATAAACATAATCAAATATAGGATAAACATCTCATTTTAAAATATAATTAGAATAATTATCGAGTTCTAACAAAATAATTAATTATTAATATAAATTACTTCTTATTTTTATAAGAAAATTATATTATTAAACCAAATATAAATTACTTCGCTATTGAACTTAAACTAAATTATAATTAAAAAATTGAATTAAAAAGTTACACAAAAAATAAAAATTTTAAATAGTTAATTTGATACTAATATCAATATATTTTTGTCAATTGAGATAAAGAATAAAATAAAATATTAAACTCAAGATATATCTCGTTGCATTGTGCGAGTACCTTTCTAGTTTTCAATAACAGAAATTTAAAATACTTAAATAGTGGTTATGGGCTCGGCCCAACTCTAGTAGCCATTGTGGTCTGTGGATCATGGGCTCAACCAATACTTTTTTAAAGTACGATTGTGATTCGGTTTTATTGGTTGTAAATCAAACGTTGTCATAAAATCCTAGATTTCAATTTAATTTTATTACATAATTATTATATTCGTTTTTTTTATCAATTCTTGTTTGTTTTTCCTTTTGTTATTTATGGTCATTTGTCACATCATCATGCTTATTTCGGTGAGTTTTTCTTTTATATTTCTATTGAAAAAAGTAAGGTTAAGCCGACCAAATAAACAGTAATTAGTCTTCAACTCTAAACATATTGGTCTCAAATAATCACGAAAACTTAATCCTATAAATTTGTCGGTTACAACTTCCAATTTTTTTAATTGGAATCTGTATGAAGAATATTCTGGTTGAAGTTGCCATGTGCCCCACCTACATTAAAAATGGAAAATGAAAGCACTCTGTCTTCACATGGGATTAAACAATTGTAGTCGCTCAAAATAGTAAAAATTCAAAGCAACGTGCGTTGCACGGTGATCATAACACATGTTAAGTAATATAAAAAAAATAGTGAACCATATCAATATCTTTATACTTCAAAATTGAAAATACTAAATTTTCATAGTGTATTTATAACCCTTCCAATATTTCAAGTCATTCTCGTTTCATATACTTAATTGTTTTTCAGTAATTTCTTTTCTCATTAATATATATTAAGATTCAAGTCAAATTCAACCACAATTAATGATTTGAAAATATTAAATTTTAATTTTGTCACATCAATATCTTATAGCATTATATATTAATTTAATTAATTAATTACTTTATCTTTTAATATAGATTTTTTTTGTAAAAAGAGGATTAGCCAAAAAAATCCTATGTTAGGAGGGTCAGCTAAATAAGTTAAACACTATGAGTTTAGAGAATTATTCAAGGGCAGTCAGCCCGATAGATTGTCACAGAGACATCTCAATCTTCCTTTATATATCTATCATTCAGTGTCAATCTTTTATCTACCTATCACTATGGGATAGACAAAACTAATCACAATTCAAGATTAAATAATACTCAATCTTAAGATGTCACATTGATGGTTGTGACTCTTACTTTTAAATATAGAAAGAATAAAGATTATATATATAATTAATTTTTAATATTGATTAACCCTTCTTGCAAAAAGAAAGTTGGCCAAAATGAACCAACCCTGTGTGTTCGGAGGGTCGGCCAATATGCTTTAACCACTGGTGTTCAGAGAATCAACCAAGAGGAATTAATCTCATGAGTTGTCACAAAGACATCTGGACCTCATTTTACATATCCAACATTTTTGTCAATCATTCAACTCTCAATCAGTGTGGGATATATAAAACTCAATTACAGTTTTAGATTGAAGAATATTCAATTATTAGGGTGCCGCATCAACAGTTCCGCTTTTTACTTTCGAAAACATATTAAAATTATCCCTTCAATTAATATTTAGAATAGATTAATTTTGTCATAAAAAAAAGAGTTGGCCAAAATGAGTCAACCGCATATGTTTGGAAGTTCAGTCAAAATGATCAAACCACGTGAGTTTAGACAATTGCTCGTGAATTTAGACAATTGTTCTAAGCATTTAAAGATAAACATGGCTTATATAGCCAAATGAACCTTTTAATTTTCAAAGGGAACTCATATTTCTCTTATATACTTATTTTTCTCATTGACGTATCAATTTCTAATCAATGTGGATACCAAAATCCGAACACAATGCAAGAATTTTAAAATACATGGTTTTAATGATGTCACCTTATTATTTTATAGCTTTCTTTTGTATTGATATATTGATTTTTTTTACATAGACAACTTTTTTGCAATTAGAGGGTTCGTCGAAATGAACAAACCCCATGATTTAGAGGGTTAACCAACATGAACCAGTGATATGGGTTTATAAGATTAGCCAAGAGAATCCAATCCCGTGAGTCAAAATAAAGACACAACCACCTCCTCTTATATACCTACATTCAATTGTCTATCGTTCATTTCTCTATCAATGTGGGATACACAAAACTCAATCTCAATGCAAGAAATATATAATACTCAATTCTTAGGGTGACACATCATTTTTGTGAATCTTACTTATTTACAGAGAGATCCCTTTGTATAAAGATTTTTTTATAAAGGTGACTTTTTTTTTGCAGACAAAGGGTTGGCCAAAATGAACCAACCACATGAGTTTGGAGGATTAGCCAACATGAGCTAACAATATGAGTTTACAGGATTAGCCAAGAGAATCAAACCCCATGAGTTAAAACAAAGACACATCAACCTCATCTCATATACTTACCATCAATTGTCTATTTTTCATCTCTCCATCAATGTGGGATACACAAAACTCAACATCTATGCAAGAAATATAAAATACTCAATTTTTAGGGTGCCAAATCATTTATTGTGGATCTTACTTTTATATGTAAAGAAGATAGAACATATACATACACACACACACACACATGTATGTTATATTGATGATTGTAAATACAATATATTTTTATATAATAAGATTTATGTTGCAAAAGAGTGTCATCCAAATAAGTTAACTTTATGAGTTAAGCCTCTTGAGTTGACGCAATGAATTTCGTTTTTTTTTTTTTTCTTATACACATCTTTTACCAATCTTCAATCTTTCATTAAAGTGGGATATCTCAAACTCAACCACAATTCACCAACACTTCAAAACTTTATTCTCATGATGCACCTAATTACCTCTTGGTTCTTCTTTTAATATATATATATATATATATATATATATAGGGAAGGGTTCAAACGAGAATCCCTGTGATTTACGAGAATGCGAGAACAACCCAATAACCACATATTGTGATAAAAAATAAAATTAAAATATT
>NC_037538.1:4052243-4101935 GCF_001531365.2 Cynara cardunculus var. scolymus
CATAAATAGTTAAGTATTTTATATAATTGTTATTATAAAATTAATAAATTATTTAGAGTAACATGAACCAAGTTCGTTATCATTCTTTTTATTTAATTATGGTCAAAAACAATAATTAGTAATATTACATAAATATAATTTCTGCTAAGATTCAATCGATTTGTTGTGATTTTCAAGTTTGATGACCAAGTCTAGAATTAAGCAAAAATCGATTTTTATCATCTACATTTAACCTTTGAAATAAAATATAGTATGAATCACAAGAGTGGTGTCTGATTGGTTTGAGCTTGACTCCAAAGATCAAAAGTATCAGGAGGTCTCAGGTTCAAATCCAATGAGAAATAAAAATCCCCTTGTGGTCCCGGATGTTCAAATGTGGTGACTCCGGGTTATCTGCAAAGTAGGTGGTTGTTCTGGGAATAGTCGGCTCACATAGCGGGTTGGATATTCAGGTTAATCAAAAAAAAAATATAATATTATAATTTTATTTATTAATAAAATATTTCTATCCAAAAGTGTATAGTAGGGAAAAATTTCAGGGAGAACCCCGGAGAAAAAAGAGCCAACGAACAAAAAAATGGTTGAAAAATATATCAAAATAAATATTAAATTAAAGATAATAAAGTGATCTTTTTTTTTTGATGTAATTTGTTTCACGTTATTTTTTTACAAATTTTTGATTTAAAAATTAGGGAAAATATTTGTATTTTGTGAAAAAGATGGTTATTTATCACCTCTTTTTAATCTCATTTGTTAAATCATCTCAATCTAACGCTTTGAATGAGTTCTTCATTTTTTTTCTTTTATCTATTTTGGCATTTCTATTATTGATAGATGATATTTGAAAAGACCAAAAGTAGAGGGGGTGAAATGTAATATTCCCATTGTTCAAAATGCATTGATGTCACAGGCTGTCTTGGCCCCCCGCGACTTTCTTTTTTTATTACAAAACACCCCCCACAAATGTTCGCTAGTTGCTTGTCGCGTAGAACCTTACATATTATATAGGTTTGGAATTTAATAAGCATATTCTCTAAAATAGAAAAATATAGATTTTGTTTTTTATTATGTTACAATATATTATTTATATTATTATTTAAAATAGAAAAAAAAATCATATTTTATATAATTATTTAAAACTTGATATGAAGAGAGAAAAATGATTTTCTAGACAACACAAGCATCGTTTTACATATGAAAATTGTTCACATTTTGCGGTTCCTTTAAACATTATATTTCCTTGTTTAATTTTTTTTTATTAACCTGGATATCTAATCCGCTATGTGAGCCGACTAATCTTAGAGCGATCACATACTTTGTAAATATCCCGGAGTCACCGCATTTGAACCTCCGTGGCCACAAGTGGATTTTTATTCCTTCTTGGATTTGAACCTATTACAACGGGAAAAAATGGTTTATATAACGGGAAAAATGGTTTAACCATCTTTCATTATAAGATGCTAGTAGGTACTGATTGAGAACAAATATAAACGGAGAATGAAAAAGCAAGATTCCGAAACAAAAAGACGAGATTGATAAATTCGGTAGTCGAATATTTAAATAGGTGGAGGTTTCAAATGAGAACATCTTCATTTTACGAGAACATGTGAACACCCTTGTCACATATGATAATACACGTGATGGGACCTGGTGATGTGCAGATGTCGTATCTTGCGATTTAGGTTGCTCCAAAGGTCGTCTACATCTATAATTTAGTATAGCGCGTGATAGTCTTGATAAATTATAGTATCACATTAATAGCATTTTCATCACATGTGAGAGGGTTTATTAGTATAAGGGCGACTTGGCCTGCAACCTAGATTGCGTCAAAAATCGTCAATGTCTCTAATTTAGTATCACATGTGTATCATATGTGATAAAATAATTGTATCACATATAAAATTGTATATAGTTCTCACATTCTCATAAAATAAATGTGCTCTCCTTTGAACCTTCCCTATTTATTTATATACATGTATATATTTATATACTAGAAAGGTACTCACGCAATGCAGTGAGATAAATCTCGATTTTAATGTTTAGTTTTTATTCTTTGTCTCTATCGATATAATACGATGTTATGTGGTTTTGAGAAAACGATAATGTTTTTATTTTTGAATTAAAATATAAATTTGAAGATAACATAAAATTTATAAAAAAAATAAATCGATCTTAATATCAAATTAACTATTTAATAGTTCTCGTTTTTTTGGTGTAATTTCTTTAATTGAATATTTTATTATAATTTAATTTAGATTTAATAACAAAGTAATTTATTTTTGGTTTAACAATATAATTTTTTATAAAAATAATACTTAAATATTCTGTTAGAACCCAATAATTATTTTAATTATATTTTTTTCAATATTTAAAATGAATGTTTATCCTGTATTTGATTATGTTTAGCAGCAGTTAGTTATACGAATTTAAAAATTGAGCTTTAATAAGTTGTACTTACGTAAAATTACTTGTAATCTTAAATTTTAAGTAATATGCATTAATAAACAATACTTCATGCATAAAAAATAGTTTTTAAATTTTTTTGTCAAATATTTTATAATATGATATGGATATACACTTGTAAAATGTAACCTTTTTATAATCATTTATATTTGTTTAAATTTGATGGTTTTCTACAAATTTTAGACAAAATATTATTGTGTTGCAAATAAATGGGTTTTTGGGAAATTTTGTAAATACAATAATTATTTGAATATAAAAGTCAAGTCCTCAAAAAATTCTCAGGTGTTGCTTATCCAATTCATTTTAGATTATCCCTCTTTTGAAAGCATTCATTATTTTTATATTTATATCTTGATATCGACATATCTGATTCCTTTATTGGTTTTTGGTGCATAATTTTTATCTCATAAATCGAACACATTTTAACATGACATTTTTCTAAAAGTATCTATAAAGGATATTTCGCTTACAAATATAAACGTTATTGTTATATATCATCATAAATTACAACTCCACTTTCAAATATTGCAAGTTTTATTGTAACGCTAAAAATGTTTATGTGTAGATGGAAAGAAATTATTGATGATTATGTATTAAATATTTTTTATTTTTTTTTATTAACCTAGATATCCAATCCGCTATGCAAGCCAACTAATCTCATGACAACCACCTGTTTTGCAGATATCCCGGAGTCACCGTATTTGAACCTCCGTGGCCATAAAGGGATTTTTATTTCTCCTTGGATTTGAATTTGTGACCTCCTGATACTTTTGACCTTGAAATCAAATTCAAACCAAACAAACACCATCCTTGTGGTTTTTCTTAATTCTACTTTTTTTTTATTCTTATTAACATGGATATGTAGATGTCTTATTACAAAGTCGCGTTGGCATCTTGCTGATTTAAAGCAAGCATCGTTTGCATATGATTCAGCTTAAAACTTGAATATCCAATTAGTCTCCAAAAGAATATGCCACCACTGTTGCTGCCTGTTGACCCTTTGGAGTTTAACCTAGGGAAGAAAGAACGAAGAAAACCGAAACTTTAAGACAAAACCACCACCAATCTGAGCTGTACATATATATATATATATATATATATATATATAGAAAGAGAGAGAGTCTGTGTGTGTTTTCCCTTTTCGTATTATCAAATTGAATGTGTACAATTGATTGCTGGAAGCGTCACTCTACAATCCCATTTCAAGATCCTTTCTTTTTCTCTGAGGTAAACCCTAAAATCACAAGTCTTGTGGGTGTTTCTTGAAATTTACTCTTTGAATTCTTTATTTCAGCGGATATGGACATATGGGTACACTATAAAGTTTCAATCTTTTTTAATCTGCAGAAATGGTATTGAGGAGAGTGGTGGGAATGATGATGGGTTGTCTGGGAATGAGTTGTCTAAGAATAGCTGATCAACCAACAAGACCAGCACCTTCAGATTGTGATTCACCATCATGTGTATCAGATGATGCTGATTCCGTTGACCCCAAAAACCCAAGATCATCATCAGGAGGTATTGGTAAAATCAAACTAAGTGATGGAAGATATTTGGCTTACAAAGAAAGAGGGGTCCCCAATAATCTATCAAATTACAGAGTCATTATTGTTCATGGATTTGCTAGCAACAAAGAGATGAACTTTATGGCTTCCCAGGTACTTATATATAAAACCCTTATCTTTTATATGTGGATCTATGTGCCTTTTTTGCAGTTCTTGCATATTTAATGAACCCATTTTAGGGTTTAAGTTCAAGAAATGAATACTGAACTCAGATCTTCAAAATTCATTGGAAAACTAGTGTGGTTTTGATAATAAACTGTTGAGGGTATTTGTAAATTTCAGAAATTAATGGATGAATTCGGGATTTACCTTGTACAATTCGATCGAGCTGGATATGGAGAAAGTGATCCGAATCCAAAGCGTTCGCTGAAGAGCGAAGCATCAGATATTCAAGAACTTGCAGACCAGTTGCAGCTTGGATCTAAATTCTATATCATCGGTGTTTCTGTAGGATCATATCCCACTTGGAGTTGCATCAAGAACATACCCGAAAGGCATAAAAACACAACTCAATCTCTTTCAGTTGCTTGTGGTACCTAACGACAGCATTCTAGAATGTTTTGCCAGTAGAATCTGATGAGCATTTTCCAAGATAATTTCTCATTTTACCATCTATTTTAGGACTAAAACAATGATACTGATACAGGCTAGCAGGAGTTGCTCTAGTAGTTCCATTCATAAACTACCGATGGCCATCACTTCCTGATGATCTAATACAAGATGATTACCGGAAAAACCTTTCCAGGTGGACGGTCTGGATTTCACGCCACAC
Source organism: Cynara cardunculus var. scolymus (assembly GCF_001531365.2). NCBI lineage: Eukaryota > Viridiplantae > Streptophyta > Magnoliopsida > Asterales > Asteraceae > Cynara > Cynara cardunculus. The sequence goes on from NC_037538.1 coordinate 4,057,044, forward strand.
CCCAGGATTGCTACACTGGTGGTTGACTCAGAAGATGTTCCCTTCATCTTCTGTTCTTGATAGAAACCCAAAATTCTTCAGCACTAAAGACTTAGAAGTCTTGAAAAACACTCCTGGATATCAGTTGCTCTCTAAGGTAAAACCTGTCTTCTTGTTTTCAAGATTTCAAGACTATAAATTAACAAAAAACTGCGGGAAAATGTGAAAATGATGTTGGTTCTTGAAACTGCAACAGAGCAAACTGAAAGAAGAACCGATCTTCCATAGTCTTCGTAAAGACTTCATCGTGGCATTTGGGAAATGGGATTTCGATCCATTGAGTATAAGCAATCCATTCGGTCAAAGTCAAAGTCAGCTCCACATTTGGCAAGGTTACGAAGACAAGGTTGTACCTGTCGAACTACAAAGGTTCGTTTCGAAAAGGTTGCCATGGATCAAGTACCATGAAGTTGGTGATGGTGGACATCTTCTTGTGTATGATAGTGATGTATGTGAAGCCATTTTGAGGTCTCTTTTGCTTGGAGAAGATCCTCCTTTGTATAAACCTAAATTTCATTGATAAAAACTAGCTAATGTACCTTGTAAATTAAATTGATTGGTTAAGAATTGCATCATATATTTGGTTTGATCTTACTTAATGTAACTTTTGCATTTTTATAGTAATGAAAATTTACATCCCGCTTCGAACATGAAGGCCGAAGGGTCACTCAGGGACTCTCTGTTAACAACGTAATCAGCTTAACAAGAGTTGCATCTTATTCCGTCAGCTATAAATGACTATTTTGGTAGTGACTTAACGATATCGAAAGTGGCTTATTCAATAAGCTTGTAGGAGGAGTTTTATGCATAAAACCAAGTTTTGTCCAAACTTGTATTTCTCAAATAAAAACACGTTCATTCCATCTATGAAAAAACATCTCAAACAAAAACTTTCTTGGTCTATACAGATATATTAATCCACACAAGCAATTTTATTCGTACAACACTTAATGGAAAATCAACCAAAGATCCCCTTATAGACATGCATGAACAGGATTGCAACGTTCAGAGTACAACAAAACTGGCTTTATAGCACACCAAAGATAATGCTATATGTGTGGATTCAACCTGTTTGTAAGTGGCTTAATAAGCTTAATGATACTCAAAGCCTGTTCATTCAACTATACATGATTGTTTGATAGTGGTTTAATAATATCAAAAGTGGCTTATTAGTAAGCTTCTAGGGGAGCTTTATACAGAAAGCCAAGTTTTTCCAAACCTACCCCTCCCAATTAAAAAACAAACTCTTCCATTTATGAAAAAACCCTCCTAAACAAAAACATTTTCAATCCATACAGACAAATTAATCCATACAGACAACTTTATCCATGCGAGATCTAATAGAAAACCAACCAAACGGCCCTATAGACTTAATGGAAAACCAACCAAACAACCTCTAAATATCCTAATACATTGCTTTATAAAGTCTATTAAAACATACAAGACATATTTAGTGTCCTATAAAGTTTGTCTTATAAAGTCGATTTTACTGTAATACCAACGGTGAAAAAGGCATGTAGAAAATTTCACTAAAACAGTATCAAGATGCATATTGCATATCACTCTGAAACCATATTCATATCAAACCATCAAGAAGATACAAAGCCTTCCAGCCCAGAAAAGAAGGAATCCTACCAGTGAAGTACAAGTTATAGTACAACAAAAAGCAAAAACGGCGACAACACAAGAAAACAAATAAATAAATAAAATAAAAGATTCGGTATTCCAAATCTAGCCAACTTAAACAAACCCGTCATGACTTTTTAAGTACGAAAAGCGTAGATGTTCTTCATTCCGAAAGGGGATCGACCTTGAACCTGTAAAGCAGCTTTTTCTTCTTTGATGTTGGGTTGTCGATGGTCAGAAGTATCTTACCAAGCTCGTTGATTTTAAAGCTGTGGCTAATAACTGGTTCATCTGTTGGAGTTACCTTTCTTGCTTTTTGTATGATTATGGTATAGTTACTTTCATTATTGGGCACATACTCAGCGCTGTAGCTCACTTCCCAGCCAACTACTCGTAGCTCCCAGACGAACGTGCATTTCTGCAATAAAACTTGCAATTTTACTAACTAAAACAGTCATCTTTATGACATATGAAACAAGTGATACAGACAGTGGCTGAAACCAACAATACCAAGATCAATAAAGACAACGTTTTTTCGAAAGATTTTGCATAATTAATGTAGATTTCTTGCATTTTTAGTTGAAATTCACGGGTATTGCTCTTGGGCCTTCAAGAAACTATTTGACACCATGTGTGTGTGTGTGAACCCTACTTGAGATAAAGGATGATGTCATTTGAGTAGGACTTGGTGCTTAAAACACTAATATTGCAAACAACTGTTTCTGGGCTTAGGTTAAGAATTGTGGATGGTTTTAGGGTTTTAATTTGACATGGATGGTTTAGTAATTTATCAATCTTGTCTCAGAAAAAAATGCATTTGTGTCCCACTCAAATCTTGTCCTGTCCTTGTCTACTGTCATGCAAAATGTGAACAAGTTTTTACACAGTCTTATCTTGTCCTATCCTGCATACCAGAAGCACCCCAACACTCTAATCAAAGAATTACAAAGTTCCATTTGATGTTTTATTAACTCTCATCATATCACATATAGAACTCTGTAAATATAACCAAAATTTTTTACAACAATGATGATAAAAACCTACAATTATGAGTATTACTATGGGTATCGATGGAAAGAAAGATTTACCATTGAAGTTTGTGGTTTACAACTTTTAAGGCTTTTGTGCTTATATATGGTGTCCCAACTACGAATATTAGATTTGTTTACATCCAGAAGTCTTTTAGATAATCATCAATTCTTATGGTTTGGTGAATTCGTTTGTGAATTTGTCATCTTACGAGCTTTCTCAAGGCAAAAGAGGACAAGAATTCACCTTATAAGCTATTTCACAATAAGCATGAAGTAGGTAGTATAATATAAATAGTACTGAACACGGGCAAGATTGTAATTATACCTCATTCACGATAATCTCCACAGTTTGTTTCGTGGCTGGTTTAACAGTAACAACCGCAGCTGGATCATCAATTGTGAATTGTGGATTACAGTCGCAATAATCCACACTCAACCCACCATATTGTATTGGAACATGCTCTGGACTCACATATCTACATGAAAAAGTTGACAAAAAGAACCAACTTCAAATTCAAAAACCGAAAGCAGCGGCAATTTCTGTTTTAGATTTACAAAATTGCAACAAAATATTTCAAGAAACAAACGAACCAACGTACTTGAAAAGGGCTTCAGCAGTTCTTGCAGGGCTGGCAAACACAAACTTGCTCTTAGTCCTTTGAGTCATGAATGGACTCATCATTGTATAAAAAGCCAAATACCACCACGGGACATTGATGAAAACCTACAAATATAAGCCCCACAAAGAATTACAGCTTATCACACGGCAATAATCAACGGGATTTAATTAAGCATAAGATTTTGGATACATCAAGTTAACACCAAATAAATCTACAAACTTGCAGTCATAAAAACCAATATAGATGGAATGTTCCATTCATAAGTGGAGTTGATTCCATCATTCAAGAATCATTTGAATAGAAAAGGGTATATCTATAAGAGGATATATTGAACTCATAGGGGTTGTTTGATTGGTTTTCCATTAAGTGTTGTACGAATAAAACTGTCCGTGTGGATTAATTGATCTGTCCGTATAGATTGGGGAGATTTTTGCTTGTGAATGTTTTTTCATAGATGGAATGAGCGTGTTTTTTTTAATAGAGAGGGACAAGTTTTGAAAAAACTTTGCTTTCTGCATAAAGCTCCCCCCTATAAGCTTACTGAATAAGCCACTTTCTAAAACATTAAGTCACGACCAAATCGTCATGTATAACTGACTGAATAAGTTGCGAGTCTCATATTAAGCTGCTAATAAACAGGCCCATAGTCTTTTACATACTTTTTATGGATCAATTAAACCCCAAATTCATATAGAAATCCCCAATGATCTTGTGAAATTATGATTCACATGCAATAGATGTTATTAATTAAAAACAACAATTAATCTCAGCAAAACATTAATGAAAGCTCTAACTTTTATAATACAAAATGAGCATGCCATTCTTTAAAGAAGGGGATAGACCACCACCAGTAACCAATAGTTTAAAGGTCATGAAGCAATCTAAATTATTAATATCCAATTAAAATAGCTTGTGATACACAATTTAGGGGGTATAAATTCACCTGCTTTGCAACAAATTCAGGGTAATTGTCCTGCAGCAGCTGCAGAGCTTGTTTGGTAGCCAACCGGAGCTCCCTCTTCGCCGGCCCCGGCGAGTTCTTCAGATCACTGACCTGAAAAATGGTGTTAATCCCACCAGGCCAAAAATCCAACTTTCTTATACTCCTCTCAAGAAACTGAATCCTCCATTTCAAAAACCTAGTCCTCTTTTCTTCATCTGAAAAGGTTTTTTGATACAGTTCTTTGTTCTGAAACTCCCCATAGACATTATAACAAACTGGGTGCCCTTCTTTATCATAACCATGCATAAAGACAACCTTTTCAAGATCATCTCCAAGGTTTTCATCTACTAAAGCATCAATGCTAAATGACTTTCTCCAACGAAGTGTGTTCTTTAGCATTGTGAATGAATCTTTGACTTTGAAGTCTCTAGCTCTCAAGAACTTGAGCAAAATCACATCAGTTCTTTCATCTTTGAGAAGAGGTATTCCCCAAATTGAGATCTCTTCAGGATTTGATTTGATTTCTGAAGTGGGTTCTTCCGATGTAAGTGAAAAGTTGAAATCTTTGTTGGTGATAGCTTCTTGAACCAGGTGCTTGAACTCATCGAGTGACACCTTCTCCAAATCTGATAGATCTTTGATTCTATTGCTTTCTTCCTTGAAAGAAACCATGGATTCAGGGACTTTCTTGGTGGGTTTCTCTGGCTGTTCTATTACATCAGCTAGAGTAGTGTTGGTGGTGGAGGATGGTGGTGATACGGCGGTGTCTTTCTCTGTCAAAATGAGCGGGAGTGAAAGTGGGGTTTCTTTATCAGTTACAGAAACAGGTGGTGGGGTTTCTAGGTTTCCTTCTGAAGTGGAGGTAAGCGGTGGAGACTGTATCACCACCCCTTCTGGTGCGGCGGCGGTGGTGGTGGTGGGATATTCGTCGGCCATATTTGAAAATCGGAGGGTTTAGAGTTAAAGAGAGTGGTGTAGTAGCAGCAAAAGGGAGTCGTATTTTCGATAAAGCAGACAGAATAAAAGAGGAAGTAAGAAAAAATATGAACCGATCTCAGAGAATGTATAATGTCATACGTGGTGGGTTGGTAAAGAAGGAGGTCATTCTCTTTACAATGTCATCTTCTTTCTACACCTATCATCAATTCAATGCAAAAGGTTTTTTTTTTCTATTTTTTTATATTAATATCAGATTAAATCATATATTAAGATGATGTTTTTCTTGGAAGAAGATATTATAAAGGTTCTTATAAGCAAAAACATTTAGGTTTTTGAGGGTGTGTTTCATGCATTGGATAAGACAGACAGAAAATAGATCATTATTTCACGTTTGATAGGATTTTTATGTAGAACAAATAGGAGCATAATGAAACAAAGTGGAAGACTCCCATCCCATAAAACAAGGTGGAACGGAGTAATGTTTTTACCAATATAACCTCAAAATAAAATATAATTCTCTTCTAAAACATTAAATACACATTCTTTTTATATTTTATTTACTATTTAAATTTTATTTATTATATTTTATATTTTTTACACTTTTCATTTATTATCCTCAAAAATTTTATTTTTATACGATTTATATATTTTAATTAATTTATATAACTTATTAAAATTTAATAATAATAATAATAATAATAATTGAAAACTATATAAAAAAATATTTTAGTGTCATTTTAATCGTTTTGACGAAAAAAATTAATGATATATTTTGTAATAAAAGTATTTATTTTATTATAATTTAATAAATTACATACTTAATCAAAATATATAAAATATAAATATATATAGGAGGTTTATTTTACAAACCATGTTATTTGTACAAACCTCATTCAACCAATCATTATTTTTCATTTTGTTCATTTTTTGTAATTATGAGAAGTTGATTAATCATTTTTATTTATCATATTCATTATATTAATTTTCAGAGAAATACATGAAGCAATTTCATTAAAATATCATAAGTATGTTATGAAAGAATTTCATAACCATATATGAAACAACTTCATTAAAAAAAAGTATTATATGAAACAATTTCATAAGATTAAACAATTTTATGAAGAAAAAAAAAATCATAAAATTAATCTGACGGATAATGATGGTTTGAGTTGAACACAATATAGAAAACTAAAAATAGAAGTAGATTCTTCATTTAAAAATGCTTCTAGCATACAGACATGTATTTAGCAACTATAGATATACATTCATATTTGAATAATCTTAAGTCAAATTATAATATTAAAAAATATATAATAAATAATTATAATTCTAGTTTAACATAGAGTTTGGTTTTGACTTTAATGAAATAAAATGGCAATAAAGTTATGGTGGTAGATGGAGCAATCATGATGATGGGCATGCAACACCTTTCTTATACATTCAAGATACAGACAATTAGACTTAATTACCAACAACATTTTGCTTATACATTCAGCTAAAATAATTCTAATTCACAAGTTTTAAATAAGCTTCTTATATTTACATCTATTTCTTAATATTCAACTTCTTGTATGTAATACTAATCAGGGTTAAATTCCGGTGACAAGGAAAGTCATGGTGAAAAACGTAAGAATAGATATTCATTATTAGATCAATCATAATTGAATGTCAACGCTAATGAAGTACACTGAGATGCATCAGATCAATTATCTTCTAAAGTGTAATTAATGGATGGACATGAGATTAAAAATGATTAAGGATTCAGATCTCTTTTTACGCTTCATAACTTACCTTTTCACCATATTTTCTCAAGTTCTTATTCTTGTTTATGTTTAATACAGAGTTTTTGCATTTATAGACGGTATTTGACGTAGCGGTATTGTAATCCTTGTTCTCCTAAGAGATCAGTGGTTCAAACTTCACTAAAGATTCGGAAGATGTGTAAATTTATTTGTTACATTTAACGTATATAAATATTATATTATATTATATACTTACAAAAATTAGAGCGACAATACCAAGGTTTAGGTTTGGGTTTGGGTTTGGGTTTGGGGGTCATCAACATTTGTGTAATCGTCTGGATTTTCAAGTGGATTTAACCATTTAATATGGTAGGGTTTTTGGGTACATAACTGGGCCCATTTAAATTTTACATTCGAACTAGACTTTTATTTGGGCTATTATGCTTTATTTTATACTATTAAATTTGAGTCATGCATCTATATATCATCTATATTACATTAATATGTATTTGAACTTCATGGATTCACCTATCTATATACGCTGCAGCTAAAGTTGCAAAAACAAGAGTTTAAACACAACATTTAAAACATAAAGTGTCAGCAATTCTCTTTATTACAACTTTTAAATCATGATGTACAAGTTATTGATACAACGCCACCTAAACTGAAAGTTTCAACTCTGCTTTCTTTCTTCAACTTTTTTCCGTCCCCGTTTAGCTTTAGAAATGTTAAAGCATCACTTATAATTATAATATTTAATGCCTCTTGTACAACTTATTGATGCATATTCTTTTTTATTAAAGGGGTGTTTGGGATTGCTTAATAAAACTATTTATTGATTTATTCTGATGGAGTACTTGTAATAAGCAGTTTTAGTGTTTGGATGGGAAAAAAAAATAAATGCTTATACCGGTGTCAAATCGGTAATAAAGAGTTTTTTTTGATAAATTACTCATCTCTAACTCATCATATTCAACTTATTAGCTTTGGAAACCAATTTACCTTTTTAACTTTAAACCTACCTTCTCCATTCAAGCGACCAGTGAAACGGCCTTCACTTGTGAATCGATAAAACCTTCACCTGCAAAATTGAAATCGACCTTAACGTGCAAAATCAAAATCAGTATCAAAAATCAAAATCTACCTCCAACTCAAACCTGTTTTTGGCCAATGACCTTCACCTGCAAAATCGAAATGGACCTTCCCTGTTTTTGGCCAACGATCAAAGCCTTGGTCCCTGTCTTTGACTGACGATTGGGATCTCTCCAAATAGATAAAACCCTCAATCAAATCCTTGGTCCCTGTTTTTTTGGCAGATGATGAGGACTTTTCATGTCATTTTTTGGTCATTTTAGATGTATAAGCAAAATTTGGCAAACATTAAAAAACAACTCATCAGCTTATTGCGTTTTCATACCGCTATAAGCTAATCCAAACACTTTTTATAAAACTTCCATTTAACACCACATAAGTTAATAAACACTTCAAATAAAAAAAACAAGTTGTTTGAAATAAGCAATCCCAAACACCACCTAAATTATACAAGTTAGTATGTGTATGTTGAAGGTTCCAGCTTTATCACTTTGCCAATGTTTACCTGAAAAGGCAACTGTTTCATGCTCTGAGTTTTAGAGGGTTTCCCAAACTTCAACCAAATTCAAATTCAAATGTAACAAAATCTGCAATGAACCCCAGATTGAGATCTTAACCATTCAACATACTCCCACATCCCAAAATCTCTCATCGCCATTCAAATTCAAATCAACAAACATCCATATGTGCTCTTAAATCTAATTAGTGGTTACTTGGCTTCTGTTATTAGCTGTAGATTTCTTCTTCATTTCATTTTGTTTAACAATGGCTTCATGTAATTGGTTATAGAGGAGAGCATGGTAGTTGAAGAGGTTGTTGGAGATGGTAGAAGGTCAGAGAAACAGTCTCCTCTATCACCTCTCCGAGCTTGAGATGGAAATGGAAGCTTTCCTCGATGAGGTCAAAGTCAAAGATCTTCTTTGATTTTATAAAACAGAGATAAAAATCTTTTCAACTGTTCTCAGGGTTTTTTTTATGTGATTATGGATTGGATATTTGCACAATTTAGTGAAATAATTTATATTTTTTAAATAAAATATAAATTTTAAGGTATCGTAATTTTTTTTAAATATATTTATAGTATCAAATTAAATATTTAAAAGTTTTCATTTTTTTATAATTTTTATGATTTAATTTAACTTTAATAACAAAGTCTGGTTTAATAATATTTTTTTTTGAAAATATAATAATTAATATTTTGTTAGAATTCAATGATTATCTTAAATATATTTTAGATTTTCATATTTAAAATGAAATACTTATCCAGTATTTGATTATGTTTAACAGTTAGTTACACGAATTCAAAACATAAAGACTTAATAAGTTGTATACACGCACAATCTAATTGTAATATTGAATTTTTTAAAACCACAAGGGTGGTGTCTGATTGGTTTGAGTTTGGCTCCAAAGGTCAAAAGTAGTAGGAGATCCCAGGTTCAAATCCAAGGGGGAATAAAAATCCACTTGTAGCCACGGAGGTTCAAATGCGGTGACTCCAGGCTATCTGCAAAGCAGGTGGTCGCCCTGGGATTAGTCGGCTCGCATAGCGGGTTGGATATCCAGGTTAATAAAAAAAATATTGAATTTTAAGTAATATTCATCAATAACATTACTTAATACATAAACAATGTAGCGAGATACATCTCGATTTTAATGTTTCGTTTTTTCTTTGTCTCCATCAATGTTATAATACGATTTTATGTGGTTTTAAGAAAGCGTAATGTTTTTTTTTAAATAAAATACAAATTGAAGATATGATAAAAAATTGAAAAAAAATATATTGATATTAATACCAAACTAACTGTTTAAAATTTCTCCATTTTTTGTGTATTTCTTTAATTATTTTTTTATTTTTGGTTTTATAATATTTTTATTATAAAGATAATAATTAAGTATTTTGTTAAAAGTTAATAATTATCCTAATTATATTTTAGATTTTATATATTTAAAATGAGATATTTATCATTTATTTAATTATGTTTATATGCAATTAGTTACATAAAGTTTTAATAAGTTATACTTATGCACAATTTACTTATAATATTGAATTTTAAGTAATATGCATCAATAAACAATATTTCATAAATAAAAAATATTTTATAATATAATATAATATAAATATAGATAATTAAAATATTTAAATAATATTTTAAAAGAAAAAGGTAAAAGCACGCTGACAAAGACCATTTTTTGTATTTATGTATTGCCACCCTCTTCATTTTACTACTTGTTTTATTGCCAACAAAAACAAACGAAACATCGAGGCATCGACAACTTTAATTTTTCGATATGATTATTGATTATTAGCGGTTATTACACAAGTCGTTATCGACTCACGACATCGCATCGAAACGTTCATTCATGTTTACTTTATTTGTTTTATGTTTTAAAACTCCTTTAATAACAATTAAAATTATAAAAAAAAAATCAAAAAGTTATTTTCATTTATTTAATTAAGTGGATTAAGTTTGAAAGGAAAACTACAAACAAATAAAAACCTACCCAACAACTTTATTTAATTTGCTTAATTACTATTTTTCAATTATTTTTTTTTTGTCTCCCATTCAAATATTAATTTTTGTGACATAAAAGTTCATATAACCTCATCATGAAACCAAAGAACAACAACTTTTTCATCCCTATAATAATTATACCCCTTATTTAATCATAAATATTGAAAAAAAAAAATAACAACAGGATGGTGCCTGATTGGTTTGAACTTGACTCAAAAAGTCAAAAGTACCAGGAGATCACAAGTTCAAATCCAAGGAGGAATAACTTTGAGTTTATCTATAGGTAATTTTATCTGGTAGTATCTCTTTTTGTTGTTTTGAACCCAACCAACTACGGCAAGAGAATCTTCAACAAATATGTTATATTTTCTCTTTATCTTTTTAAATTTAAAGATTTCTTCATTTTCTGTCTTTTAATCTGTTTTAGATGAGAAATTATCATAAATGTTGGAGCAAACATCCTTAAATCTTCAAAATATCTAAAATAACATAGTTGTTGAAGATACTCTGACTCGTCAAAACGACTTTAAGTTGCAAGATAACAGAGTCATAAATATGTTAAACATTTAATTTCTAAATTAGAATAAAAACTAAACTAAAATAATAAAAAAAAGGGGAAAATAACTGAATAAACTATTTAATTATATCCTCAGAAATACAGTAGCTTAAACATGCTCATAAAACATCAACAATTCATCACTCAATTCATGTCATCATCCAAAGTTTGAGAAATGAATATGTGAAGATTGCACCATTTGCAAATCCGTCGTCGTTTGGCACGAATTTTCATCACTTACCATTGCCCTACAAGACCATAGATTTATATACAAACTAATTCAATAATCTTCGTAACGATAATAATGGGCAAATAAGTAATTTCAGAAAAAAGGATTCGAGACGTTACTCGCGTGGCCGAGACGCCCAAAGCGAACTCAAGGCTCGTAGGCGACCGTAATACTCGCTAATCACCAAGAAACATTTCGCCGCTTGTCGAACCGTCAATATCCGATGCAATTGATGAAGCGTTTGTTGTCTTAAATTATCGGCCTATAATCAATTATTTCAGTGTTCATAACATTAGATACAATAATCCGTAACCAAACAGAGACACATGTTCAAATGAGAATGACAAAACTGTTATAAGCGTAGATCATCTCATCTGACGGTTGAGATCTATTACCACATTTTCAATCTTTCTGTCATTCTCGTTTGAACTTTGCTCTAAGTAGGTTATAATAGATAATAATGTTTGTTTTGATATGTTTACCTGGCGAACAAAGCCTTCGAGATTCGTAAGTTTTCCGAGGGCAACCGCCATATGGTGGACCCCATCGTTCACAGATCCGCTAGCGATGGTGTCTACCAACGACTGATGTAGTTGATCCAACCCTTGCGTTAACGCTTCTTCCGCTTGTTGTGATGACTGTTGCAGGCTATAAATCCCCACAACTTGTTGTTCCGTAAGCGGATCAAGTTGAATCGACAACATCTGACGGATAAACCATGATTGACTTTTCAAGCTATTGTACTTATTCATAAACTATCGAAAAGATATTGTAGTTTGTTATGACGAGAAAATGCGAAACCTTGATAAGCTCGGAGGGCCGAAAACCGCCCATCCAGAGGAAGCATCGTTCCGCTGGGGTAGTCCACATGCCAGTAATCAAGTGGAAGACATCGGATTTAGCCGCCACGGTCTTCAGCTGGAAAATCTCGTCATAATGTGCGACAAAGCTATCTACTATAACACGAAGATCACCATCTGATAAATGTGATTGCAATCCTTTTCGCAACTCGGCCATATGTCTCTGGTCATCGTCAAGCCATCGTGTGTATTCCATGTCGAATATCGCTGCACCTGCACACACGGGATCCAAGACCATCTCGGATGTTAGTTGAAACCAAAAATTGTTGCAATTTTTATGCAATCGAATATTTAACAAGACTCACCAGAACTAATGTTGCCTCCACCACCTCCACCTCCCAAGAACATCCCCTATATAACATGACCATTTTCGTCACTAAAACGATACAATAACATATAAAAAAAACAAGAACGACCCGAATGGCCAAATACATCACGAATTCCCGATTCTGGAATCGAAAGATTAACTAAATAAACCTGTGATCGAGCACGTTGAAGATCTTGTTCCAGTTGAGTTAGCCTTATTCTGCTAGATTCGAGCTGCTGAACATATGCCTGCATTCACATGTGAATCGTTATGATCTCAGTTTAAATGCACCTGTGAATAGTTATGAATAGTTTGATGATTCAAGAAACCTTCTTCCTGAGCCTGCTTTTTCTTGCTGCTTCTCTGTTTTGAGCTAAACGCCTCAACGTCTGTAACAAAATCAAGTTCAAATATTTTCAATCACCCTTTCATTTCTTCAAGAAACAGTAAATAAACATACATATGAGTGATTAACTTTTCGAATCATCATCATATGTTATATATTATTATATTTGCAGTTAAACTATGAAGAAACAAAACACTACACTATGCTTGGATAGCAAGAACGGTGATGATTTTGGTACTTATATTTCCATAATTTGCTAAACATTTTTGCAAATTTCGTGTTTAATTGATATTCTTTTACAAAATCGATGGTTCAAAAAGTCAATCAATCGAGTTTTCTTTATATTTATATAGCTGCAAGAACCTTGACATCCAGTGGTTTCTCTGATGTTGAGCCAATTCCCTTCTTCTGAAACAATGAAAGCCAAAAGAAAGTAAAAAATTACCTTTTTTTTATTAATTTTCAAATATTTATTTTTTAAATATACACCCATCATGGAGGCAAATTATCATGTTAGGTGTAACAACTCGTCCCACATTGATAGAATGTGAGAATTGTTAACTCCTTATAAGTCTCAAGTAGTGGGCTWTCAATAACTTCCACCATGGTTTTAAGTTGGATTCGAAGTTATTGACCTAGTTCGTTGCTTTGGGCTTTGGGGTGTTACAAGTTGGTATCAGAGCCGATCCTTGTACCATCGGGATGGTGGGGCGAACCTCATCGGGTATGATGAGTCCTCAAGAGGGGGTGTTTGTAACATCTTAGGCAAATCCCACATTGCCGATGACAAGGAGGAAGATTTTGAATAAGTCTGACGTCAGGAGTTTAAGTGGGGGTAGTTTGTAACAACTCGTCCCACATTGATAGAATGTGAGAATTGTTAACTCTTTATAAGTCTCAAGTATTAGGCTACCAATAACTTCCACCATAGTTTTAAGTTGGATTCGAAGTTATTGAGCTAGTTCGTTGCTTTGGGTTTTGGGGTGTTACATTAGGTTTGAACCCTTCCCCTAGACTCTTTCCCTAGAAGGGTTTAGGCTGGTTCTTTAGTATTTTTGTTGTATCTTTAAGAAAGATTTTATGATTTTTTATTGAAAAGTTTTGCTCATTGCAGGTGGGTATATATAAATATATAATCAAGGAATAATTTGGTAATCATTAATCTGAATGATAAATACATACTGTTTTTTGGTTTTTATGTATGTATAAATGCCGTTTAAATGAATAGTTACCAAGGTTTTTCCCCTCTAATTATATATGATAACAAAAATGTTTTACATAAAAATGTTAAAAATATAATTTAACAGTGAAGTGACATGTGTTATATTAAATCAAATCAAGATGAGGGCTCCAAATAAAGGAACAAGTTAAACTGGAAGTTTTGGGGATTTGAGTAATCATTACTATAAAAAGATAAGAATGTAACAAGAGTTCTTGGGGGGAGTGAATTGAGATGGCATTACTATTATCAGATGCAACCAAATTCACTATTTAAAGATGAAATTTACACAAAAGATTCTCTCTCTCTCTCTCCACCATTTCATGGTGTGAAAATAATTTGATGTAAAAGAAACCCAAGATGCCCATAGTGGCCTTATAGAAGGGAATTAATTGATATATACCCACTTTAAGACTAACATGTACGTTGCTCCTAATTAAAAGGGTATTGTGGGAAAGAAAGCAAGATGACAAAAGGGCATTATTCTAAAATGATATTGGTCAGGTTTAGAAGCTTAAAGGTTCGATATATATATATATATATATATATATATATATATATATATTGTATGTATAAGGACAAGAAATGGGGAAAAAGTGAGAAGCATAGGGAAGAAGAAAAACAAACCTTTTCAGAGAAGGGTTTAGGAGCTTGTTGAGAATGTGATGATCCTCCTGTGGTTACAGGACTACCACCTTCACTTTCCATCTCAAGTTGTTGTGTTGGTATCTGAAGATTTTGCAGTTGTTGTCGATAAATGGCTTCTTGTTGTTGTTGTTGTGGATCGGAAGATGCTTTTCTACTGTTACTGCTAATTGGAGATTCTGCTTCTATATGAGAATGAGTCTCTGGTTTGCTTGCAATTGCAGCATTTACTGCTGATCCTGAATCTGTACTTGAATTGCTCCCCTGTTTTTTGAAAAAGAAAAAACCCCAAGAACAAATTACTTGAATTTTTCTTCAAGAAAATCATAAACATGGCTTAAAGATGGAAAAAAGACATCAAAAAACCCAAGAAAAGAGAATTTGCTTAAATGGGTATCTGAAAATACATACTTGATTAACCTAAAAACATGTTTTTTATCACAAAAATGTATTAAAGATTCAACTTTTGAGAAGGAAGTATGGGAGAAATTTTCAAGAAAATAGAATAAAATCAAATTCTTTGATTGAGCCCAAAAAAGGGATAACTTGTTGAGAGAGATTGAAGTTGAAAATTGTCTTTTTACTAGTTATGAGGGTGGAAAAAATGGCATGATGAAATGGTCAAAGATAATTGTTAAGGTAAAAAAGAAGTACTCTTGGGGTTTGATGCACTCTCATAGGCCAAGAAGGGAACATGTCCAGAGTAGCTGCTGGCCTTGGTACTGTCGTGTATAAAGCTGCAACAAAGATCACAACAAAGAAATATCTTTTAGGATCATCTTCAAGAAACTGAGTACAGAAACAGAAAAAAGGAAACAAGAATCGAATTCATACTTTCAAGAACTCAAAGTGGGTAGGAAAAGGGATACCAAATCACTTTTTTCTTTTCCATTTATCTCTCTGTTCTAATGGTGACCAAGAGGAGTAAGTAGAAAAGATCATTATGCAGGTTTTCTATGTATGAGTACTCTACTTGTTATGGATAAACCCCACCACTTTTGACACTTTCAAACCCTCTTTTTTTCTCCCTCACAGACTGGTGTGTGTGTGTGTGTGTGTGTGTGTGTGTGTTCTTGAGGGGTGCAGTTGGTTATGCTTTAGCAAACGTCAGATAAAAAGAGAGCAGAAAGTATGATGCAAATCAAGGAATTAAAAAGCATACGTAATTTGGTTTCATCACTATGGATCTTGTATCCTTGAAGCACAATAGCTTCTTCTAGCTCCCCAAAATCAAAGGCTGATCCTTCTTGATTACTGAGAAACAATGAAGAAAGTGTCAAGAAAAACAGAGGATTACACTACAAAAGAGCAAAAAAGAAAGTATTTTTCATGAAACCCATGTCAACAAGATGGATTTTTTTGGATTAATAAGAACAGAAATGAAAAATATTGTACATGAAGCCTGTGTTAGGAGGATTAAAGGCAGGAAAAACAGAGTATGGCAGGTGTTGATGGTGATGGTGATGGTGAGAAGGTCCTGAGTCTGACAAACCAGTCTCTCCAACTCTATGACTCGCCATGCAAAACCTTCTTTCACGCCATTCTTGATTCAAGATTATCAACTCTGCATATCCAATTGAACATACAAACAAATACCCATATCATGAAACACATAAATAATCATGTAAAACCAACAGAAATCCACAAAATCTCGAGGAACTCACTGTTTTCAGGTAGAGTTGCTTGTTTCAGAACTAAGAGGATAAGGAAAAGTAGTAGAAGAAGAAGAAGAAGATCAAAGCTATCATGTCAAGGTAATATCTGAATAGCCACCAAAGAAAGGTCCAGTCTTTTTCTCAAACATGTCTCTTTCTCTCTCTACTTTCTGTCTCTCTTTTAGCATTTCAACTTTTGATCTTTCATGGCGTCTCTCAATCTTCTTTCTTCTCCTTCTCAATGAAGAAATCTGGTCTTGATTAGGGTTTCCTTATCTCTATCTTCTCAACATGAAAACTAATTTTCAAGATCCTGAACCTCATATAAGCAGAGTACACAAATCTTGTCCTTGCAACACAACCCTTTTCTTCTTCTCCTTGTGGGGTTTCAAGACAAAACAGAAATCAATAAAATAATTCAAGAAAATAATTTAAAGAAATTTGTGGGGTTTGAAGACAAAACAGAAATTAATAAAAAAAAGATTCAAAAAATTTAAATTTTTTTTAATAAAAATTTGAAGAAAATGTCTTGGCAGGACGCCACTAGAGATCACTGACTCCTATTCCACTCTCTAACCGCCTACGTTTTCTCATTGGTTGATTTTTGGGCTCCTCAGAGTATTTGCAAGTACTGGTAATATTTATCCTAAAAATAATAATTAATTAATTAATTAACTAAAAATTTAGGTTTTAAACCAATGGATATGTGCAAATGAGACAAGGTTTTCTTTCATAAAAGGAGGTCTTTTTATGCTGAAAAAGAAGGGTGTTTTAAAGGTTTTCTTTCCCTTTCACAACTTATCATCTTTTCTTTATGAGTGGAATATGTACAACTATCCATGCAAATAGTACAACTTGGCATTTTAACATTTTCATTAACGATTCCATGAAAAAGTAAAATACGGTTTAAAGGGTATCGTTATAGTTAACACGGATCAAAATCAAGATCGAGCGTGATGGTGAATTCTTTTATGGGTTGTATTGATTTTACTGAGTATTTAAGTTTGTAATAAACAATCAGGTTTTAATAAATAACCAATGTTTGTTCTATCAAAACAATTTTGTGTTCTAATTGATAGATGGTTTTAGAAACATAAATAATTATCGAAAATAAACCATTATATATACTTGAAATCGTGTGAGACTGTTAGTTTTCCTGTGAGATTCAGGAAACTATCTTGAAGCTTTTGAATGAGTTTTCCGTTTTATGATCTCGCTAAACTCATACAACAGAACACCAAACTTCATAGTAAAAGCATTGAAGTTTTGCAACAAAACGTTAATCTTAAATATGACCAAACCATTAAGAACACAACAAACCATCACGTGAAAAACACACCAGACCTTCATAAAAATCGTACACAAAACCGTCACAATAGGACTTCAGGTCTTACGAAAAGTGGTTGGTCTCGCCGAAACTCGTATTCCTTATGTTTGATGGCTTATTAGTAATGATATATAGTGATTTACACCTCGGATTTGAAAAAAAGTTCTTGCTGTTTACAGAGCTAAACACGTTACCATTTATTCCAATAATAAGTTTTGTTTGTACTACAGCTTTTTTTATGTATAACGTATAACAGTTAAAACAATAATTCCTTTTAAACCTAAGATTAATATAGTAATTAGTAGTAACAAAAACACATCCAAAATCTTGAAGATGAACTTGTTTGGTATTGTTGATAGGTCAACATCCATTCCTTGTCACTACCTAATACATTTGCCACATCAAGATTCTTTTCCATCAATAGAAGTTTCTTCCATTTATGTCCCTCTTCGATATATAACATTAACTACAACAATATATATACAGACTTGGGATCATGTGAGACCAATGGTTTTTCGTGAGATCCGTAAGACCAATTCTCAACCTTTGGATTAGATTTACAATCGTCAGATCTGAACATTCATAAACGCCACGAAACTTCTCAATAATTACAAAATTGCCACCTTGCAACTTTAAACCGTTAGATCATAAGTTTATAATGTTGATCAATGAACATAAATTGGTCTTACGGGTCTTACGAAAAACCCTTGGTCTCACGTGAACCCAACCCTATATATATATCATTTATTGTATTTCACAATAATCATTAAAAAGATGAATGTATGCATGGTTTCCTATATTTCTAATGAGTTTTACATAGCTTCAATTATTGTTTTTACAATTACAATCGACTTCTTTTACAATATCAAAAACACAATATAATACATCTGTTTTATTTAATATTATGACGGGATTTGTCGACATTTAATGTTCCTCATTTGGGGTTTTATTCCCAACACTTGCCATTGTTTAATCCTGAGTCTCAAAACCTTGCATGCTAATACCTTCTCATTAGAGTGAAGATGTCATTAATCTTGCTATTTATATATGCATATGCATGCATGTATACATATATACATATATTTTCTATCCATCTATATACATCCTCCCACCCCCCACACACACCATGGTTTGTATGTTTTTTTTTATTAACCTGGATATCCAACTCGCTATATGCGAGCCGGCTAATCCCAGGACGATCACTTGTTTTGTAAATAGGCCGGAGTCACCGCATTTGAACCTCCGTGCCCACAAGAGGATTTTTATTCCTCATTAGATTTGAACCTGAGACCTCCTGATACTTTTGATCTTTGGAGTCAAGCTCAAACCAATCAGACACCACCCTGTGGTTTGGTTGGTATGTTTTCTTCATTTTACTTGCGATTATGATTATTTTTTAAATTACATATAAATAAAATTATTTTTATTTTATTTATTAGTATATTCGAGAATGGGATGAAAAGGGTATTAAAGGTAATGGACCCCTTTGTCTTTCAAGAAGAGTTGTATGAAAATAATTTATGTTGTTTTCATCAACCACTTTGGGGGTATTTTGACATTTACCCAATTATTCCTTTTTCTTATAAAACCAATGATTGGACAAGAGGAGTTATTGGACCAAAAAAAAAGTTGAACCAAATATTATTTCCATGGATTAGGTATGCATTTGTATTTGGTACCTTCATTTCTTTATTCTATAAGGTAATAGACCATTTTGGGAAGAGGGCATGTAAATGTAAAATCGGGAATTAAACTGTCTTATAAAAACTGGATACCTTCTTCATTAGACTCGTTTTAAAACTGTAATTTCAGATGCAGACATAACGAACAATATTTGATACGGTTAACCTTAAATGTTATAGGGTATGTATCAACTCTATCATATACCCTTCATGCGTCAAGTGTTTGTATCTTTGGAGGAAATGTTGACCAAATTGTAGGTCAAATCTTGCCAATTTTCTTGATAAACCTCATATCGTTGTATCTATGTTTCAAAAGTCAATATCTTTATATATAAACAATAATAAGATTTTATTTTGCTCAAAGTCGTATCTTCTAAGACATTTTTTTAAAGATAATTACTGTAGAAGATATATAACGGAAACTGTTCAAATGGTTGTACTCCAATGATGGTAACATATGAATCTTGAATAAAATCTATTGGTACTGAGTTACTATGTAGTTAAATACGTAGTAAAAGTCTTACATCAGATTAATAAATCTTAATATTAATATAAATGATAAATAAATGCAAAAACAATATTTGGAGCCGGTGGTGAAATTATGATTTGTATGTAGTATCAAATTATCATTGAAAGACAATTAATTTAATTAAAATTACTTACAAAAATTTAAGATTTTCTTTTTGGTGCATAATTGGTTGGCAAAGTAGGTATGCAAGTAATTTGAACAATTATGTAATGACAAATGGCCAACTTTATTCTTTTTAATTCATATATTATAAAAGAATAAACGTTTTCTAAACTCGTATAATTTTTAGGGGTTGTTTGACATTTATTGAATGATTTAATGCAGAATGATTAAGTGGTCAGAATAATTAGTAGGATCTTATAATATAGTACAAAATAAAATAATTGTTTGGTAATTATTTAGAATGAAATTAGGGTACTGAATGGTTTAGGGAGGCCCAAAATATAAAATCATTCAGAGGATATTAGAATCATTAAGAGACAATTTTTTTTGTCAAACATCCCCTTACTCCATTATTCACACATTAATATCATAATATTATTTCACGACGGTTTTGTAGTAACTTAATGATATCAAAAAGTGGTAGCAAGCTTTTAATTAACTTAAAACTATGATGAAAATTATTGGTAACTCGTAACTAGAGTCTTATAAGAAGCTCATATATCTCATATTCTATCCATATGAGATGAGTTGTTACACTGTCACTCACAATTAAAATCATGTTCCTTTCATCTATGAACCCCCAAACAAAAACCTTTCCAATTTATACAGAAATATTAAAATTATAGACCATTAAATATGTCTTTAAAATCATACATACAAAATAATTTCTTTTATAAACATATAGTTATTTTTTATACAAATTTTGTCTTATAAAATAACATCGAACTTTCTTTACACAACAATATCAATAAAAATGTAGTATTTTTTATGTCCTAAAATAAGTGTATATAATGAAAAAAACATACGGTAATTAAAAGAATGTAGTTATTATATTTTTGAATAAAGTAAATGACAGAGTTACTCTTAATAAGAGAAATAGTAATTAATTTTTTCATCTCATAATTAAAAATAGAATTATTTTTAAAATTAGATATTTATTTTAAAACAAATAAAAATAGAAATATAAACACTTATTTTGAAATGGAGCAAAGAAGTAAATGGTAATGTCTAGGAATAGAAAGAAGGGTAAGGTTTAAAAAATGTTTGGACATATTAAAATGAAGCCAAAAAGGGGAGATTCACTGAGGAGGATCCTTTAGTACATGCAGCAGGGGATCAAAACTGTCAGCCCTCTTGAATTAGTCTTCCAACCAATCAACCTCTTTTAATCTAACACAACCCAACTCAATTTTTTTATTTTTTTTTAAGTTTATTAAATATAACAATTAGTTTTATACAGATAAAAAGTAGATTTGTAAGCTTTTTATAAACTTAAAACTGTAGACAATATTAATAACTTTCATTATCGTCTTAAGTTGAATCAAAAGTTATTGGATCGACCTGTTACTTTAGACTTAAATGTTACACACAGATTTCATAAATGATATATATTTAATAAGTATAAGAGTTTCAGTTATACTGACTGTGTTTAAACATTTGTACTTGTAATTTAATAATCATGATTTTGGTATGTATTTAAAAGGTTTTGCATTACGAGACAGTACATGAAGGTTTTCTTCATATGAATCTCTAAGTTTTTCTTGATCGTATGCATAACTGAGTCAAATTTTGAACATGGTCCACAAGTAGAGAGATTAAATTTGTAGTTTATACTGACTTGGGATCATGTGAGACCAGCCTGTTTTCGTGAGACCCGTGAGACCAACATTTTACACTTGAAACTTCACAGCAAAATGCTGTGAAGGTGACTTTTTAAAACCTTCACAGTGTTTTTGCTGTGAAGGTTCGACTTTTTTTAAACCTTCACATTGTTTTTGCTGTGAAGGTTACGTGTAAAAATGTGGTCTCACGGGTCTCACGAAAACAGGCTGGTCTCACGTGAATCCAACCCAGTTTATACTTCTACAAGTAGCGGAAGTGTTAGTTGTAGACCTAAACAAAAATTTACAGATTTGACCTTTGTATTTGCAGAACATGGTCATAAACTTTTTTTTTATACATTTTGACCTCTCTACAAATTGAGGAAGTGTCACTTACAGATATAGTCATATTTTTTAGATCTACAGAGAGAAATGACTAAGAGATGAATTTGGTTCTTGAAAATGGTTATTCTATTAATTTTCCTTGTATATTTTGATGATTTTTTAGTACTGTGACACAAAATATATTTTTGTTCATAGATGGTCAAAGTTCTACTCAGTTCTACAAGCAGGTCTAATTGTTGTACCTTTCTTAACCATATAACTTGATAAGGTCATCATTCATATCAGACTTTGTCAAAATTACCTCGATCTGATCAAATTGAGACAAGGATACAGCCTTTTTCATCTCGAACATATTCCACGGATTAAATATCCAGTTCTAAAAATAAATACATTTGTTTTTGTTTCTATTATTAGCATTTTTATTAAAATAAAAAAGTAATATATAACTACAAGTACATTTAATGCAAGTAAAAGAAAATAACAAAATATAATGTCTAAATAATGATGCATCATATACAAATACTAAAAAAATTGAGGAAGTGTTTGGTTAGGGGTATTAAACAGTAATAAATGAGAATGAAAAAAATAAAAGAAACTGTTTTGTTTTCTATAATATAATGGACTCATTCTTCCACAAGTCCAAAAAAATTTCATGGTTAAACCGGGGGGAATGAAATTCATTCTCATTTTCATTCCTCACAGTGTCTAATAAAACAAGTCTCCCTCAATACTATTTTCTAAGTCAGAATTCACCGCTTATCTTAATAATCACTATTCAAATAATATTTGATTATAAGTTTATAGGTTAATGGGTCCAATGAGTTATTCAGTAAGCTATATATATAAGTCTTTATTCGAGACTTAATTAATAAGCCATTAACTTAATAGATTTGAGCCACTATGGTTATGTTTTGTCCATTAATCCTATATTCTTCTCGTCTTACCTCTCTCCACTTTACCAGTGATCCCCATATGTGTCCACAATTCCCGATCCTCCATCTCCATCCTCATCCCTACTCTCATCTCCGCCAACAATATTTTCTTTTCGTGTCTTAAAATGATATATTTCTTATTTTCATAAATATAATTAATTAATTAGTACGATACATATTTTACTTTTATATGTATAATTCGTCAGGTTCAGAAACATGTTTAGGGAATTCATGTATTAGCCATCCCCGGTTTCTAAATTCCAGAATTCCCCATCTATGTCGTCATCCCAAGTCAACTTGAGGATTTCTCGATCAAGTCAGTTCAGATATCGGAATCCCCACCAGCCCCTTTAACGACAACACGATTATTCATTTATTACTTATTTAATATTTCACTTGAATACATTTTTCACCCACACAATCTATTCATTAGAAAGGGTTGATGAAAAACATAGAAGATGCAACTAGCCTTTTAAAAAAATATTATTTTAATAGTTTATTTATCAAGCATAAAATATATTTATGATATTACAAAACAATTATTTAAAAATAGATTTGACATTATTGATATTACTAAATTCAAAATAAGACAAAAATACCCTCCTTGTATAATTTAAAGGGCTCTTTGTCTTCTCTCTCTATATAAAATAACAAGAAGGTAGTTGAGAAACTATGCTACTCCAATACCTTATATAATATTTACTTCCTTTTTAAAATAATAATAATAATAATATATTAAATTTTTGGATAATATTTAATTTTCGATTTAGATTTTTCTAAATTCACGATTCAATCAATTTATCCATTAACAATAATCACACGATATGATATTAATTTGAGTTTTGAATTTGATCTGAAGCTATTTTTATTTATCTATTTATCTTCACCTATCTCATTTCTCTCTCTATATATGGATTATTATACAACTTTTTACATTTGTACAATCAATACCACTCAATCTCAATCGTCCATTTAATTTGATGAATATGTAATTTCATAGAAGTTTTGATTGTTTATTAATATAAAGTATTGATCATAATTAATGAACTTTATTCATCTTCCATAAATATTTAAATCATAATAAATAAACTCTCATAATTTCCATAAATATTTCAATTTATTGGATTGCATTGGTTGTACAAATGTGATTGATTGCATTTGAAACAAAATCATGTGTTCATAGGTGAAACAATAAATGTGTAACTTATATATATATACACACACACACACACACACATATACATAGAGGAACGTTCAAATAAAAACCATCCAATTTGTATAAACCGTGAAAACCACATTCAACCAATCATAATTTTTCATTTTTTTCATTTTTTTTTTGTAATTATGAGATGTTGATTAACCATTTTTATTGTGGATGGTGTTAATCATGGATATTATCGTCTTCATTATTTTAATTTTACAGAAATACATGAAACAGTTTCATTAAAATTTCATTAAATATTATATGAAACAATTTCATAACCATATATGAAACAAATTCATCAAAAAAAGTATTATATGAAACAATTTCATAACCATATATGAAACAAATTCATCAAAAAAAGTATTATATGAAACAATTTCACAAAACTAAACAATTTTATGAAAAAATTTCATAAGATCAAACAATGAAATAGATGTATGAGGGTAGTTTGTACGGTTTGTACAACTGAGGGTGGTTTTCATTTGATCACGCACATATATATATATATATATATATATATATATATATATATATATAAAGAGAGAGAGAGAGGAGAGCGTTCAAATAAAAAGCACTTCATTTGTAAAAACCATGAAAACCTCATTCAACCAATCATAATTTTTCATTTTGTTCATTTTTTTGTAATTATGAGAGGTTGATTAACCATTTTTRTTGTGGAKRGTGTTAATCATGAATATTATCATCTTCATTATTTTAATTTTAGAGAAATACATGAAACAGTTTCATTAAAATTTCATTAAATATTATATGAAACAATTTCATAACCATATATGACACAAATTCATCAAAAAAAGTATTATATGAAACAATTTCACAAGATTAAACAATTTCATGAAAAAGTTTCATAAGATTAAATAATGAAATCGACGTATGAGGGTGGTTTGTATGGTTTTTACAAATGAGGGTGGTTTTCATTTGATCGCTCCTCTCTCTCTCTCTCTATATATATATATATATGTATATATATATATATATATATATATATAGGGTTGGGTTCACGTGAGACCCATGAGACCAATTTATGTTCATTGATCAACTTTATAAGTTAACGATCTAATGGTCTAAAGTTGCACGTTGACAATTTTGTGATTATTGAGAAGTCTCGTGGCAATTTTGTGACTATGAATGTTTAGATTGTAGATCTAATCCAAGGATTGAGAATTGGTCTTACGGGTCTTTTATATATATATAGACTTGGGATCACGTGAGACCAAAGGTTTTTCGTGAGATCCGTAAGACCAATTTATGTTCATTGATTAACTTTATTAACTAATGAGCTAATGGTCTAAAGTTGCACGGTGGCAATTTTGTGATTATTGAGAAGTCTCGTGATAATTTTGTGATTATGAATGTTCAGATTGTAGATCTAATCCAAGGGTTGAGAATTGGTCTTACGGTTCTCACAAAAAACCTTTGGTCTCACATGATCCCAAGTCTCTACATATATATATATATATATATATATATATATAGCAAACTCATGTGTTCATAGGTGAAATAGTAAATATGTGCATAAGTAAAAATGAAAAATAGTGAAACAGTGAATGTGTTCATAAATGAATGATATGTATCAATGAACAGTTTTTGAAATCCCATTAGAAATCATGTAACCTACATTTAAATGCTTTAGAGTAATAGAAAAATTACCAAATTGTCCTTCCCAATAATTACAATGTGATACATGAACAATGACATTAGATGTATTCCTATTGGTTTAGAGAGTTAATATCGTTAATATATGGATTAGTTAACAAAAGATACTAGCTCTATAAATATCAATTTAACCGGCTTGTTGACCAACGTGGGAGCATCATATGATGCTTTTTTGAAGAAAAAAAATCGGTCATAAATGGTTAACCATAAGTGACTCGATAACCGGTCATTTAGACAAAACGTAGCTGATAAGGACCGACCGGTTTTAACTCGTCCTTATCGTTCCCTCTTTAACGGGCCAAAATGTAACATGTTCTGATCCGCATCGGGACTTTAACTGGTTTTGGGGCGTTCATGCCTACCTCTTATCTTAAAACATATAAATATGCAAGATCCTTCTCAAACTTGGGTATATGATGTGAGGGTTCATTTGGTACAAAATTATGCACCAATTTGTGTTCAAGAAAACTTGACTATGTACACTATAAACACAAAAATTGTGAACCAAACTATAAGGGTGGTGCCTGATTGGTTTGAGTTTGGCTCCAAAAGACAAAAGTACCAGGAGGTCCCAGGTTCAAATTCAACACAAGAACATTTGAATAATTATAGCCATAGAACAAACCTTAGGATCCATTGCAGCACAGTAGTTACTAGTTAAGTTACCTGCAACAGATGCCACAAAGATCATATTAACAGAATTCGAAAAAGAACGGGTTTTGAGTATCGCTTCCGAGGTCTGTTTAGAGAAAAGACCACACAAAAGCTTGAATCTTGAAAATAATCTTGAAAAGAATCTTGAAAACTTTTATTCATATACAAACTGAACATCCACATGAAGGTATTTTCTCATAAGTTGAACAATTGATGAAGTAAAACTGGCCAACATATGGCATTCTACATGTGTTTTTGACTCGGAAACAACCCCACGAATTATCAACTTCTTAAGATTCGGACATCTTCTAAGCAGGCATGCAACCCAATCTGCAAAATGCTCATCAAGAACCGTCCATCCAAGATCCAACACACTCACATTCTCCATTGGAGACGAACCTTGCAAACTATAATGAAGAATGCCCTCTTTTAAGTCATCTCGTAGGTCATAACTCAATGCAAGATAGCTTAAATCAGGAAAACATAAAGCAATCGACTCCAAATCAACAAACTCTATCTCATCATCAAAGACCACGTTCCAAAGGCGAAGCCTTCTCAATTTGGAAGATTTCGAGATTATTTGATAAAACTTTGACCAAATGATCGTGAAATTGCTCACATCAACGATCTCAAGACCATCCACGGGCTCAACAATGTCAAGATGTAGAATACTAACATCATCCATCTTGAAATGCTTCAGAGTACCCTTGCCACTTAACTCAAATAGCTCAAGAGCACAATCTTTTAAATGCAATTTCTCAAGATTATCGGCTTCTAGAGTAAACTTGTCTAAACTTATGGCTTCGACATACACTTTCTTTAACGTTTGACTACTCAATTCGACTGTAACCTGAGCAT
Source organism: Cynara cardunculus var. scolymus (assembly GCF_001531365.2). Lineage (NCBI taxonomy): Eukaryota > Viridiplantae > Streptophyta > Magnoliopsida > Asterales > Asteraceae > Cynara > Cynara cardunculus. The sequence continues at coordinate 4,084,374 of NC_037538.1, forward strand.
CAGTGATGGCAATCTCCGGACTTATAAGACCCAAAAACTCAATGTTAGGACAAGCTGTGAGTAATAAATTAAGATCCAATGATGAAATACTAACATAACTCAGAGAAAGCGACGTAAGAAAAGGAAATCTTTGATAATTCGGCTCAACCCCAGTGATCGAATTATGAGCCAAAACCAATAGTTCGAGCTTTTGCCGTCCACAAATGTCAAGAATGTTGACATTTGGAGTGGTTCGAACATTATAAAACAAGCAGCGTAACGTTTCTCTAGTATACATCAGCCAAGCAATAACAGCAGAAGCCGAAAACTCGTCAACATCATCCATTAAAATGGAGAGACCTTGTAAACCTTTGGTTTGAAATATAGTCTGGGTGATCAATATCTCGAGCCTACTAGTTGTAAGATCCCTGAAAACCGGCCAATCATCGGAATTGAATGACAGCATATGAAGATGCCTATGACAAGCCTCTCGCCATTTCTTACATGTAGCTGAAGCAATTACAACATCTCTGGCAGCCCCAAGATGGGAGAGTATGTTGCCAATTACTTCAACAGGAACACGATCCATAGCAGTAACAGCTTAATAATCTTTGAATCACACAAACAAGTGAAGTATGAACCCTAATTCTATAACAGGAAAAGACTAAGAATAAGGGGTCTGATGGCAATCAAGAATTCAAGATAAGCATCGGAAACAATGATGAAAACGCACATTGTGATAAATGATGATCACATTGGAAACAGTGGAGGAAAATTAGAAAAACCCTTTTTTTCGAGAAATCATGGACGCCAATTGAAGAATGTAGGTATAGAAACAAGAGGGGAGAAGTTAATAGATTGGAGAAGGGTATTTTTGAACCTGATTTCTAGATAAAAACCCATATACAGAATTGAAAATTACAGAAAATTGGATGGAAAAAAGGAGGTACCGGAAAGAGACGATGAATATGATGAAGAGGCGACGGTGATCGGAGTTTCTGCAAGGGAAAAGAGATCGGAGTTGGTGGGGATTGGCCCCAATCGTATTGGCGAGAGGCGATTCGCCGTGGGCTAACCCGGGGGTCAAATGACGCGACCGAGTCCGTCTCTTGTTCCTTGGAGTTGAACGTTCGGTAACGTCAAATGCTCACCAAAAGCTCCCTCAACTCGTAATAACTTATTTCTATTAAATAAATTTTGTATCCAAGGATACTTTGTGAGTTTATCAGGTTCAGATAACATTTGTTATCTCACCGGGTGAGCATGTCAAGTATTGAGAAAATCATACATGTTTAAAAGTCGATCGCTTTCATTTTTTCGATGTTAATGTATAATATTTTGTATATTAACGACATTTTTCTTGTTTTCTTAAATAGTTAACGTTTTTGTTTGAACCTTACTTAATATCCATATGTTAATAAAATATCATCATACGTGATTGTTTCAACAAACGTTTTCAACCCTCCATGTTTTTATCTAAAATAATTAAAACAATTTAAAAAATATAGATATAAGAAGAAAGGTCAAAATATTATTTTTAAATCTAAAAGATAATAAATCTAATTTTTTAAAAATATATATTTAATAATAAATATAAATATACAATATATTTAATATACGGAGACAGGGGACGGGGCTAGGATCAAGTTACCTGGCCCTAGCCATGTCCACGTCCACATCCACATCCACATCCTCTGTTTTTAACTTTCAGAGATCCCCATCTATGGTCCCGGATTTTGTGGGGAATCCCCGGCCCCGTCAGGACGGGTATACCAGATTCCCCAATTGGACAAGTCTCATTCTAATATCTAGGCATCTTAAGTATCAAGATTCTTATCAACACAAATTAAACATTATTCGAATAAGAATGCAATCTGGGTAACAAATTTGGTCTAGGTAAAACATCGATTCAAAATTGCTATTTACCAAGTATTTTGTAGCAACGGGTTACCGATTAAAACGATTTTGGGTAAGCACTGTTGTCCGGTTCAAACCGTAACAAATTGGTTTGGTTTGCAGTTTTATTCAATCAAAAGTCTAGGTAAACAAGGGTATTCACAAACAGACCCACCACACCTCTCATGATGAGATCATCATGGGAAAGGTAAATCGGCAGATGCATCTCATTAGTAGAGGCTCGAACCTGTGATCTCACACATATGGATTATAACACCCAAATGTCGAATTTGAATCCATGAGCAACACCCTCCTCTTTCATTCCCTCCACAAATGTTGGAAGCAAATGGTGTATAATTATACACAAACATCATTACAAGATGGTAAGAAAAACAGAGTAAAATTTAAGCAAAATAATGAGAATTGGCTTTCTCTGCAAAGTTGAAGGATCTAGTTCTGGAGTGGGGGATAGGAATGCCACAACCAGTTTGATCCAAAATAATGAACACTTATTATCAACATTCATCATAAAATTTGTCCTTTTGAATATCCCAAAAACAGGAAGAAACAATCACATATGATGCCCACTTTATTCGGTTGGCCTCTGTCCCAAAACAGAAATGTCCTCGTAACGTTTCTGCATAAAGACAACCCATATGTTAGAGATATAACAAACATGTAGAACCCCAAAAAAGGATAACAGTAGTACTTGGATGGACTTGATAAAAGTAAACTCTGACCAGTCAGCCAAAATAACATCAGCCCCAAACAGAAAATGAACCTGTCCCATATGCCTATCTTCTGACTCAGTAACACTATTGATCTAAGAGCAAAAAGTGGATGCAGCAACGAGTGTGAATTAACTATACAATATATATTGTGTTTATGACCATGGAGGTGAAGGGTTTTGAACTACAGAAGATAAAGGGATTATGACACCAAGGAGGCAACTCATGAACATAAACATTTCATTAGAGAAGGGTTGGGGAAAGATAAAAATGGAAGAGAAAAAACGAAAAAAAGGTGTGACATCATAAGCGAGCAGACATATGGTGGAGGCTATGATAGAATAAGGACTCTGTTCTGAAAACAACATTCCTAATTTTCTCAAGTAAGAACTGCTTGCAGGAAAGATGTGAAATATGGAATTTGGTGATGTCTCTCTGATGCAATTTGTGTCTAAATAGCATCGTGACAACTGCGTGTGATTTCTTTTCCCTCTAGCTAATTGTACATTAATGCAGTAGGCTATGCGTCCTTCCCCTCCCCTAGACTGTCATAATTATGTTTACTTCACAAGTTCCATTCTTAAATATGCTTTTCTAGAGTTTGATCTGACGTTAAAAGAAAGACTCGTGAGACACTCCAGAACTTCTTCATACAATTGCTGCAATTTTAAAATATTCAAGAACCCAAGACCTTGATTTTACTTTTAGCAAGATCGTGAAAACAAAAGTCATATCCTTCAATGATGGTCTGCATTAGCATTACTAGAACAATATATAAATAAACTATACAATTATTCAGTCAATTAAAATTTTCTTACTTATTGAAACTTCTTGGTGTAAATGTGCATGCAGGCAAACATTATATTCTAGCATGTTGAAACAATTTAGCATAAAAAACAAAGCAAAAGTAAAAGAGAAAAAGCATATCCAACAATACTGAATAATATTCAATAGCCAAACCATTCTTCTATCAATTTGTCTATGTGTAATACACCAAATTACTTTAAGAGTTCCCAACCTTATGGGTGACTTGTTCCATAAAACCTAAAGAATTAAGACCTTGGTTGTGTATTGTGAAACCTAAAACTCGGAGCAGAAGTCAAATGCATAGTAACCATGACTTGCATTTCGCACCAGTTGCAAACATAAAAAAAACATTTGCTTAGCTGTCATGAGTTGCACCATTTCCTAACATTAAAACGGTCTAAAACATCTGACAGAATCTTAACATATATAAAAGAGTGGGGCTTGTGAGAAGTAATTTGGTCCATTGTCGATTTAGAAAACAACAGAAATCACAAAATGCATCATAGAAATAAAAGCTGGACATTACCCCAATGTTGTTGTTCTCCCAAAGTTTATGAACTCCATAGTCAACTGCCTGAAACACGTAAATCAGCACAGCACCATCAGTCAATTGCATCCGATTGTGCATTGGTTTATACAAGGAACTCAGTTAAGAAATGGAATAACCAACTTGCACAAATTGATTACACTAATAACCCCTTTACGTCAACAGACAAAAAGAGAATAGACCAAAAAAGGATTTGGAAACTGCATTCATTCCAAGGTAGAATTCGATAGCCACATCTGTGTTTCTATTTCTCTCTTATTAACCAATTATCACACTCAAAGTACAAAGAAAAGCACGGTAACTTTATTCATCCTTCTCGATTTAAAAAGACTTTACGGTTTTGGTTTCTCTCAATACAAACCCATGTTTTAGATCTTCTAAATAACTAGAAACCCATTTATTTTTCATTTCATACATATTTAGTATAACCCTTTTAACATCCAATCCCTAGTAAGCAAACTGGCCCAATAACATCCAAAACAACCAAGTTGAAAGCTATTACTAGCCCATCACTAAGGACTTGCAAGAAAACTGACAAGTCACAATTCATATCACAGTCGAACTGAGACAGAATGTCATGCAAGAATCATCATCCAGATGAGATACATGACCCACCAACTACCCTGAAGGGCCATTGATACTGTTTGCATTTTGCAACGCTCCAAGTTTATAGTAAAAAGTTATTGGTAACTTAGTACCAAGAACTCAAAAAGGGAATTGAAAAATGTGGTATCAGATGGCACAACCCTACACTTCACCAAAATGTTCTCCCCTCATAATCACTAAGGCAATCAAATTTCTGTCAGTTCAATTTTGTTTCTTTCCCTGGCTATATATCACAAACTGATTGCTCGTTAGCATCTGTAAATTCTATTCGTACAAATCCTTTTAAGATGTTAGTAGCCTAAACGTGAAAGCTGTAAACTACTTCCTAAAATCTCCTGTTTTTAGCACAAATGAAATTGTGATGGAGATGGTGGTTTTACATATGACAGTTAGTAATCCACAAATAAATCAGATCTACAATGACAATTAACTAAGTGAATATTCAAGCACAACCCTAATATCCTGGTTGATCAACGGAAAATAAAATCGATGAATATACATATCAGTGTGTGTCATATAAACAAACATATATTAGACTAGGGGGAATAAGAACCCTAACCCGTTCACCGACAAAAGCACCGGCGATGACGAAAGTGACGTAGACAGAATTACGGCGCATAAGGACTTTGTATAGTCCTTCGAACAATCCTCCGGTTCTCCGAACTGCCGCACTCATGGTGATGGTGTGACTGTAATCTGTATCTCTCACTCTTGTCGACGGATCGGCCGATCGGAGAAGAGATGCTGTTGGGTTTTTCGGCGTGTCTAGGTTACTGACGCTTCTTTTTCTTACTGGGAAATGGCAATTCAGGATAAAACCGAAACCCGATCCGGATCCATTGCTAAACCGATCAGATCCGACTATTCCGGTCTAAAAACACCACATGAGTTATTTGTTTACCTTTTAATAGTTTCATTAAAAGACATATGAATCATAAAAAGATAAATCTTGTTTGACAAAAAAAAAATCTGTTTCATAATGGTTCTGAAACCCTCTGATGATTTTGTATCATAGATCTTTCTTAACTGTTAAGAACCCAATTTCATTGTACACAATTACCAAACAATTATATTTTATTTTACACTATATCATGAGAGTCTCTTAATCATTCTGACCACTTAATTTTGTACCAAATCATTCAACAATTACCAAACAGTCCTGTAGTCACCTCTATCCCAATTGTCGTTCTATTTTTCAATTCTGAAATTTTATTACCAAATAAAATTATTTTTTTACAAAAAGTTAATAAGTAATAAATATTAGTGGTCGTTGACTATAAATTTATCAGATAAATATTTACCCGTTGTCATTTATTTTATAAGACGAATATTATAGGGTTCGATAGTTTTACTTAGTAAAAGGTATAATAATGATCAAAAGATCTTGCTCGGTATGAAATAAATGTATATTAATCAACAATCAATAACAATAAATAATAATTGATAACAATTAACAAGTATATTTGGAATGAAATGGCAGAAAGTTACTAGAACTTATTGAAACATTTTTCTAAGTATCATTTTAATAAGCTGGATTTTCATCTAGTTTATGAATAGTTAAAACATGACTTTCTCAATAAGCTTCAAATATGAGCTAGCTTATATTTGTCAAATCAAATTTGATGTGCATCTCTGTTGTCTTTAAGACTTTAAAGCAAGTGCAAAAGATTCTCCCAAATTAAAAAATGAAAATTTTTGACAAAAAAATTTAAAATAAAATTTTCAAAACTTTATTTAAAATTGAGAAATAAAGAGAGAAAATTAGAAATTCTTTGAATTTGGAGAAATTTCCATAAATAATTATTATGAGAGATAAATAGCTTTCTAGTATTTCTGAATCCTTTAAATTAAATGTTTAACATGAAAAAATAATATTTATTATTTTAAGAATATAATTAATATTTTAATCTTTGAAAAAACTGTTGAAATTGAATATGATAATTTCTTTTGATTAAATTTAAATTTAAATTTGATTTTTATTCTTATTTTGAAAAAAATATTAAAAAAATATAAGTGTAAAATTAACTAAGCCAACTTTTAATTTAGGGGTTGTTTGATTGTTTTTTATTATCTCTTATTTATATTATATTATAAAGTATTTGACAAAAACTTTTAAAAACTATTTTTTATATGTAAAGTACTGTTTATTAATACATATTATTTAAAACTCAAGATTACAAATAGATTGTGTATAAGTACAACTTATTAAAGCTCCATATCTGAATTCGTGTAACTAACTACAGATAAACATAATCAAATAAATGATAAATATCTCATTTTAAATATAAAAAATCTAAAATATAAATAGGATAATCATTGTGTTCTAATAGAATACTTAATTATTATCTTTATAAAATGTTATATTATTAAACAAAAAATAAATTATTTTTTATTAAACTTAAATTAAATTACAATAAAAAAATTAAAGAAATTACATAAAAATGAGAATTTTTAAATAGTTGATTTAATATTAAAATTGATATATATTTTTTTCAAATTTTTATGATATCTTCAAATTAATATTTTATTTAAAAATAAAATCATTATTACTTTTTTAAAAACACATAAAATCGTATTATAACATCGACATTTGATAGAGACAAATAATAAAATAGAACATTAAAATCAAGATGTGTCTCGCTGCATTGCACGAGTACTCTTCTAGTATTTATAAAATTGTTTGTATATAATTTAGAAGATTTTTGTTTTGGAAAATATTTTCCTAAATAAAAGTATTGTGTTTTTCAATTGAGATAGATATTAAAAAAATTGTCTTTCTGCATAAAGTTCTCAGTGTAAAGGCTTATTAAATAAGCCGTCACTTTCTATATAATAAAGTCATTGTCAAACAGTTTTGTTAGTTAAACCGAATAAGTTGTGAGTCTTGTTAATCTCCATTAAGAGCATATTCAACAGATTATTCAAATTTTATCTAAAATGGAGGCTCAAAAATAAAAATTTCCAATAAATATTACACTTATCTCTGACATATTCTACTTTTTTGATAATAATTAGACATTCGGTTAGCAACTCAATGATTATCTTAATTATATATTAGATTTTTATATTCAAAATAAATATTTATTATGGATTTGATTATGTTTATCTGTAGTTAGTTACACGAATTTAAAAATGAAACTTTAATAAATTGTATTTACGCAAAATCATTTATAATCTTAAATTTTAAGTGATATGCATCAATAAATAATATTTCATTCATAAAAAATAATTTTTAAAAATTTTTATTAAAAATTTTATAATATAATATAAATACTTACATATAATATACTTGTAATTTTAAATTTGAAATAAGAGATGATGCTATTTGGTAGCCCTAAGTATAACAGTAGTACACGATTTGCTTCAAATCTAATGATTCATCTGCAAAGATACCAAACTCCACCGCCCACTATAAACCAACCCTCCTCATTTTGCTTTAAACCTCTGCACCTGCCTGCCTTCCATCCATTCCTCCGCATTTCTCCCTATAATCTTCTGTAAGTTTCTTCACCAACTCTTTCTTTGCTTCGATTTATACCCTTTTGATCATCATATATATACATGATCAACGTAGTTAATGCTAGATCTTCGTCATCGATCTTTCTGGTTATTGTCCTTTACCTTTTGTTTGTTCTCTCGTTGTTCGGATTTATGTGATTTCTTTAGGTGTGATTACGCTATTGATGGTTTGTATGTTTGAATTTTGGATGGAAACTGTACGGAGTATTCAACAAAAGTTGAATTAGTTCTGTCTTCTGTGTTTTTTAGATGGATCTGTTCCTAGTTCATGTCCTCTTGATGAAAAACAACTTCTGTTGTCAGGGAATATGCTTACACGAGAATTTGATTAAAAACAATGAAAACCGTAGCTCTCTGTTTCATTTTTTGTTCTTCTTTTTGTAGTTTAATCATTCACAGTAATACACTGACTTTGATCGATTCATTATAAGTGCAGCGATTTGAGGTAAATCTGTGTTATGTTCCTCTACTACCAGAAAGGATTTACAAATGGTAGTTGTACCTTAAACCCTAACCCAAACTTTATGCGTCCCATGTGATTGAATTAGCTGAAATCATTTTGGTTGATTGAAAGAATAGTTTTTGTTGCATTGTCAAGACAAATTCGTTGTCAATTTACATGTCTTGCCCCTTTCTCTAGATTTTCTGTGTTTGTCTTATTGGGCAAGTAAGTAGGGTCTTAGATGTACTCGAAATGAAAGCTAAACATCCAATTTCTCAACCACCAGATCCTTATCCTCTTATTTCTTCATTGTAATGATGATTTAATAAACTCACCACTGCACTTTTGCTTGCTGAAAACCAGATATTTGAGATGAATTTACTTGTGACTGTAAAATTTGATTTTTTCCTCCCCTTTCCGTAGCATCGTTATCATCAGTGTCATATCTTTTTTCTAGAGTTGTTCATGGGTATTGCCTAAGGGGCCGTTTGGTTGGGTTTCCATTAAGTCTTGTATGGATAAATTTGTCTGTGTGGATTAATCTGTTTGTATAGATTGTGAAGGTTTTGTTTCAGGAGGGTTGTTTCATAGATGAAAGGAGTGTGTTTTTTTTAATTGGGAGGGGCAGGTTTCGAAATAATTTGGCTTTCTGCATAAAGCTTCCCCCCTAAAAGCTTATTGAATAAGCCACTTTCTATATCATTAAGTCACTACCAAACAGTCATATATAGCTGACCGAACAAGTTGTGAGTCCCAATAAACTCATTAAGCAGCTAGCAAACCGGCCCTAAGTCACTCTCAGTTTGTGGTTTCTCCTTTACCTTCACCCGGTGTTCAAAAAATCTCGGCGCAACAGCCACCATGGCACACTGTGACTTAAGGCTTGTGTCTCATGCCACGTTGGCCTGTGGCATGCCATGACCTAATGCGCGGTTTTTATAATGCAATATTTGATTTTTCTTACTTTTTTTAATGTCTTATTTGTTAGTTTATAATGTATAACCTAATTTAAATTATTTAATATATTGACTCACTGAATGATAGTAGAAAATATATGTTTATATGTACAATAATCTATTTGATATAAAAATTTGCCGCCATAAGTCATGCCTTGAAAAATGTCGTGGCCTCGCCATGGCTCGTAAGATTTGAGGCTTGACCTCCGCCATGGCAGGTGTCTATTTCTCGCCATGGCTTGTACGGTGAAGGTAATGCTGAAGAAGTGTGTTTACCTCTATTTCTCACCTTTTAAGGTGGTACATCTTGTTTGTGATGATGTCCTCATATGCAGTCCTCAGATTATGATATTGAGGTTGGAGGCTCCTTCACTAATTGGCCTTGATTATCTGAGAGGAACATTTCCTTGAAGGAGGTTCCAACCTTATTGTGGGTACCGTCTAATTCTTTATGTTTACATGCCGAAAATACATTCCATATGTAAGTGGATAGCATGAACTTGGAGCAAGTTTCTTTTTGATTCACTCTGTGAGAGTTGAGACCAGTAATATGGTATTCCTTTGGTTCGATCTGGTCTTTAGTCATAAAGAGGTTGGTACTTTGTCAAGGTTATGAAACAACAACTCTTTCACTGAATGATAATAGGTATGTCTATATATCTTATTTTATATATCACGTCCCCTTCTATTAGAAAACTTCTCGTTAGTTGAGGATGGAAGAAGCAGGGTTTATAAGCTAGTCAAAACTCAATCTATTGTTTTAGTGTAAAAGTATCTATTGAACTAATGCAAGAGTTGCAAAACATGTCTCCTCAGAAAGAATGCAAAGAACCAAATAAAATACCATTACTTGGATGATGGATGGTGGAGAGACCATTTCCTCTTATAGTGTGATAATAAAGACCTAATGCCTCATTGCCATGAAAGTGAAGCTCTACGTACGTTTGGAAATTTGGTAAATCCAAGCAGACATTGTTGCATAGCGGACTGGACATCACCCATATGGCCTTAAAGGGGAGTCACAAAGTGCCACTTTTTTCCCTTTCAAGGAACTTGAAGTCATTTATTGTGTAGGAGATCAGGCTTATCATGATTTCTTTCATCATGTTAATGGTTATATGACAGTAGACAAAGATCTCGAGTGATTCTGGGTTAAGACACGTTACGTCTGTGTTGGTTGCATGCCTAACATAAGCTGATTTGATACGCTATATATATGCCTAACAAGAACCATGTGCTAACCAAGATTGCAATTTTCATGGGAGAGGAAGTGTATTTGAACTGTGTTTATCGGTTGGTTATTAGTTAATTTTTATAAAGTTCAAAGAGCTTTAAGAAATTGTATGTATGCAGTAATTTGTTGTAAACTTAAAATTTATGGAATATGCATTATTAAGCGGTACCTATTTAATAAGTCGTTTCTAAGACTTTTACTTAATTATGAAAATTTGTATTCAGGAAACCATGGCTTCCATTGGACTTCCTACCCAATGCATGGCCAGAAGTTCACCCCAAAGTCGCAGCCTTCCTGCTGCTTCAGTTTTTCTTAAGCGTGGGTTCTCTCTTCCGTCTATGAAGAGCATCTCGAAAACCTTTGGGTTGAAATCCAGCTGTTCCTTCAGGATAACTGCCATGGCTACATACAAGGTTAAACTGATTGGACCAGATGGTGAAGAGAACGAGTTTGATGCACCCGATGATTGCTACATCCTTGACTCAGCCGAGAGTGCAGGGATTGAGCTCCCGTATTCTTGCAGGGCGGGTGCATGCTCCACCTGTGCTGGGAAGATAGTTACTGGTTGTGTTGACCAATCCGATGGGTCCTTTCTTGACGATAACCAAATGAAGGAAGGTTACGTGCTGACCTGCGTTTCTTACCCGACTTCAGATTGTGTCGTTCATACTCACAAAGAAGGCGATCTTTATTGAGGTAGCTGTGTTTGTTGGTCAAGAATGGAACGTATCTTTGTCGTTTCGGTCCCCAAATGGTAGTTTGTGTGGTTTCTGAGACTAGAAAACTGAAGAAAACAAATGTTGGTGGTTGATGGATTTTTAAGGGTTTGATAATATGGTTGGTGGTATTCTCTTTTATTATAACGCTAACATTAATGAGGTGCGTTGAGACGTATCAGATCAATTCCCTTCTAAAGTATAATTCATAGGTGGGTATGAGATTAAAAGTGATCAAGGGTACAACTCTATTCTTACGTTTTTCAACTTAACTTACTTCTCACACGATATTTCGCTTAATCTCTTGTCCACCCATGAATTGAACTTTTCACGGGAATTGGTCCGGTGCATCTCATTCTAATATGTATCTAAGCATGGAGATCCCTCCTTATGTTTCTCACCTTTAACTCTCATTCTTATTGGAATCCAACCCTATATATGTTGTGTATGTGTATAAACATACAATAAAGACTAGTTAAAAAAAAATATCAAAACCCATGGATCAAATCCACAATTCGAAAATATTATTTCTTTTACATAAACATTTAATTTCAATGTCTTTAGCCGGTGAGAAATGATTAAATATTATTTCTCTTTGACATGTGAAGTTTTAGAGATTTCTTCAAATTTGAAGATTTTCACATCCCTCTTATTTTCTCTATTTTAGCATACAATATAACATAGCTAATGGAGCAAAAACATATTTTAAATTTTCAAAATCATTTATTAACATAGCTATTGAAGATGCTCTAACAATTACTTAAACATTTGCCAAACATATATTTTCAATTTTAAAATTTATTACAATTATATATAATTTCAATAAAAAAAATCAATACTCATAACAAAAGAAACAAAAATGTATTATAATATTATTGAAAAAAAAGAAGATATAATTTAATACAAAATATCTTACTCTCTAAATATACATTTTATATTTTTAATTTAATAGAATTAATTTTATATAATAATTGTTATAGATCGATAAAATTCAAATTAATATTAAGAAAAGAAAAATGAGGTCCACGTGGTAATAAAAATAGGATATTTGAGTTTGGACGTTTAATGTCGGCTCATGTATAAAAATATGCTTATTGTTATTATTCTTTGCAAAATATGTTTACTTCTATATCATTTTCAAAACACCCGTGTTCGTAAATAAAAAGTATGCTTAATGAGTCACCCGATAACTTCTTTGTTTAAGTTCTTCCGATAACCTCGCTATGATCTTGATAGCTCACTCAATGCTTTTCTTATACATTTATAAGGTAACCTACACTGATCTTTCACGCTTTCTTTCCACACAGTTATCTAAAGCAACAGACTAGTCCAATTACTTCAAATCCAACTTAAAACCATGGTGGAAGTTATTGGTAATCCACTACTTGAGACTTATAAAGAACTAACAATTTTCATCTTTCATCCATGTGAGATGAGTTATTACAAAACATCTTATATATTTATAAAACATCCATCGTACCATCAACATGATGTTGAGATTATCTAGAAAGCATAAATGCAAAAGTACCTGCGGGCCTCGTTAATTATAATCTATATATGTTATTTTGAAAACGATATAGAAGTTAAATATAAAATTTAAACGAAAAACATATATTTGATATTTTTAGAACATAAAGCATAGAAACTCAAAGAATGTGGGTTGCCCAAAAGGCACCGACCTTTTGTGGATTTGGATTGCTTGAGCCGAATATCACTTAACACGTGATTCATACCGAGATCCGCGTCACCTTTTTAGGAAAAAAAAAAATATTTATAAAAACATTAATTTTTTTCAAAAAAAATTCAACGGATTTTTTAAAATATTTCTTAAAAATAGAGAAAGTGTAAATAAATAAGATTCTTTAAATTTAGAGAGTTTTAAAAAAGTATTATTTATTGGAAGGAAAATTTATCTTTTTATTTATTTTAATTAGAATGGTATTCGCGTAATGCAGCGGGATAAATCTCGATTTTAAAGTTTAATTTTTATAATGTGATTTTATATGGTTATGAGAAAACGATAATGGTTTTTATTTTTAAATGAAATATAAATTTTATGTGGTTCTGGTGTAACTTTTTTAATTCGATTTTTTTATTATAATTTAATTTAGATTTTATAACAAAGTGATCTATTTTTTGTTTAATAATATAATTTTTTATAAAGATAATAATTAAACATTCTATTAGAACTCAATGATTACCTTAATTATATTTTAGATTATTTATATTTAAAATGAATTTTTATCCTGTATTTGATTATGTTTATCTGCAGTTAGTTACACGAATTTAAAAATGAACTTTAATAAGTTGTACTTATGCAAAATTACTTATAATCTTGAATTTTAAGTAATATGCATCAATAAACAGTATGCATAAAAAATGGTTTTTAAGAATTTTTGTCAAATGCTTTATAATATAGTATAGATTACGAGATTGCTTTAGGGGGTGTTTGTGATTGCTTATTTGAAACAACTTATGCTTTTCTACAAAAACACTTATGAACTTATTATAAGTCAGAAGAGTTTAACTTCTAAAAACTTTATCGATTTGATACCGGTATAAGTCAATAAGTTGTTTTTATAAGCAATACCAAACACCCCCTTAGTTAAAATGTTTGTGGCAGAGAAAAAATATTTTATAAATTATATTAAATATTTTAATAATATAATTAATTATGTAATTTCTAAAAATAGAAGATCTGTTGGAGACAAAAGTAATTTTTTTTTAAGATTTTAAATTTTGATTTTTTTATTTTGTAGAACCTCTGGGGATGTTTTAGGTCAGTTATTCTAGTTTGTTCAGATAAATGTTAAAAAGCAAATACATAAATTTTCATTTTACCCCTTAATTATGAGAGGAAGGAATTAATAACCCACTTTATTATTAAGGGTAAAAATGTCATTTAATTTAATAAAATGTAATTATTACATAACGATCTAAGTGGAACACTTGTCTTCTTGGTTGAAATTTTGTAGGGAGCTACGGGAAAACATCTTTAAATGGTGGAACTTGAATGATGAACTTCATTCCATCTTTTTTTATCAAAATAGATTTTCGATGGTGGCAACTGTATTGCGAGTTCTTCAAAATGTATAGCTGTAATTTGGATCGCTGCTTACTTTCTTTTGGAGGGAAAGGAACTTCGTGTCTTCAAAGGTGCTGATTTCAGCAATAACCTTGTTGGCGAAATTCAATGTCGATTGGATATCTCTAAGGTGCAAGTCTTTCTATAAATCTTGAAACTCTTGGATTGCTTCTCCAAATGTTGTTGCGATTTAGCCTTTTTCGGTTTGGTTTTCTTTTCGTTTGGTCCTCTTGTTTTTCGCTGCTGTTTGTTTTCCAGTTTCGCTTTTCTTTTTTCTTTTTGGATTCTTTATCTTTTTTGCACCTTGCAGAGCTCTTTCTTTTAATCTAATGGTTTTCAAAGAAATCCAACATATAATTTAGAGTTCAATGAAAATTTGGTCCATGCGGTTTACATAAGTTAACGAATAAGGTCTCTAAAAAGAATCATTAATGAGGGACGTCCTTGTAGTTCCATTTTTATAACAGATTTGGTCCCTTTTACTAACTCTGCCAATTAAATTTCTGTTAGTGAGAGTCAATTTTATCCATTAACCCACCTCTCTTTGGACTTTCATTTTCTATATCGGATATCAGGACATTTAATCACCGACATACATGAAGGTGTTTTATTTGGTTGATCCAAAGACGAATCAAAACATCACCGAATCGGTTTCAAGATTTTTGAGTTCTGCTGACCCACAAGTTATTGAACCAAGCAAGACATAGTAGTCGTAATTGGAGCAAAATTGGCTATAAATTCAATAACGGTAAATGACAAATGATGATAACAGTATGAAAGTCCCATACTAAATACATATTTTGGTAAAAAGTTGATTACCGACAACCTCAACTGGTTCCATATGGAGTCCGCTTTCAATGACACCAATATAAGAATGAATGTTTTGGTAATTATAGTTTTAGTTTCTTATGGGTTTCATTTATGCCACCAACATCGTTCAAGTGTTAGCCGTTGAGTACCGTTCACATAAAAGTATTTTAATTCTTTTTTCTACATGAGAGACCAAATGAATATAATTTTTACAGTTACAAATAATTAACTATTTTTAGGCCATTCTTACTAAACAAATATTATGCAATTTTATTAATAAAACATACAGTTGTTGTAGTCTTATAAGTCATTCAGTTATAACAAACAAATGTATGTCTTATATAAATATGTTATAATAAGTTTATAAAATTATACGTTCTATTAATAAAATCGTAAACATTTATTTGGTAAAAATAGCTTAATACAGTTAATTGTTTGGTTCTATAAAAAATTAACCGTTGATTCCCTAATGAAGAAAAAAGAATTAAAATATTATCATGTGAGACGTACTCAACGATTTACACTTGAAAAATGACGTTAGTGATAGAAATCGGACTAATAAAACACTAAAACTATAACGACCAAAAATATGAAATAACAAGTTGTAAGAAAAGTATTTAATTATAAACAATAACAAAATAATTTTTTTTTTATGTATTGATTCTTTTATAAAAAAATATAGTTTAATTAAATCAAAAAGACTAAAATACCAAAAAAGGAAACGGAAAAAAAATATTTAATAAACCAAGAAGGAAAAGAATCAAAAGGACTAAAATCGCTCTAAGTTAAACTGATAATTTTTAATACATTTATAGTCTTAGTGACGGAAACAACAATGAATTAAATCACAAGGGTGGTGCTTGATTTGTCTGAGCTTGGCTCCAAATGTCAAAAGTACCAGGAGGTCTCATGTTCAAATTCAAGGAGGAATAAAAATTCTCTTGTGGCCACGGAGGTTCAAATGCGGTGACTCCGGACTATCTGCAAAACTGGTGGTCGCCCTACGATTAGTCGGCTCGCATAGCGGGTTGGATATCCAGGTTAATACAAAAAAATAACAATGAATTACAAATCATAGAAATGAAAATAGAAACAATTACATACCACATAGACGAAAATCAAAATTTCAAAACCACAGGGACGAAAATCAAAATCTTTCACAAATCACAGAGATAATTTTTTTAACTTAACTCAATCTTTTAATAACATGGTTTAAAATCCCCTAGGAGGCTAAGACGTATGAACGATGGTTTTAGGATGATACACTTATACAATTAGGTACGAGTTCGAGTCTGTCAATCAAATGCAATACGGGACTTGTAATTCATTTGAGGACAAAGTTGATGTGGGCATAAGGCTCCTAATCCAGCAACCTAACAAACCGTTGTGCATCTAATTTACCATCCACACGATTTCTTTTAGTACAACAGTATACGCTACCTTGACAGGTAGCAGCTAAAACCCATTTTTACACTAACATGATTTAAATTATCAAATATGGATTATTTATTTATTCATAGACATGAATTTAAATGAGGATGCTAACTAAGAAATTACCACCCAAAAGACCAACATGAAGCATCAATAACGAGAAAGTGCATGAACAAATCAATGCAATTTCTTGTATCCCAAAATCAGTCAAAGCTGCAATTTCTCATCAATTTCTCATCAATTTCTTGTATCCCAAAATCAGTCAAAGCTGCAATTTCTCATCAATTTCTAAAATAATTTATTGAATTGTATTGGTTATGTAAATATAATAGGTTGTATTTGAAACAAACTCTCTTTCTCTCTCTCGATATATATATATATATATATATATATATAATTTAGACAAAAACACATTCATTTTACAAAAATACAAAAATACTTTTTTCAATTACATATTATACTACATCCGCTACACATACAACTTTTGACGGGCCAAGTTGCCCGTAAGTTAACAGGACCCAACAAGTCCTCTATATATCTTGTAATATATGATATGAGTGTTCTCGTATTTTTATAAAATAAATGTGTTTTTGTTGGAATAAACAGTTGTGTTTATTTTTATGAGGAGTAAAAAAATAATTTAAATTAATTTAATTATGATACTGAAATCAAATTAAATTTGGGACAGTAGTCACATCATGAGCTCATTATAACTTAATTAAGTACACTTTTAATGCATATAGATTATACTAGAAGTGTACTCGCGCAATGCAGCGAGATACATCGTGTTTTTAATATTTCATTTT
>NC_037538.1:4104065-4120665 GCF_001531365.2 Cynara cardunculus var. scolymus
TTCACTTCTCTTTTCTTCACCACCTGCTCAATTTCAAGATTTCTTCATAACTTTCTGCTAGAAATGTCCAATTTACTGCATTCTCTTCTATAAAAAATATATATATATATATATATATATATATATATATATATATATATATATTTCAGTCAAGTTCATGAAGTCTCAATTTGGGTTGCAGAATCAGATATACACATCAAGATTCAACATTTTTTCGTTGATTTATTGATGCCCAGAGTCTAAAAATCCTCCATTTTCGTTGATTTATTTGAATCATGAACTGTTTCATAGATTTCCCCAAAAGTTTCCAATATTTCTTGAAAAGCTGCAACTTTTCCAGAAAGATTTTGAATCTGGATTCATAGAACTAATCGAACTTTCTTCAACTTTATGTTTTCCAGAATCATTTGTTGGTACCTTCGGTCTTGGAGTTGGGATCAATTACGGCCAAATCGCCAACAATCTCCCATCTCCATCGCGGGTATCGACCCTCCTCGGATCCTTAAACATCAGCCGCGTAAAACTATACGATGCAGACCCGAACGTATTAACCGCATTTGCCAACACGAACATCGAATTCATCATTGGTTTAGGCAATGAATTCCTTCAGAAAATGCAAGATCCTCAACAATCCCAAATCTGGATTCAACAAAAGGTACAACCTTATCTTTCGCGAACTCGAATCACTTGTATCACCGTAGGAAACGAGGTTTTAGGAGGCCAAGATCCTCAATTACCGCAATATCTACTTCCCGCCATGAAAGCAATGTATCAAGCTTTAGTTAACCTCGGATTAAGCTCGCAAGTCTACGTTACCACCGCTCATTCTCTTCAAATCTTGAAAACGTCTTTCCCGCCTTCATCTGGTGCGTTTCGTGATGATCTTGTTCAGTATATCCAACCGATGCTTAGCTTCCACGCGCAGTCTAATTCGCCTTTTCTCATCAACGCGTACCCGTATTTTGCATACAAAAGTGACCCGAAAAACGTCCCTATTGAGTACTTGCTTTTCGAGCCGAACTCCGGGACTGTGGATCAGAATACGAATTTGAAGTATGATAATATGTTGTATGCCCAAATCGATGCTGTTTATTCGGGTATAAAGGCGTTGGGTCATACGGATGTTCAAGTTAGGATATCTGAAACAGGTTGGCCTTCGAAAGGCGATGAAGACGAGCCAGGGGCCACGGTTGAGAACGCGGGGATTTATAATAGAAATTTGTTGCGACGGATGCAAGAGGGACAAGGGACGCCCGCGCACCCGTCACAACGGATAGATATTTATGTTTTTGCCCTTTTTAACGAGAATATGAAGACCGGTCCAACGTCTGAAAGGAACTACGGATTGTATTATCCGGATGGTAATCCGGTCTACAACCTTGGTGTTCAAGGTTATCTTCCTCGTATAGATTACTCGTCTTCGGCGAAAAACGTAAGAAAATGACTATTTTACCCTTACCGTTTTCCGGGTTTTGACCCTTTTTTTTTGTGGTAACTGAAATTGTGGTTTTGCAGGCTTTGTGCATCTTGAGGCTTTCTGGCTTGCTCCTTGGATCCTTACTCTTGGCTTGATACATGGATGGTTTTACCATTTTTACATAGGAACCTCAAAAGGGTACTCATTGGAGGTAATTTTTAACTCAAAATCTTTTCAATATGAGGAAATATATATATATATATATATATATATTTTTCAAATGCAACCATTTCCATTTGTACAATTAATACAACCCAATTAATTGAGATATTTATGAAAATGATGAGAGTTTATTATCGTTATATTTTGCAGGAAGAATATGCGATTGAACAACTCCACACTGCCTAAACTGTTACAGTTATCATTTTTGTCATCACGTTTGGGACAACATAATACTCACCAATATGTATTTAGCATTTCTTTAAAATATATAGGAAATTCATCCAAAAGATTTATTAACATTAAAAATTACTTTCATAAGGAAATGAGAATTTATTTCCTTATTTAGTGATAATCTTTTTTTATATTTTTGTAAAAATGTACTTACCAATTTTCTTTTCCCACATATTAATATTAAAATTTATTCTTTATATTTTAATGTATAATTTTATTTGATTATGATATAAAATAAGTTACATATAACATTACCTTTTAGATACTGCGTTTGAAAAAGACAAGGATATATATATATATATATATATATATATATATGGTCGACCTGAGATAATAATGGTGTTGTGTTGTTTGGTTAATTGTCCTTGAAAAGATATTATTGTGAATGAATGAATGGATGTGGTTGCTTTTCATTTTCATATTCATTATGAATAATGAATTATTATTGCAAGAAGACACCACTTCTTGCTTCAAGTTTGCCCAACATTTATTTGCAATCATTTTTCCTTTTAATGGGTCCTTAATTTGGTATTTAGTTTCTGTAAATGTATTATTTATATATGATTTTTTTATGGTATAAATGATATTATATATCATTATTTTTGTAATTATATTTTTAGATGTATGTTTAAGGTCTATATTTTGAAAGTGTTCTTAAAAAATATATTGTCTAAAATAAGTATTTTCAAGATATAAACTTTTAAATATATGTTTTATAAATTATGGATCTTTAAGCATATATGCTTTTGAAAATAACAATTAAATGAAAAAAAATATGTATTTCCAACACATTTTGCTTATTATTATTTGTACATTAAAGTTTTATAAAACCATCTTTGGTGTTTAAATTATACATATATGGGGAAGGGTTCTAACAAGAACACATTTATTTTACGAGTATGCAAAATCACCTTTTTACTATTGATAATCACATGTGATATTATTATTTCATCATATATGACACACATGTGATACTAAATCAGAGACGCAAGCGACTTTTGGCGAAATATTGGTTGCGGACCAAATCGTCCTTACACCACTAAGCCCCTCGCATGTATTATCACATGTGATAAAGGTGTTTTTGATGTGATACTATAATCCATCAAGACCATCACATATGATGCTAAATCATAGACGCATACGACCTTTGGTGCGACCTAAGTCGCAAAACAGGTCGTCCCCAGACCACCAGGTTCCCTCACATGTATTATTACATCTGATAAGAGTGTTCTAGCATTCTCGTAAAATAGAGATGTTCTCATTTAAACGTCCACCTATATGTATATGTGTGTGTGTGTGTATATATATGTGTGTGTATATGTATAGACTTGGGATCACGTGAGACCAACATGTTTTCGTGAGACCCCTAAGACCAATTTTTTACACTTGAAATTTCACAACAAAACTTGTGAAAGTAACATTCACAATGTTTTCACTGTGAAGATTTAACTTCACAACATTTTGCTGTGAAGTTTTAAGTGTAAAAAAATGATCTCACATATCTCACAAAAACAAGTTGGTCTCACATAAACTCAACCCTATATATCTATATATAAATATATAAATGTGTATGTGTGTGTATTGTATTTATTTTTTAAAATAATTTTGGTTAAAATAACTTAAGATGTTCATCAAACCTCATAAAAGTCTTAATAATTGTGCAAGTGTTTTGAAGGTATATAAGGGCAAAATGGTAATTGGCAAAATGAAATTAAAGATTTTAAAAAAGAATTAATGATCGGGATCTGAGCATGCGGGTCCCGTGGAGATCCGATCATGTGAGGTCTGAGGAAACTGAATGGCAAGCATGTGTTCCGATTTATTTATATTTATTATTAATTTTTACAGAATATACAATTTTATATATACACGCAGAGATATATATATATATATATATATATATATATATATATATATATATATATATAGACTTGGGATCATGTGAGACCAGCCTGTTTTCGTGAGACCCGTAAGACCAACATTTTACACTTGAAACTTCACAGCAAAATGTTGTGAAGGTGACTTTTTAAAACCTTCACAGTGTTTTTGCTGTGAAAGTTCGACTTTTTTTAAACCTTCACAGTGTTTTTGCTGTGAAGGTTACGTGTAAAAATATGGTCTTACGGATCTCACGAAAATAGGTTGGTCTCACGTGAACCCAACCTTATATATATATATATATATATATATATATATATATATTTGCATACATAAGAGGGAATAATACAGTGATACGGGGTCACAGTGAACTTTTTTTTTTTAGCTTCAATTTTGAATTTTTTAATATAACCAACCAACAAATTTATAATAATATTATAAAAAAATAGATATTTTTTATAATCAACTCGTATCACAATCTCGGAAAAAAAATCTGATGCACCTTTGTATACATACATACACACAAAATAAATTACCCCTTATTTTTGTACCTCTAACGTATATAACAAATACAAATTAAAATTAGAACGAAACAAATTATACTGATATACGAAAATAATAACAACATAGAAAAAGTCATGTTTGCCCCTGGGCTGTAGAGATTAGACTTGTAAATCACACGAAACTGATATATCTCACTCGAAAGTAGGACTTAAAATCATCAGGTTTCCAGCTTTTTACATGCGAAGGTTTATTCAGCCACAAGAAAGGGTATTACCATGGTCATAAATGTCTCATATGAAAGAGTGGCTGAACCTGTGTACTGTGTATCCTTCTCCTTGAACTTCTCTGTCAAACCCTGCACCAAATATCAAAACTACTGCTTAAATCCACTTCATTTTCTCATAATTTCACACATATATTTATGCATAATTTTCATTTAACAAGATACCTTCACAATCATTCCACACCTGAAAGTTCAAATAATTCAATAAATCATAAGATTTGGGAGAAAAAACTAGCTTTCATTTGATTGTTAAAACCAGATATGGTAAGTTTTAGCCTTACTCAACGAAACTGTCAAAGGATAGATCAACTCTCTGTCCTTTTTGCTCATCGTATTTTGAAATCAAGACTTGTAGGACAGACGGTGGAACTGCGTATCCAAGGCTGTATAGGGCGTCTCTTAGTTCCGCTGCATCAATCTTTCCGCTTCGGTCCCTATCAAATCTCTCAAAGATAGCCTAACCACCAAAAAGAAAGAAAATAATCAAGAAACGACACAGCTAGGTATTTAATTCACCAAGCGACCCATGATCAGATTCTTCGGATATCCCGACCAAATTCCAACTTATTGAACAAGCCCGATTGAGACAACCAAATATTCTTTGTGTCTTTCTATATGTAGCTAGGTAGCTTTATTGATACATGGATTCAAAGACTAGGGATTCTTGTTCTAGGATGGAGTAGTACATGAACCACACTATAACTTCACAAGCCGGGTGTTTTCACAGAAATTACCGCTCTACTCTCCAGGGTAGAGGTCAGGAGTGATCTGTGGTATATGCAGGTTTGTTTGGTAAAAGAAAAGCGAGATAGTCTGGAGTGATCTGTTTCCTTAATTACGAGACTGAAATCTAACAATGGAGTTCAATCTAGAGTCCAAAACAGTCCAAGTTCCTGAGATTACAGTCGCTCGTTCACCTACATCTATGGAAATTTTCTTGTTATGGAGAAGATCTAATAGACAAGCGCAAGGAAATGGCAAAAAAACTAGCTACTTCTATCCATATGATAAGGAAATGGAATCGGTCACTCACCCGCCAATGGCCAAGACAACTCCATAACTCAGCAAATTCTTTGGGACCTGAGAAACAACAAATGCAACTAAATATGGAGGATGAACATCAAATCCAGTTTTAACTAGTTAAATGCAATTATCGAAATCCAAACTATGACACTACAATACATAAAAAGACGAGTTCATGTTCCTTGTTCAATAAGACTTGGCTATTTGGTTGGTTTTTCCAGTTTGTTAGTGGCTTAATGAGCTTAATGGGCCTCACAGCCTATTTGGTCAGCTATACATGACTGCTTGGTAGTGCCTTAATGACAAGGAAGTGGCTTGTTCAGTAAGTTTCTAGGAGGGAGCTTTATGCAGACAGCCAAGTTTTTGCCGAACCTGCCCCTCCCAATTAAAGAGCACACTTCTTTCTATCTGTGAAAAAACCCTCCCAAACAAAACCTTCCTAATTTATCAAGACAAATTAATCTACACAAACAACTTTATCCATACAAGAGTTAATGGAAAACCAACCAAACAGCCCCTGATTAAAAAAACAGGTCACATACACAACATCATTTAAAGGAAGGGGTAGGATGTGGAAAATGTTGGCTGAATGGATTAAGCTCACCCTCATGAGCTGAGAAAATAAGCCAACATCTGAGTGATTAAGCCATTTCCAAACAACGAATAAGTCATATATCTCATTAAGCCACTTCCAAACAGCCCAATATGGGTGAATTGATGTAGTTATTCGAATTATTAAGCATTTAAACCCATCAAATCTTTGATAATGGGTTTCAGATTTGGTATATCTAAGCACAAACATTACATTCAGAATGCAATCTTTAGTTTGAGCCGGAGAGAGCACCATTGATCAAAGTGACAGGTAGCTTAGCTAGCATGTGCATGTTGAAATTTGGTTACTCAAATCAACATGGTTTAGAAAGAGAAAGAATTGGAGTGGCTAATTCATGTCTTGTAATCAGAAATTCAGGCAACAATTAATCAAAATTTTGACCTAATCAGCTCCATCAGTTTATCGCACCGCTTGAAATTTGAAACACAACAGATAGATTTAATCAAATCAAAGGCAAAACAAAAACAAACCAGTTCGGAGATCATCGTTAGGATTCCTGAAGAGAAACATAAGCAAACGGATAGTCCGAAGGCTAAATCTCTGGTAACCGGAAGATAGAGCCTGCTGCAATTCTTTGGCATCTATAAACCCGCTCCGATCCATATCTACCATCTGAAAGCTCCGAATGACTTCCGGGTGAGTCCCTGGTGGGAACGAAGGCGTAGGTGGGTAGCCATATGGGCTACCATATCCACCAGCCATCATCGGGTTATGAGGCTGCCCGTAATTGTAGCTGTAATTAGGTTGCTGAGATGGGGGTGGAGGTTGGTAGGGATAAGCAACGCCAGGTTGTTGTGATTGAGGTTTCGGGACGGGTGGTGCAGAAGGAGAGGTGTTGTATCCTGTCGAGTAATGAGGGTACGACATATCCCTGAATTGAGATTGAGAATTCTAGGGTTTGTAAAATTGGTCGGAAAATGATATGTTTGTTTGGTGAAATTAATGGCGGTTCTGAAGAAATTAGAAGAAGAAGAGGAAGGAGGTGAGTTAACTCGGACGAATCACGCGCAACAGCACTCACTTTGGATATTCTGCGACGTATCTCCTTGCTTAACAAGCACCATCGGCCAAATTCCTTAAAAAAGAAAAACAAATTTTTGTACATTTTACGCATAGTTACCCAAGAAGAAATAAACCGACAAAATATTATTCAAAATTAATAATAAAAAAAATTTAGGTCCGTTTTATTGGATTATTCGGATTTGAAATCTTATAATTTAATTGAAATCCTATGAACATAGAATTTGAAATCCTTAAGGGGGTGTTTAGGATTTTGTAAGATCGTATGCAATAAAGTTTCAAAATTTGTTAAAAACATTTGTTTTGTAACAATCAATTAATAAAAATGTAATTTAATTATTTTTATAGATAATGGAATCCAATTTCATTTCAAATTCTATAAACTAAACACACAGATCATTTCAAATCCAAATCCAAACTCTGTCACTAATGGGTTTGTGCGGCAGGCTCACTCGATGTCATTAGAGCATGAACAATAGATGCAAGAGTGATAAACTTCATAAGCTCTTGATGGACATACACAAGATGTATTGTTGGAAGCTCTCGATGGTGAAGGTGGAGTTAAGAGACCAAAGACGATGGCCGGAGATGGTGACGGGAAAGCATGGTTGTAGTCTTCGTGGTTTGACGTAACACTCTCTCTCTCTCTCTCTCTCTATATATATATATAATAGGTTTTCAATTATTTAACAGAAACTAAAAGGAAATGGAATAATATACATTTTCATATTTATTTTATATAAAATAAAATCCCTATCAATAACTACATTATCAAATAATCTTGAGTTCTTGAGTTCTCTGTCACGTCATCAATTATGTTATTATGGCAACAGGTGGTTAAACCGGTTAACAGGTACTTGCATGCTTGAAAATTTTAATTTTAGGTACTAAAATGAAGGTTTTGAAAGTACGTTACCCAAAAAAATAAAAACGAAAACAAATTAGGTTATATTTTCATACAATTTGCCCTATTTGTTATGTATCAAGCATCCTACAACATTTAGGGGCCGTTTACCAGACGCTTATCCGATAAAAACTTACTGACATAAGTCAACACCATCACTTACCTTGTGAGTTAACATTCGCAAAGATCAAAATGATTGATGGTATGCGATCATCATCGAAGATCAATATGACCCAAAGTTCGTCTTAAACCAACGTCTAGGTGCCTGTTGACCAAATTCCTCAAGATGACTGCTAATACTATTTTCTAACATCATGTTCAAATCTCTACATATCCATATTTCTCCTACGAAAACCAAGAGCTCTAGGCTAAGCATCACAATCTCATAGATAACGAACTTCCCCTCTAGTCTCCGGATCTCTTTCAATTTCCCTTGGTGCACTCGACCTAACTATGAGATTCTTGAGCCTCACCCAAAGCGTATGCCTAAAAATGAACTGTGTGACGGTGCCGATAATGAGGAACAGGAGGGTTTTTCCCCTCCTTTTCTCCGTCGGGGATCTGGAATCTGATAAAAACAATTCCTTACCCCTTGAAGTCCAGTTTCAGTTTCAAGAAACCTAGTTCATATTGATGGCAGAATAATGATTGGCAAAGAACAAAGAAGAAAAACATGTTACAATTCTGAACTAAACAAGACTCCTTTGCAAGTGAAGGTATATAACAGAAACCCATCTTAGTTTTTCCAAAACAATGTGTATAACTTTAATTCTGATATCTAAGTACTAAATACAAGACAGGGCAGTTGTTAAATGAGCCCTTATTACACAAAGCTTGTCTGAATAAACGTACCTGCAAAAATGATGAGCTCTCTGTATGATTCATTTTGCAACAACTGTTTAGGGATCTTGTTCCTCATTCAGATTGGGGGAACCCATGCCATGTGATGAGAGCAATATGTACAGATCTTCTATTTCATGTATTCTAGCACACTCTGGCTGACCTCCTCGAGGAAAGAAACAAACCCCATAACGCTTGCAAACCCACTTCCATCAACATCCTGTTCTTCAATTAGATAGTTCTCAAATGGGGTGGGATCTTCTTGGCCCCCTCTAATAAACATCAGTCTAGGAGTCATGCTTCTCTCTTGCTTCAGTTTGTTTATTGTCGTTCTCAATAAACCTAAAATGTGAAGTAAAATAAGTTTTTTTAATCATTCTCAAAAAGGTTTTTTTTATTAAAGAAAAAGCCAATGACTTACAGTCATGTGGTGGAGGATAAGGAAGTGTAGGGTCGGCTGTAGAGGAATAAAATACAATGAGGGTTGTGAATGCATCAAGGAAGAATATAGGACTTTCACTTGTCAGCAATGCAGCACGGCTCAACGAATGACGAGGATATGCCAATTTATCAGGAGTTGCATATGATGTCAATAGAGGATATATTGCACGGTGAAGAGAACTTGGTTCAAGACCACTGCATCAAAGGTTTGAAATAAAGATCAAGTGATGACGTTCTCATGGGGGGCTATAATCCACATATGGCAAGTAAATAACATGATTCCAAAGATGTTAATTAGAACACTGAAGTAAATTATCATTTTAGGAGTCTCGGTCAAAGAAAAACCAGAGAGCATATTTGTCAGCAGTGAATCTACATGTTAAAAAAAACATGAAGTGCCCATATAAAGCATCAATTAAATATCAAATATCAAATATAAATGAATTAGTTCAACAACTCAATCTCACATAGATGCAACACCACTATTTATATTGACTTTGTCCTCGTGACTGCTAAAGTGACAGTTAAGTTCGACAAATCTGCCCCATCCAAATCTTTTCATTTGTTTGATGGTAAATCTATCTAGTTAATAGGCAATCATATAGCAAGTAAAATCACTGGGGGATTCTGAATAGAAGACGCAAACAGAATTTACAGCATGAAAGCAAAATGGGAGCAGCCTAAACCATGAAAACAGGGTATAGGAGAGCAATAGAAGTGTCATGCTCTTCTGAGGAAAGCATTTAAAAGCAAATCACAATTCCTTGATAAAGAACAACCTTTTGGGTTGTATAATAACAAGTTCCATTTTGTAATTGTTTTAGCACAGGCTAATATGAGCCGACCAGAAGAAGCAAATTCAACTCGAGTTATGCACATAAACATCTAAACCATAACCAATGACAGTTCTATTAGACCAAACTTTGTCAGCCATGGATGTTTGAGGCATCTTTATGGTTTACGTCAGGCTTCCGGCTTTATTTCGTACTTCCAATATATATTAATTCAACAGTGTTACCTTGGATTCCCAGCCACAGGCTTGTACAATTTACTGTTACGTTTTCATAATAAGTTTTGAGGTAGAATAAAGTGATGTTTCTTGACAAATAAAATTGTCCACATGTTAGATGATGTTCATTTCATGGTTATCGTACAATTTTCCAAACTTTAAGCTACAACGTAATGAATTGTAGACGCATCTCTCAGCAACCTTTTTTTAAGGTTTCCTTATTAAACTACCTATTGTTCAGTAGTATATCTACTCATAAAGAAAGGACCAGTAAGAAATCCAGTAAAGCATCATCACCCTCTTGATGATTAATACACATCAGTAAATAAACACTTCTTTAACTTCACTCTCATCCTCGCATAAAATTGTTAAGTGCAAAATTACAACAGTGTAGAATATGACATACCTGAACAAACATTGAAGGTATATCCGGTAATCTGGGTGAATGCCTTCTTCATGGAAACGCAGAAGAGGATTTCGAAGCAAAGCAAAGACTAGTCGAGGTAAAGGCTGTAATTGTGGACATTGAGAGAACGTCACATCGATAAGTGAGCCTATTGAACTCCCATACCCATTGGCAACAGTTTTGCATGCATCATTATATTGAGCTGTAAGAATTACAAGCCAATCATGTAGTAACATCCTGCCTTCTCGAACTCCTTCACTAAGTGAGGCTAGTATGACCTGTAAAGGGAGGGCACGTTAGAGCTAGGGAAGACAAACAAGCCAACTTTCACATCAGAATGTAGTGATAGCTAAATTTTATTGTAGAAGGCAACATGTGAGATGCAATACAATTCAGAAAGCAACCAGGATTACAAGGTGACATTCTTCCCCCGAAAACATGTCAGTGTTTTGTGTTGCTCTGCACCTCATAGCATCAAACAACAGGGTCATCATGGTCATCAAATTAGGTACAACTATATTCTGGAAGAGTTGGAATGATTGAGATAAGATTGACAAATATGAAGAAGGTTGTGGAGACCACATTACCTTGTGAACAAGTATTGAAAGAACAACTTCATGCTCGACACTATCATATAGCTCATTGATGTTATGAGCAACCCCGAACTGCATAGTTCGAATTCTAAGGCGCCTTTTAATGGTATACTTCGATCTGTGTAGACACATTACATTAATGTAAACAAAAAGGTACTCAAATACATAATATTTAGTGAGAAAAAAGAACTTCAATACAGACACAGCTCAGGCTTAAATCTGATTGGCTGGCAAGTAGCATCAGCTACTTATAATGGAATTAATTGAATTTGTCCATTGAGAAAAGAAGCAAGAGTGCTTAGCTACATCAGGTAATTATTACAGGGCAAAACATAGAAAAGCATGGCACAAACACACATACCTACTCGTCAAGCCTGATCCTGAAGTTGGAAGTTCCTGTGGGGACACAACAACAGTATACTGGAAAGCCAACTGTAGCATTGGGAGCTCAGAAGTGTGTCTGCAGCATAAAATGATGTAACAAATCAGGGTTTAAATTTTCTCAAGATAGTACAATATCACAGAACATTGCCATTTGAGATAGGGAACTGCAAATCTGCTATGTAAGTTGTAAAGCGAAATCTACTAGAGATAAAACACCTCATCCCACCAGGTAAGAACAAAATATAAAACTAGAAGGACATGGAATATGAAGTTTTACCTGGAAAACCCATGATTATTTTCAAAATCAAAGTCATAAGCATATGTAGCATACGAATCACAACAAATAACATGTTGCACATTTTCGTACTGTGGATCAGGGAAGAAATGACCATACTGCAGACAAATAATGTAAGTATTAGAAGCATGACCAAAGCAGAACAAGATGAGAGCTTTGCAATAGAATGGACAACCACTCACCGAATTCCCAGGTTTGAATTCAGACGATGTCCTCAACCGCATGATACAATTAAAGGCGTATGGACGACTTAACATCCGGTACCTGCAAACGAAGTGATTTGCCTTGTATAAATCAAACATATAACTTGAGATGTCATTCTTTTGAATTTAGCTCAATGAGATTAGATGCACCAACAACATAGTAGCTACACGGATTACCACAAAGACATGTAAACTTGTTTTGTGAGCCATACTGAAGTTTAATACTTATTTCAGGTATCCAATACTTACATGTCTTGAGGAAGTGTTGAATCATCAGTATTTGGGTAAAGAAACAATGAGCCTCCACTATCAATACTAAGAAACTTCAAAGATGCCAAGTCTGTGTACTCATTTGTAACAGCAAGTATGTCTATGCAAACACCTGCTTGAACAGCGACAGCAGCCTGTAAAACATATGTGAACACCCACATTTTTCAAATACATATCACTTTAAGAACAGAAGTCTATCAGTAAAATTCAGATTAGTACCAAATCTTTGTAAAATGGTGTCTGCTCAGGAAGTAAAGCAAGCTCAGCATCCTCTCCTTTACTAGCATATTGCTCACCATATCTTCTTGTGTCCAGTTGGCCAGGTCCATAATCAGGAGGTCCAGATAGAAAAGCAAATATTCTGGCTGCACAAGATTTCATTTTAGAAAGAAAAAACGTTGTAATGTCCATCAAGTTCAAGATATATTTTTGTTTTGCATAAGCAATCTAGAATCAATTCCATGAAAGTCACCAAACCTAATGCAAAAGTGTTGCCATGTTCAGATCCAAGGTATGAGATAAGTGTTTCCATTGCCAGCCCAAAACCTCGTCCCCCCAGCAAAATTCTATCTAATCCTTGTCCAGAACCTGTACCGTCCCAAGATGACGTTGGTCTTAAAGTTTCTAGTGCAGATGCAATACGGTCCTTGCATGTTTCTACCTGTAGCAAAGATAATGGGAATTATCGATCTGATCAATTGGCTTTTGCAAATGGATCCTTCAAAAGTGAGCATAAAATAATGAAGGCTGGAGTAAAATTTGGCATTAAACTTACTGGAGCCAAAAAAGAAAACAATGGCATGGCATCTTCAAGCTCGATCGGCAAGGTTCCATCAGAGTCCTGGGGTAGAAAGACATTTTTCACCACCGGAATAGGTCCTTGCACATCATACAAACCTAATTTGTGGCTGAATGTAGCAAGCCCAAAAAGAGACCCTGGCGCAAGAGCTATAATGGAACTACATTTTAGCATTCGAAACTCACTGGAGCAGGCATGCATTAAGAGTCTTGATTATAAAACTAGAATCACCAACCTTCCAAAGCAGCTAACAAAGCACTTTTCGTAAGTTCTAAAAACTCTTCTGAGGCTGGAAAAGAGTAAGTGAATGTTGATTACATACATGCAGGAGTTCATCTCAGATAACTTAAAATACATGTGATGCACAGATAGAAATGTCTCGTATATATAAGACTGCAACGAAGTTGAAGATAGCCATACATAGAAACAGTAAGCCTTTAAGTGTTACAAAAGAGTGACCAGAGAAGCTGAGGATAACAATACATCTTTTTTTCTCTTGCAAATTCATATATAAATGATCAAAAGCAGCTATATCCTTGACTGTCATTTATTAGTGTCCACGCTACCCATGGTTTTATACTACCTTTAGCAGCACCTGCCGCCTTCCATGTCTTAAGTGTTAATATACCAGTGGCTTACCCAATGAAATCAACTAGTCTTTTTTCAAACTTGCACCTTTGAAATGCGCTTTATATCTATTTTCTCTTACTTGGAGTTGTTTTGTCTTCTCTTATTCTTGAATATATATGTTGGTATGAACAGTTTTTTACCACACAGCTACTTCAAATTTCTAACATTACGCATCCACTTTTACCAATCATAACGCAAAATAAGAAGGAATGACTACACATCTGGAGCTACCCTCATGATGCAGGACAGAAGCGAGTAGTTGTGCTCCATGATTTACACATGCAACCTTCACTTGTTTATAAATATAAATAAAATGATCATCATCAATCAAAGAAACTAGCTAGTTGGAAATAAGTTTCAGTGGAAATTTTAAGACAGAAGGGGACCACAGTAAATTGTGATTAAGAAGAAAGAAGTCTTCTAAGAGGTGGTCTGTTGTTTTATATAGAACTTCCATATCAAAAAGACAGATGATTCATATTGCCTCAGCAACAATAACCGATAGCAGAACTAATCATACACATTGGTGTTCCATATCAGAAGAAGCTAGTTGCACTTGTAACTCAACTTTAAAAAAAAGGAAATGATACAAAAGGCAATGAGATAACAATCTTAGCATGTCAAACAAGACTGTCCCTGCTTTTAAACCAAGCCTACAAGGAATTACTGTTTTAGCAAACGAATTCTGTCACAACTTCGTAAAACGGAGTACCTACTGTAATGTACCTTAATCAATAGCATTTCATGAAAAACATTCAGACACAAATACATACAACCATTCCATGTACTTAATGATACTTGTTCAGTGATGCATATCATCTTTTATGCTGATGCTTAAAACATGTACATTTGATAACAATTCAAATAGAATAACAAGTTTACAATCAAATCTTACATGCCAAATCAATAGCGGCAACATAAACAGGCCGGGCTTGCATATCCTCCTCAGAACCTTCCACTACAACATATAAACAGATGAATAATTAAGTATGAACACTGAAATCTATAATCATAAGACTTAATAGCTTTGGAAAAAAATGAAATTCAGTGCAAAAAAAGTCATCAATTGTTTTCTGACTGCATTTGCATTGGCATGGAAGTGAGTATTACACATGAACATTGAAATCTATAACTAAAAACAGACTCAATAACTTCAGATCAACAGCTTTAAGCAGCTTGAGGTGCAAGAAACATTTACCAATTCTTGTACTAATCCACATTTGTATTGACATGTAAGAAGATTGAATTCACCTATAAATATCCATCTTCCACTTCTATCATATAGGATTTGGAACTTGGAAGCATGAACTTTCAGGTTTGGATTCGTAATTGAAGCTTAACCGGTTTAATTTTAGCAGAACTTCCCAATTCCAATCCCGCGAAGCATAATTAAATAGAACAATGCATAAAGTAACTGGATATGTATTAATATTGTCATTGATATATCTATACAAACATATCTTGTATGTGTAGAGAGAGGAATAGAGAAATTGTGGAGATTACAGGGCAATTCCAGGTCGACGAAGGAAGACATATTCTCCGGGGCAGATTCAGGAAGAGAGTAACGAGCAATTGTTTCAGAGGAGAGGCCATTTAGGGTTCCACAGAGGGAACAAGTCCACGCCCACTGGTCTTGGTCACAGTACGTGTTGTAGTACGCCCAGCAATTCTCGCACCTAGGAATCAAATCTCCTCCCGATCCGTACACCGGCGAGTTACCGTTCTCGTCCTTGGAGGCGAACGGTGTTACCGTCACTCCCCACGGCAGCCCCGACGATTCCTGCGCGTCCGGATCCGACGGAAACCGTACCACCGTCGCACGCAGCGCCATTATTAGTAAAAATCTTGGGGGCTATTTTGTATGTTTCCGATCGGGGCGGAGAAGATGACGGGGGTGTATGATTGCGGAGGGGTGTCTCTATCTCCGGCGCTTGTTAGAAACTTTCTGGGTTTGACCTTCCACGTACCTTGAGCAAATCATGTTATGCCACGTCAGAATTTTATTTGACTAATCTACGTCGGATGGGTCGGGCGCACACACGGGTTACCAACTTTGATTATAAAAGTTGTTGATAACCGGAGCCCGGAGGTCTTTCGGCCTATAATTTCAAACAAATAATTCGGGATTGTTGTTTACTCTTAATAGTTTTATTAAAGAGTTAACTTTTTAATTATTAAAAGGTAAATTTTGTTTGATAAAAAAAATGTCTTTTAATAGTTTTAAAATCTTTTGAATAGTTTTGTCTTTGAGTTTTTCTTAAGCATTCAACATCTAATTTCATTGTAAACAATTATCAAACAATTATATTTTATTTTGCATTATATCATGAAAGTTTCTTAATCATTCCGACCATTTAATCATTCTATATCAAATCATTCAGCAACTGTCAGACAACCTCTTCCTCTAATTTATTTTTAAGGGGGTGGCTAATGGCACTCCTATCATATGTTAATGTCACTCCTAAGTAGCTTTTCATTATTTGTGTTTTATGATTTTTTGTGTTTTTTTGTTTTTTTGTGATTATTACTTTTTATTTTATTATTAATTAAAGAAAATTTTAATTAATATATATTATTTATTTTATTTTCTGTTTTATTTATTTATTTATATTATATTTTAATTAATATAAATTAT
>NC_037538.1:4122885-4226311 GCF_001531365.2 Cynara cardunculus var. scolymus
GGGAAAAAGAGGATTTTTACCTTCACAAATTCCCCAACGGGGATCGGGGAAACCGCGGGACCCGATAAGATCCCCGACGGGGATCAGGGCGGTCATGGGGACGGTTTTAGTTATCGGTTTCTGGGACGGGGATACCAATAACCGGCCCGAACCTGGCCCGTTGTCATTCTTAGTTTTTAAACGAGATCGAGCAAAAGAGATCGACCATAGCATAACAGAGCAAATCGATATACAACGTCGATGAATGGATGAGGGCTAAGGAATTTGTCGGATTGGATTTGAAAACCATGGTATATGCAGTGGAATTGTAAAATCAATTAATTAAGGAATTGGATGGAATTGATTGGAATTGAAATGATTCATTCACATCTATTATGTGAACCAAACATGGGATTTGGAATTTGATCAAAGATTTGGACATTTCAATTCTTTCCAATTCCTTCCAATTCCATCAAATTCCATGAACCAAACACCCCCTTATATTTCTTTATATTCCGCAAATTGATGAATGAATTGTTCATTAGCATAACACTCCCCACTCACTACCCTTGTTATGACTGACTAATGCTATTATTGTTATTGACATGCCCTCAACCCCTACCACCGTTTTGTTGTCGTCACAACCACCGCCCCCTTGTTGTTGCCCTACACCCACCACTATTTTGTCGTCGTCACAACCCCACCCCCATCAATCGCCTGTTGTCATCATAGAAAAATCAATAAGTTATTTATTCTTTTGATAAAGGGTTTTTAATTCATTATGTTATTTATTAAAGCTTAAATGATCAGTTTTAACGTTCTAATTATAAATAATCTGTAAAAAAATATTATTAAATTGACATAAAATACACAATCATGTTTTAACTTTCAATATATAAGAATTTTCTTCTATTATAATTTATTCGATATTTAAAAAATAAAAAGTAAATTACATGTTTGGTTCACATGATTTATCTGTTATAACATCTTGAATCCTTTTTTAAATAACTACGGATCCTTTGTGGTACATCTTTGTGATGTTTTTAGTTTCTTTTTCTTAATTTCGTAAAATAAACTATTTCGGTTATTTGAATCATTTTACTTTTTTTATATTTTCTATTAAAAGATTGAAGTATATTATACTAAATATTATTGGGCATATATATTATTAGACTTGAGATCACGTGAAACCAACATGTTTTTGTGAGACCCGTGAAACTTTACAGCAAAACGCTATGAAGGTAACTTTCATAGTGTTTTTGCTGTAAATGTTTGACTTTTTTTTTTTACATTCATAACGTTTGCTGTGAAGTTTCAAGTGTAAGAAAATGGACTTGCGGGTCTCACAAAAACATAATGGTCTTACACCCAACCCTATATTACAAGCATACAATTTGAAAGTGTCCAGACTCATCGGTACAGATGTAGGATACTTATCCAAAAGTTTTTGCAACTCAATCGGGGGACCGAGTTGAAAGTAAGGCCTTAAGCGCCGGCACCCGGGAAGACTAATTAGAGACTTGCTAAGCGAACGAGCATTAGGCGCTCGCTTCCTTCCACTAGTCAATCAGACTTTACTTATTTCAGTAGGCCTCGCTTTTCGGAGCTGCTCCCAGCCATAGAGGAAGGCAAACCGGCCTATTAAGCGCAACTAAGCTAATATGCGCCGGTTAAATATTCCGCCTTCCTTCAAGTATACGCGCTTTCTCACCTGAGTCTCATCAATCTCAATGTCTATGGGTCCACAGCCCGATTGAAAAAAGTTTAACATCCTGAACTAATTTCACTCAACTTCATTTTTAAATCTCCTATTTTTTAATTGGAAAAAAGATGAAATATAATCTAAATTTAAACAAAAGATATTACACTAAAACGATCATTTTATTATTTTTAATTTGACATTTAAGGGCTTGTTTGTTTTTTGGAAAAAAACTCTTAATACCTCTTAAGTCTGAATCAGTTAGATGTTTTTATTTTCAGATCGTTTGATTTTTTTTTTAAATAAGATCTGAAAAGCTCTTATAATCATCTAAATTTTTAAGTGGTAGTCTAAACCCTTAATGGGCTCTTATTCACACATGAGGATGAGGACATCATATGGATCTCTCCCTCTCTTGTTTGATCTCCAGCTACCAAATCATACCTATCTATCCACATCATACGATTTGGACACCATATTGTTCTCTCGCTCGGTCTTGAGCTATCGATCTATTCAAATCAATCTTTGCAAAACGATCTCTGCAAATCGATCTCTCCTATATATGAGTTATTTTATGAGTATAATCAAACCAACGAGAAAGGGAATGATGGCGACACAATTAATGCAAAATGAATATTGGTTCTAGTCGTTATGAGACTTTGTTCGTGTTTATATTGATTCAAATTTCAAACTTCAGATGTAAAAACAAACAGTCTGACTGATTCAGATTTCAGACTTCAACACCACCTCTTATAAATTATAAGTGAAATAAGACTTCGGACTTCAACACATCTTAAAAAACAAACACCACATAATATTATTATGTATTTTCATTTGTTATTTCATGGGTTTTTAGTTTTTCCTTTTTTTAATGTATGAATATATTATGTGTAATCAAACTTCTTTTTTGGTTGTTTCAGCTTTCTATTTTTACGTCAACAAAACGAAAATTCAAACAGACAAAAACAAATTATATTTTCATCTTATATCAATAAAATGTATGATAAAACTATATTAAATTTCATTCAATATTTCTTATATTACAAGTCTTTTAATAAAATCGTTAGATATATTTTTTTATGAACCAAATGGCACGTAAGTATCTGACTTAGGCATATCACAACAAGGTGGTTTCTCATATTGGGTTCCTTCGTAGATTGGCTTGGCTTTCGATATTCAACTTAATTTCTACCAATGATCATTTAATCGTGCAAAACGTTTTATATTTATTGGGTGGATTGATGTTGAGTCCAAACAATGACGGAGCCACGTTAGCACCAGAAGGTGCACATGCCCCCCATAGTGATTAACTTTTATTTGTCAGTATTTCTTATCCATCTGCATTTATTCTCCCCTCTCACAAAATACTCTTGGTCTTCTTGTTGTATTACCCATTTGCATTTCAAATTTGCATCACCAACCACAAGTGTGATGCCTGATTGGTTTGAACTTGGCTCCAAAGGTCAAAAGCACAAGGACGTCCCAGGTTCAAATCCAAAGAGAAATAAAGAACCCCTTGTGGTCACAGAAGTTCAAATGCGGTGACTCCGGGCTATCTGCAAAGCAGGTTGTCTCACTGGGATTAGTCGGCTCGCATTGCAGGTTGGATATCCAGGTTAATAAAAAAAATGCATCACCTATTAAGGTCCACATAGGATTTAAGAATACGATGTAGTTGTTCATGACTTACTAAATTGTAGCTCCAAATACAAAATGTTTGATGTTCTCCTTAAAACTATAGGTGTTGTTGCTTTAACACTTTTAGAAACCATCTAACAATCGTTAATTGGGTAGTTGCTTACCAGTTAGTAGTTACTATACTCACTTACCTTATTTGGTAAGATTACCGGCTATCACTATGACATATTAAGGTTGTTGGTAACATCTTTTACTCTTTAAACACTAACCGATAACTGCGTAGATGTCACCATCTTCACTTATCGAGTAAGATTCTTGGTCATATATGGCAAGATTCTCATTCCTTGTAAGACTTACCCGGTAAAGTAAGTGACTCGGTAAACGTTGGCCCAGTTATTTGGTAAACGGCTCCTTAGTGAGGTTGAAACCATATGATGGCAAAAAAAATGTTAAAGACGCTCTTAGGGTTAGGTTAAAAACATTAGGAAACGGTGAAGAACTTATGTTCCCCCCCCCCCTCCCCCTCATTTATCGGACATCCCTTGTTGGTTGGCTTTGTTGTTTGTTTCGAAACACCATTGTGGGTTACCAATACATGTGGTTGCTAAACCCTAGTAACTTGTATAAAGCTTCTACAACTTTTATCATGAACTTATACCACTGTTGATGGATTTTATGTCATTTGGTGAACCTGATCCTCAATCCTGGCTCCGCCCCTGAATCTAGGTGGTTAACCTTTGTCTTGTTCAACACATTTTTTTTGCCTCCGTTACGGTATTTTTCGTCGTCTTTTATTTTATGGTTTTCACCATTTTTGGATCTAGTATTTTCATTTGCTTTTTTTTTCTCCTTACATAAAAGTTGGTTGAGTGGATTGGTGTTTTGTATCTCTTTGTCAGTTTTTTTGTTATTACTAAATTTACGCCTTTTTAAGAAAAAGTGTTCAATTTCAAAATTTAAGACCTAATCAGAGTTTTTAAGCTCTTAACTGAAAGAAAAAAAACAAACACTCTAAATACCCAAAGGTCTGACCGATTCAGATTTTAAAGGGTATTAAAAGTTGTTTTCTTAAAAACATACGGGTCCTTACTAACATAATATAAGAGTTGTTTGTTTACCTCTTAATGGGTTCATTAAAAAGCAACATCTGAATCTGTTAAGAGGTGAATCTTGTTTGACAAAAACAAAGTATGCCTTCTCGGCATCCTACCTTTAAAGCATGTTCCACTTGATATGGTTCTAAAACCCTCTAAGAGCCTCCCTTAACCGTTAAATGCTCTAATTTTATTATAAACAATTAACAAATAATTATATTTTATTTTGCATTATATACGAGAGTTTTTTAATTATACTAATCACTTAATCGTTATCGACAAAATCATCAGCAACCGCCAAAAAGTCTGTACAATTTTTTGTCTTTTTCTGAAAATTGTACGGAACCACGGATCACTTGGGCCGAAAGCCCAATTGGATGAATTTTGTGAGGATCGGTATTCTCTTTCCTGATTGAATTTGGGGAGTCGGAGACTACGACACGCTTTTCCTGCTCCAAATTCCCAGCCGACCAATTTTAAACCCAAAACCTCGATCTATCTCTGGTAAGTATCGTCTCTGTTATGATCTTATTTTTTCACGGTTATCCTGCAAATCTAGATACTCGATGCAGATTCATTGTGTAGATTAACAATTTAGTTCGATGATACTCAGTTTCTTCTACATTTTAATTTCTACAGTCTGATTACAAATCATAAGCTTGCTTTGTTAAAAATGATCTCCGATGGACTTACCAAATATGTGTTCATGTTTGATGCACATACACACACGTGTGTGCCTCAAAAACTGTGAGGAAGGGTAGGGCAAATTTACTCAGTTACTCAGTGCAAAAGTAAAATACATACGAGGGAATCGGCTCCACCACATTCTCGATGTGTGTGTGAATAGTTATTGCATTTGCAGCTACATGGTGATTAGGAGGATTGGTAGTCGAATATTTTCTTTGTCAAGATTGGAACTCATTTCAAAATTGATTTTGCTCGAATGCTGATTATAAGTCAATGGCATTTTTGTCTGAAGACAGTGAATGTATTGATGAGTTGCACTTGTCCACTTAGGAAACACATAAACATGATTTATTGCGAATGAGGCAAAATCGCATATAGGGTTTATTAGTGCTTCCTCCTGGTTCACACAAACTCATACTCATGTAGGATAAACGAACGGTAGTGGGAAATGGAAATTTGGTTAAGTTTTAATTCATGGTGTGACCATTTGTGGACAGTTATCTCCTTGACATGCAATTGTTCTATGTTATTTAGCAAAGTTTCACTTAGGCATAGCCGGCATAAATTGGAATTACTTTCACACAAGTTTATGACCATGTGGGGTGAAGTGTAATATAATCCTTAGTAAAAAACTTCCCGAGTCTGTTTTTGCATTGCTTGGAAGTTTTTCATACATAATTGAGGCATGCATCAAGAATTGTTGAAATAAGCATATCATTACTGAATTAACTAGCTGCTATTTCAAATCAATATTGTTTGAGAAAAGATTTATCATTCAAACTTATGGTGGATTATGCTTTTTATTTCTTATTTTTGAAGTGATAGCGGTTGAAGACACCTTACCATGGCAACAAGACAGGTGTTTAGATATGTATCTCGCAGGTTCTCAAC
Source organism: Cynara cardunculus var. scolymus (assembly GCF_001531365.2). Lineage (NCBI taxonomy): Eukaryota > Viridiplantae > Streptophyta > Magnoliopsida > Asterales > Asteraceae > Cynara > Cynara cardunculus. The sequence continues at coordinate 4,128,874 of NC_037538.1, forward strand.
TGGTGGCAAAGTACTTGGTGAGGAGGAGAAGGCTGCAGAGAATGTCTACATCAAGGTGACTCTTTATTTATTGCGACTGGTGCAAGCTCTGAGTAACTTACAGATGATCATACTGTGAACTTGCTTTGGCTGTTCCATGCTCAACACACATGACATGGACTTTTTGTTACGAAAATCTGTATATGATACTCGTCATTCTTCCACCTAATAATTTCATTTCCTTCTGATATATCCTTAACATGAGATTACATGATTTCAAAGTTTCTGCTTATCTTTTCTTTGTGCTGTAGCTCATTTCAGGTGTTTGCAAGCTTGCATTGATTACTTGATGTTTCTAGTTGCTTTTGGAATTGTTTTCACAAACTTACTTGGTTGGCTTATTAGTTTAGGTGCTTATATGAAGGATATTAGGGGCCCTCACATGCTATTCTTAGTCATTGGGATGAGAATCACTTTATCACTAGTGACACATATCTACGCACAGATTCTCCTTGAACTCTCTCCTAATCAATCAATTAAACTAGGTAGCTACATGTATACAAACTTGTAATTGCTTGAAGTGTGTATATATATGTAAGGAAATTTTCGAAGGAATTTGTTGTTCTCTGAAGCGTTTATTATAGGACTTTGTTATTTTTTTGTCTCAACGAATTGTCTCTTTCTGAAGCAGTTAGTTCTTGCATTATTTCCGACCATTTTAATGACATTGCATTAAAAATGGTAGTGTGAAACAATTTCAGAACATTTGCAGAGCACAGTCTACTGTTAAAAAGTTAAACTTAGAAACTAAAGATATACTTTGAAAACTTTGAAGGAACAATAAGAAAAGCTACGTAGTTGGACATCATCTTTCCTTTTGTCTCTAAGGAGCAAAAACATTGTCATGATTATATATGGTTTTCAGTATAATGGTTTAAAATTGGTTTAGTTGGTTGCAGAAACAGTGGATGAAATGACAACCCCCACAAATGATCACAAACTGTATAGTTTTTAATTCTTCTTGTTCTTTTTGTTTAGCCTTGAGCTTCGAATGCAAGTGCATTATGTGTGTTTCCAATCAAACACAAGGGGCAGGGTCATGCTGATAGTAGGCGAGCCTCAAGTCCGAGGCTTATTTCTTTTTATCTAGGCCTCAACTTTTTGTAAGATGGAGATGGACAGCCTAATGTATGAAAGATGACAAATTGTTCATAGTTCTTACCTGGATAATTGATGTGGAGAGGTTGAATAAGTTCAAGTAGGTTTCCAAGTAACGTGCCTAGGTCACTACAATTTATGAGTTGATGAGTTTTGATTTAGTTGTATGTTTCAGCTGTGTTATGCTACAATGCACATGCTATACATATCCTTGGGAAGGTATGTGCTAACCGTTGCGAAAGTTTAGTTTGATCCTAGATGTCAGAATCGTATGGGTTCTGGTTCTTATGGTCGCTTTTGATGTGTATGTATATAGCAAAGGGTAGCTCATGTGATCAATAGCTGAGTGCATGTATCTTTACATATCATGTGGCTAGGATATCTATGCGACAACCAAGTAATGAAGTCTCTTAAAAGGATATTGATAAATGACCCTTTGCAAAAAAATCAGTTTGATCCAAGAAGTCATGTTCTTATGGAATTGAGCAAGAGAAACCTCCCTTGTGAGAGAAATAGTTCACTTTCATCTACCTTTTGCACTTCAACCCTTTCTTAAATATAAGTTTGGTGTGGGTCCAAGGCTCATAATGTTGATTTTCTGGTTCTTATCGTCTTTTTGGTTGCATATGTATGTTGCAAAGAGTAGTTCCCTTTCTTGTTGGAGAGGATACAAAACCTAACCTATGACGACCTAATCAATAACAATGTTACAGAAAAAGAGAGGGCAGTCTGAATACATATTTGAAGTGTATGGGTGCTATTATATGGCATGTTACCAAATTGCTCCGTGGCTATGCTACTCAAATAACAGTAGAGTCCCCAATGTAACAAAATGTTTCTCTCATCTCCATGTTGCTTGCATTCATGGCCATATTGGATCAAATGTTTGTTATCTTTCCATCTTAGATCACCTTTTATTACACCCCTTGATATGTCTTTGAGGTATATAAAGGTTCCTAGTTGCCAAAGTTCACATTTTGGAACTCCCGAGTTAACATGTTGACCAGCCACTGTAACACAAATACTTGAATATTGAGGTTATAGTCATCTGTGAGCAAAATCCCTGTATCTTTTTAAACTTTTTATCATTACCAGCCACAATAATGCCTTGATCCCTTTTCCATGTGCCTATTCCCTTACTCAACCGACATTTTGTTTATTATATGTCTGTCATGTGTGGCTTAATTTATTTGATTAATTTACAAAACCCGCCTCTGGACGAATGCTTTCTGCAGGTCTAGTCACTTGAATTTTGATTTTTTTTATTCTATATAGTCATAAGGCCAGATTATGATTCTTATGATATCTGTTTGTATGCCTTTAACACTCGGATAATCAGATTATATTCTTTTTGTCCTTATCTAAGTTTCTCTATTGCTCCTGCAGAAAACTGAGCGAGAGAAATTGGAGAAGCTTGCACAAAAGGTCTCTCTCTCTCTCTCTCTCACTCTCCGTCTCGATACTCTCCATTTCATGAAAAATTGCAGCATTTCATATTTATGGGCAACTTTAAAACTGAAAATCTCCAATGTTACATTACAAAAAATCAGTTATGTTGATCTGAGTCTACAAGATTCTCCTATTTGTAAATATCAAAGGGTATTTTAGACATATGGTTGATAGTCAAACACTTCACTCAAACTCGGTGTTGACTCAAATGTTACAATTTTCATGCAATCTACATGCCGTCTACACTTGGCATAATACTAAGTTGATGCAGTGAAGTTACAGAACTGGCTACGCATGTATCGATCTTTGACATTTGTGCTTGGTGATTCAGGGCCCTAAACCTGAAGAGACACCCGCAGCAAATGCAGGTGGTTCAGGTACTGGAGCTGAAGCAAAAGCAAGCGAGTCCACTTCCGCAAAAACTGGAGTATCAACAGACGATCACAGGAACTATGCAGTTGTAGCTGGCGTTGTAACTGGCCTTAGTGCTCTTGGATGGTATCTTTTGTCCAAGGACAAAAAGACCGAAGAGCTTCATGATTAAAGACCCACAGACATATAGGTACTTGCTTCGAAGTCCCTCTCAACCGTCTCTCTTAATTCAAGACTAATAAACGAATAAGAATTACATGATCGTATGAGCAATATTGGTGCTGTTTTCTGTAATCTAAAATGCCTGGATATATACAATTGGTGGGATTAAGAGCTAATTCAACATACTATTAAGACCCAAATACATGATTTGTGTTTTGTAGTTATGTATTTGTTTATTTTACGATTCAGACATCATGTTTTATTTCATTGCATATTTACATTGCAAGAAAACTTCGTATCATACACATCTCTTAGAACAAATCATGCCCCAGCATCAAGAATCTGCCTCATGACTACTGTAATTGACCTGTCTGCAAATTGCCTTGTTCAGTTAAATGTTACTATGAAGTAGTACTTTGTAAGACCTTAGTTTTCTTTAAAATTGTTCCACATTCGTAAATGAATAAATAGTTTTGTTATTTTGATTTCTTTACTTGTTACTAGGGTTATAATGGGATGGGTTTTAGAAGTGTGCTGCCTCATTGTGCTGTGGGTTGCGTTGGAGACGTGATAGTACAAAAACCTGTTGTCCCATGTATGGCGCGACATTAAACTTGGGTGGGACACATGCACTTTTTCTGGAACAAAATTTAGGAAGATAAAACAAGATTGGTTGATTACTAAACTATCCATGATAAATTAAAACTTTAGGGTGCTTTTGGTACACTGGTTGATAGTACATAACAGAACAAGGATCATTATTCCACGTTTGACAGGACTTTCATGTGGAACAAACATGTTTCACTCCCACCCTATAGAACAAGGTGGAACATACCTATACTTTACAAACATAACCTCAAAACTAAAACCTATTTCTCCTCTAAAACATCAAATACATCTCCCTCTTTACATTTTGTTCATTATTTAAATTTTATTTATTGTATTTTATGTTTTGTAAACTTTCATTTTACCATTCTCAAAATCTTATTTTTATACGGTTTCTATATTTTGGTTATTTTATGTAATTTATTAAATAATAATATAGAAAATATTAGAAAATACATAAGCCTTTTATTTTGTAGTCATTTTAATCATCTTGACGAAAAGTTTCTAATGATATATTTTGTTATAAAATATTTATTTTATTATAATTTAATGAATTACATAAGTTAATTAAAATAAAAAATATAAACAACTAATTGGGGGTAAATTGGTTATCTTATTTGTTCTGTGTTGCCTAGTTAGGTTCTACCAAACGTTGAATAGTATTTATGTTGTCCGGACACCAAACACACCCTTAAAGCCTTTTGACAATTCTTTTATCCGTCTATCTTTCACACATTTGTCTAGTCCAGTTCTGTCTACGTACCGAACACATCCTTAACGGCCACATAAACGGAGTAAGTACATTGGTCCAAGGATGGCTTAATGGGGCCAGTTTGTTGTTATATGACTATTGAAAGGCTGAAAACTGTCTGTATGGCCTAGAAGAAGACATACGATATGAGTTGTTTGGAGTTATATGGGAAGTGGTATGATTTGGGGCCACAATGATTCGTGTCTGAATAGGAGGATATGCATGTGGGTAATAAATCTTGTTAGGTTATAAGTTCACATGTGATGGGCCATTGTTGTTCACGGATCAAACCTAATTGGCTATTCCTTGATCGTACTTTGTGCCCTTCACTTGTACCATTTTCTTTTTTCATTCAAAACCGATGTGTTCAAATCACGTGTTTTTGGATCTACCTGTAAATCTTTGGACCTCTTTGCAAATCTTCTAATTTTGTGGGGGTCAAGATATAAGTTTTGAAACCATGTCTATTTTTGTCTCTTCAAAACTTTACATAGATATTCTATGGCGTTTACTTAAAGTGAAAAAAAATATATTTATTTAAATATAGTTGTTGAAGATATTTTTAGGTGGTGTTTGTTTTTTTAAGAGGTGTTAAAGTCTGAAGTCTTATTTCACTTTTGATTAATAAAAGGTGATGCTGAAATCTGAATCAATAAGATTTTTTTTTGTAAACGGATAAATGTCTGAATTTGTTTAAATTGTCTATATTTCCTATTAGAAAAATTATAGTGTTGAATTTATAGATAAATTTATATATTTTCACATATTTATTCATTATCATTACGAAATTTTCATCTAAATTATATAATTAGCATTCATTCATCATCATTACGAAATTTTATCTCATGGTAATTATTTTGAGGATTTCTCCAAATTTGGATATTTTTGCACCATCTCTCTTATTTTCTCCATCATGAATTTTTTTTAGAGGATCTATTGGAGCAAAAAATTATTTAAATCCCGATGGTTTTGGTTTTTTCAAGCACAGGTCCATGATCCTCCAATTATATACCGTTGTGGATGCTCTTATAAATACCTTCTTGTAAATAATTTTTTGGTTACATCGTCATCAACTCAACAAATTATAAACACCGTAAAACTCTACAATAGTAATTATTAATAAGTACCTTGTTTTACTAGTCCCATGTATTATTTCAACACCTATAATATGAATAAATAATACACCTATAATATGAATATTAAAGTAAAAATATATATGAAAAACTAATAAAATACCATTTCACAAAATATTCAAGATAAGAACTCCTAAAATGTGGGCCAATTATATGAAGTACCTACTCATAGAGTAGGGTGCACCCGCTCGATCGTCCCGTCGTAATGAATTTTTTCATATGTCGTAACTATATAGCCGCTTAATTTTGAAGTGTTTTCTTATATGTTTTTAGAACATTATTTGAAACGGGGGAGTGGGATTGCTGGAATGGTTGGGGTACTACTTGCTTTCTTTAAAGTCGTGGGTTCAAATCTTTAACTATAAAATAACAAAGTCTTGCTAATTAGGAATGGTGATTTGCCCCGACCTGGTGGGGGAACCTGGTTCACCGGACCCGAACGAGGACGGGGATTCCCCGCTAAAACGGATCCCGGGGTCGGGGATGCCCGATAGAATGAAATTAAAAAAATATTATTTATGGGGTTTGACCGAAGATTGACATATGTTTGACTGGGGACAAGATGTTAATCCCCGTACCCGCCGGAGACCGGGGATTACAAAACCACCCCATCGTTGCCATGCCTATTACCAATCAACTACTACTATTTTTTTCATTTACAATTGTCTCAATCTTAATTTTATTTTGTCAGTATTTTTCTTCCTATTTACCAATTAATTTTGAATTTGTTTTTTTTGTCTCGTTCTAATGACAATACATGTTTATCCAAAATAACTTGAAAATGAAAATAAAATTAGTTACATTTAACAATTTATACCTTGTATGAGTTTTTATTTTTAATTTTTTTTATAATACTTAACAATGGGTTATTCCTCTATCCATGATGTCATCAAACATATTTATGTAAGAAATTTATAAAATCATATTTTGTTGTTGCATTTGTTGGCCGTTACGAAATCAACCAAAAAAATCCTCCATAGAGGTGGAATTCAGCCATGAATGCGCCAAGTATAAGACATAGTGTTGCGTCTTGCTCAAAAAGTCAAGGTCGGTTTTATTTGTAAAAATGTATTATATCAAATTGATACAATTGAACTATTCTCAAGTCAAACCATGTTGACTATTCCCTAGGTTAAACCACGACTTTGTTGGCTTTTTATTGACCTTAAAAATGCACCCGTTCAAAAAAAAATCTAAATCCGTCATTGTATATAAAAAGTAACCTTATGAATATATAAATAGTTCATTTAAATGGTAAATTTTTTACAATTCGAAACAATTATCGAACAACCATAAACTTTGGATTTTTATTCATTTTGAACATTTTTTTATATCAAATGGCCCATAAATATTTTGTTACGACACAAACAAGTTGAAAATTGTTGTTTTTATAATCATGCATGCTACATAATTAATTTTAAGATTATTAAAAACAGTTGGGGAAATCCTAAATAATTTTACATGATTTGAACTGTCGACCTTTGTATAAAAACGCATTGTGAAACAAGTATATGTTAATGGATATTCTAAATTTTAGTATTCAGTGAAAAAAAACATATGAAATAACACATAATGCATTATTGGTAACCTTTCATAAAAATTAATCATATAATTAGATGGAAATAATCAAAGTTATTAGTATTAATTAATTAATTAATGTGAGGCGATGACATCGTCGTCGTCATCATCATCGAATTGAATAAACTTGAGCTTCAATCGTCCATCTTCTCGAGACGCATGTAAGGATTCATGGGTTCGGATCCGGACCTCCTTCAGAATAAACCTTCCATTTTCTCGATACGATTTCAAGCACACCCATGGCTTCCCACTCCTTCCTAACGAAGAAATCGGTGGCGGCAATTCAGATCCGGTGATCCTCGACCTCTTCCCGCCATCGCCTAACATCGATATCGCCGCCGCACGCTTTGTTGTTGTTGTTGTTGTTGTTGTTGTTGTTGTTCCAAGCTTCACTTCATGGCTATCGGTTTCCAATTGATCTTCCACATCGTCAAAGCTCTCAAACCCTAGACCTTCGGTACAGATCGATAAACTCTCCAAACTCATGGTGTAATGTTGATGATTGAAATCTGGTTTATGGTTGATTAGGGAGGCGGAGGGTGAAAGCATTTGATTTGAGAATTAAGGAACGGATTTGGAATAATGGAAAACGTTGGAGATGCAGCTGCCATTATTGTTCTGTTCTCTGTATTATGGTTGTTGTTGCAGTTGCAGGTGCAGGGTTGAAGCCAATTTTTGTGGTTGGGTTGATGAAGTCAAGTGGTGCGATTAAATAGGAGATGATGGGTGGATATCGACTTTTCTCTCTCTCTTTCTTATGTGGTCATATATTCATCTAAAAAAACACACATCTCATAAAAATCCTTTCGTGATCATAGAGGTTCAAATGCTATGATTAATTGACTTGTATAACGGGTTGAATATCTATGTAATTGTTTGTCTTCAACTGATATGAAATCTTACATGTACGCCCGTCATAATAAGTGCGTAAGAACGTTTCAGCCTAACAGAAGAATAAAAAAAATACGAATCATTTACACACATTGAATCTCCAGTCGAAAACACGATAAATTTACCAGAATCGTCTTGAATGACAAGCGAATTCACAGAGATTAATACCGAACAGAAAAATGGTTATTACTTGGTTATTTCGTAAATTCACAAAAGAAATCTATGCAGCAGAAACACAGAACAAATCACAAGAATTCAACCCATCCTTCAATCAACGCCATGCTTCGATCCTCTCCGTTTGCGAGTTTATACAGCTCAGATTGCTCATCCCCTGCACTAAAGCTTGAACTTTATCTGGGTTACTCGATTGAGCCGGTTTCGGTTCATGGATATGATCAACCTGGCTCTTTGGCTCGACGGGAGGAGACTGAACCGGCGATTTATAGAACCCGGGTCCATCAGATTCTTCGGTGGGGGTTAAGTACCCAAGATGATCATCTTCAGCGACGAATTGATGTTCTTTCTCTTCAACTTCATCATTCTTTTGTTGCAGATGTGGGTTCAACGGCGGGCCTTGGCGGCCGTTTTCGTCTGACGGTTCTTGTGGAGGAGCTGGAGACGGTTCTATAACGGGATCCTCTCTTTCGCGAAGGGTTTTCGTGATGAGTGTTTTCAGAAAGTTCATTACTTGAACGGCATACATCAATGCCGTCAATGGATCCGCCATCTGCACAGTAATTCAACCAATTCATACAAAAAAGAATCATATTCATATGCAAAAACGAAAATAAGCAGACGAACCTGTGTCATATTTGGAGCGAAAACCATTGCGATATTGTGTGAATTCATCTTGTTGAGATGTTCATGTTGGACAACATCAGCCATCAGGTTGATGGCCCAATCGAGCAGGGCGGTTTCCGTGGGTGGCAGCAGGCGGACAAGGGTGGAGCAGTCTTCCTCCGATTGACACTGCATTACCTCCTCAGGTGAAAGAGGATCCAAGACCCCAGTAGGCAATTCCCTGAACCAAGCCTGTAATATTTTTCATGGATTCATTTCTATAAATATCATTTGGATCCTAAGCAATAACTGATCCTAGAAAACGTTAACTGCCATATTATAAATATATATAGGAAAGTTCCGTTAGGAACCTGGGAACCGCCCACAGCATGTGTCCCTCTTGAGGATGAATATTCATCATGAATTATACATTCATGATGAATATTAATGTGCTATTCATAATGAATCACACATTCATGATAAATATATTACCACATTCATAATGAATAACACGTCCATACTCCTGATAATATGCCATGTGTCAGCATTGTGGGTTCCTAATCAAGTTCACTTGCAAAACTAAGTACCGTTGTGAACCGGGGTACAAACGAGAGCGAACCACGTGTCCCTTACATTCATAGGATATTCATCATGAACAGTGTAGTAAAAAATTCACTTTCATTATTCATGATAAAATAAGGACACGTGTTGAGCTCTCGTTTGTCCCTTAGTTCACTACGAAAATCAGGCTTGCAACTGAACTTTCCTCTCTCTATATTTATATGAAATCGTACCTTAATAAGGCCAGCCAAGCAGTGTACATCGATACCCTCCGGTACGATTCCACTATTTAACTGATTCCTCAGATGCTCTTCTTGGCCGTTTTCTGCGTTGATTCGGAAAATACCTTCAGCCTGCATATGATACTTTAGCTTTTGGACCAAAATGTGCTCTACAATGTGAAAATCGAGTCCAATTTCTGTACGCTACGACCGTGTTTTAAGGAATCAGGACTAGTTGTCTGTATAGTGTTCGGTAAGATTAATACAGACCGGGCCAAAGTGTCAAATGGACCAGATTGTCCCTAAAAGTGTTATTTAGGCATTAACCTTTCCTCAATCATTCAGTTCTGCAAACTATCGTGTTTCTTTCACCATGAATAGCGAAAAAGTGGATCACCAATTCGTTGATTGCTGTGAAAAAGAAGGCGGAGAACGAACCTGCAAGCCGCCTTGAGTATACAACCGTTGCTGCATAAGTATGAGTATCGTGGGGATACTGTTTCCTCTCGTATCGTATGATAATTGCATTGATGCTGTCGAAACACCAAACACAGTAGCACTACAAATCCAAACAAACCAACTTTAAAACAAGATCAAGATTCCAAAAAAAGCACCAAAATTTCATGAACTCCACGGATCTTTATAAATGGAAAGATTGCAAATCTTGATGATCATCTCTTTTTACAGTTTTATAGATTTACAGATTGAACACATTCACAAAGATGATCCAAAACTTCAATCAAGATTCTTAGTTATCTCTTTGATCAAACAAGATTGCAAGAACCCCAGTTCCACATTATCCAAAAAGTGTAAAATTTAGCAGCATTTGATATGGAAATCCAAAGAATCACATTCAATTGCCAAAAACCCATGAAGAAAAAAGGCATAAATTTCAGTAAATATTGATCAAGAATGAAATGCACCTTGCACTAGGGGCTCTTCTGGGGACTTCAGGTTCAAATTCAACAGGCAGACCCAGGAAGCCATTAAACCTGTCAAAAGTAACATGTGCGACGTGGCGGACATCTGTTGGCCACCCAATCTCCATACCAGGAAGATCCAGCCTTTCTTCTGCCACTGTGTTCTTGGTAGAAGAAGAAGAGACCCAGAAAGATTTCCTGAAAAGAGTCAACAAGAGTGCTAACAAAGACAACTGTTGATTATCCCTATCTCTCCTATCCTTCACATCATCATCATCATCATCATCATCATCATCTTCTTCTTCTTCTTCTTCCTCACAACCTGTAACCCTAGAAACCCCTTCTCCCGACTCTTCTGGTTCTTGATTTACAGAACGGAACAATGTGGCGTCGTGGGCTTGTAAAGAGGAGGAGGAAGAGGAAGAGGGCGAGTGGAGAACCTCTGTCATGGCTGCAAGAAACAAGAAATGGGGTTTTGTATGTTTGGATTTGCAGAGATTCTTTAGTAAAATAATACGGTTTCGAGATTCGAGTGTTGGGGGTAAAAGAGATGGAAATGATATAATAATGGGGTGTCGCAGTGTGGAGGGCAGGTTTTGAGGAGGGTTGAAGATGAAAATTAGAGAGGGAAGAAGGAAGGAGGACGTGAGTGTCATGAACTTGGATTCATTGTTTAATTGGGTCTTTAATTGATGACGAAAACTGTGGTTGATTTATGTGTGTAATGCGTATGTGTGTGTGTGTGTGAGAGAGAGATAGAGACCCTGGGGGGGTTGGGTGAGTGGGTGGGTCTTGTTTATTATATTTCTGATATATTTTTAATTTTTTTTTCTCATTTGAAACTGTAAACTGTAATCAAATGATTGAATTGGTTTGAATATAATAATATATATATCAATCAGATTTAAATCATATATAAAGAACATAAAAAGTTAGTGTCAATTATATTATATATGTGTCAACAAAATTAATACATAGTTATTGGATCAGATATTGTTTAAATACTTGGATTCATGATTTTAAAACACGTCTTATATAGAAGGTGTTTTATTTTTTATGGGTTCGTCTGGTATGTAAGACATAACAGAATAGAACATGAATTTATGTTCTACGTTTGACAAGATTTTTATACGAAAGAGAGTGGATGAAGCCTATCCCACCTTACCCCATGGAATATGGTGGAACAATGTGCAACAGCTTCTATTTTATCAATATAATTTCAAAGCAAAACTTAATTATTTTCTAAAATACCAAATAGGCTTCATTTTTACATTTTATTTATTTTTTAAATTTTATTTACTATACTGAAGATATTATTTTTATACGGTTTTTATATTTTATTAATTTATGATATATTAGTAATAGAAAATAATGTAAAAATGGGATAAAATAAAAATTGGAAACTACATAGACTGTTTATTTTGGTGTCATTTTAATTGTTTTAACAAAAACTTTCTAGTGGTTTTTTTAAAAATAATTATTTTATTATAAATTACATAAATTAATCAAAATATATGAACAACTCAATCGGGGTAAATTGGTCACTTTACTCGTTCTGTTTTATCCACTTCAGTCTTACCACACGTTGAACAACTGTTCTATCATGCTATGTTTTATCCTATCTCCACACCAATCGTATCCTATAAGGCAACCTCTGTTCTCTTTTCCAACCGTTGTGAGATCTTACAATTTGTACCATCAAGATGGGGTGGGCCAAACCTAATCAGGTACGATGAGTCCCCGGTTGCAACATCTTAGATGGATCTCACATCGACTATTACAAAGAGGAAGATTTTGTGCAAGCCTAACGAGAACGTCAAAAATTTAAGTGCGGAAGTTTGTAACAACTCGTTCCACATGAATAGAAAATGAGATTTGTAATATCCTCATAAACATCAAATTGTAGGTTTCCAATAACTTTCACCATGTCTTTAAGTTGAATTCGAAGTTATTGAGTCAATACGATATATATTGTTAAATGTGCCATTACCAATAAATTTATTTCTCACATATATTAATGTTACTGACATAAAAATAATAATATAAATAACGTTATCCAAAAAACATTGGTTAAGATATAAAATTTTATTGTAAATCAGTACAACTTTTTATTAATATAGAAATATATAGTTTATGTTTGAGTAATGCAAAAATTATAAATTATGATTAAATATGATTTGTTGATTTTAAGATCCGATTAAAAAAATTCCAAAAACATATATATAAATATGAATGTAAAATTAAAGATTATTAAATTTTGTTTTATTTAAAAATTATTATAAGAAAAGTAATTTAAATTAAATGATGAATATGTAAAAAAAATTGATGGTTTAAATAATTATATATTCTTCAATTTTTAAAAGATATACATTAATACTTATTGAATATTTTAAAATTTTAAATAAAATATTATATGATGTATTGTGGTAAGATGGTCCAAAGACTCTGGAAATAACAGTGAGAACTGAGAATGAGTTGCAACACCAGTTAGTCTCCTGTCTATGGATGTCTCAGAGTGTGGTCATTTACGACATTCCACCCTATGGTTTTATTAAATGTAATACCGATGCGACAATCGTCTTGAACATTGTGAATGCCGGATTTGAGTGGTGTTTCATGATGCCCAAGGAGAGCTTGTAGGTGCTATATTTGGACCGGTGTTTCGATGAGTGAAATTCTCTAGTGTCCTCTTATGCAATGTCATGGTTGATTGATTTGAGATTCACTCGGGTTATATTTGAGACAGATGCAAAAGTTGTTGCGGATGTGGCCAATTCCTCGAGAGAGGACGTTTTGGAGTTTGGCGAAATCATATCTCGTATTCGATCTATTTTATAATAATAATAATAATAATAATAATATAAATACGATTGTTTCTCCGGTTGGTACTTGGTTTTGGTAGGCCAGTTGGCCCATATGAAAAACTGGATATATTGGGCCTAAACTCTCTGGGCTTTATGATCTTTCTAAGAGTTAGGCGGAAACTACATGTATTATATTATTTTTTGGACAAAATGCATAAAATAACAATTTACTTTCATAATTTTTTTATTATAGCATTGTACTTCAAGTTTTTCTTAATACAGCAAGGTACTTTCAAACTATTTTTTATTAGAACATTGTACTTTAAAAAATTTATCCATTATAGCATGGGTAACCTTTTGATTTAAATTTATCCATTATACCAGGTTTTCATGCCACCCCATTGTATATTGACTTTGAAAGTACATTGCTATTTCATGCATTTAACCCTTATATTTTTTGGATAAGTCTCGCATCACGAGTTTAATGCTTTATTATTAAAGGGTTATCCAATCACTACAACTAGAGATAGCCAAATGGACCCGATGCAGAACGGGGCTGATTTACGACCGTCAGTTAAGGGCCGGTTATGGTTTTAGTAAAAAAAATAAGGATCGGATTGGGATCGGCCAGATTTTTTAAAACATAGTCGTTCAGTTGTCCTCCAATGTTCATATGACCGTTTTTTTTCCATTTTGACATTTTTTTGTCTAATTTAGCTTTTATACACTATATATAAGTTATATGGTGTGTGGAGGGAGATACCAACCCACAAACGAAAAAAAACATTCACAATTTCTAGCTATAGTTCGTGATTTCGGTTCGTATTCTATTTCGGTTTTTAACAAATCCTACTTCTCCTCTCTCTCTCTCTCTCTCTCTCTCTCTAAATGTATTTGATTGACCAAATTATATATTTTTAAGTATATTAGAATAACAATTTTGTATTCTTTAAAAAAATTAAAAAATATATATATGTGAAAAATCGAATTAAAAAAAAAAACCTTAGGACCGGTTTGGGCCCTCCCCAGGACTGGGACCGGGACCGGGACCGGTTCTCATAACCAGCTACGACTTACGAGGAAACTTAATCGGGCCTTTGGTTTTGGTTGGGACCGGGACCGGTTACAGGAATAGTATTTGGGACCGAGACCTATTTGGGCCCGATCAAGTCTGCCCCGGGACCGAATTTTGGCCATCTATAACCGCCACCACCAACTCCACCACTTCAACCATTTTGGTCATCACCGCCCACTGCCGCCACAACCACCATCGTTGCCGCCTCCACCACCACCACAACGTCGCTACCATCAATCAATATTATCGTTATTTGTATCATTATATAATATTTCTAATTTAAAAAAAAGTATAAAAACATTTTAATCATTTATTATTATTTCAAACATATACCAAAACTATATTTATACCTACGAAAAATGATATAAATAAATGATAAATTTGTATAAACAAATAAATATAAGCTCAAGATTTAATAGAAAAATCGTCACCAACATGTTGCTTAAAAACATAGTAAAAGGACGAAAGCCAGTATAGTACAAGCCAACTGGGGGAGAGCGGCGGTGTTACGGCGGCCGCCATCATTCCGACCATGCCTATTTCGATTCTGTCGGTGGGCACCAGCGCCTGCATATACAGGGATCACAACAACTCCTGGATCTCTACCGCCTCCGCGGGAACCACCACCATGAGCACCAACACCACCATGACCACCACCTCCACCACCATGACCACCACCTCCACCGCGTCTATCAACGGAAATCATTGTAGTTTGGTGCACCATAAGCTGTTCCTTGGTAGCAGCAGCGTGAAGGTGAAGACATACAAAAAACAACATTAATACAGATGTAATCATCCTTAATCCCATAACTTTCTTCATATTCATATATGAATACATGTTCCGTTCTTTTTGTTTCAGAATATATGGTTTTCGAATATCGACCACCTTTAGTTTCTTAAAGCTTTGATTGGTACGTGTATTATCGCTTGGCATATAAGCAAAGAATTATTCGTTATTTCTTCTCGGTTTTCATGCATTTGAATCGAATAAGAATCTTTTCAGTTAAAAATCAACACGATCCATTAAAAAAGCCACCTAGTAGAGTTGCACAAATCCGGTTTCGTCTCCGTTTGCACAACAATTCCAATCTTGCCAAACTTCCGTTATTAATTTTAAAAAAAAAAAAAAAAAAAAAACCTGAGGTCCTTATCTCGGAAGGTAAAAATTAAACTTGTCGTCAGAGAGGTTTAATAGCTACGACATGTCGTCGTTATAGTTTATGTCTAAAAACATGTCGTTGCTAAAACTGTGTTGCCAAAGCTTGTTTCTTGTTGGTCCCCAATTAACGAAGAGATCTTGCCACATATGAAATCGAACACAATTTTGCAAAGAAATAGCCCACTTGTTTATGGAGAAGAGATGGGAAGCATGCTCAATATCATTTGATTGAATAGTTGACCCAACCCTTGTTGTTTGAAAAAACCCTCCACTTCAATTGGTATTTTTTTCACGAAAAGCCGACATGAGATAACAAATCCAGTGTTTCACTAAGATTTCGAATAGTGGTCCCGAATTCAAATTGATTTTATTTTGTCTCTTCTTCAGAGAAAGACGATCAAACAATTCCCAGTGATGGTCCTTGAGGACTCGATCATCCCTATAATATAAAAAGAAAAACTCCAGATATTTGAGATATTTCTCTTTGAATAATATCTCAATTCTAGCGACGGTTTTATTTGATATCTTACAACTAGAATCCATGTCTGATTGGGGGTATACCCGATTTGGAAATTAACGTATTTTCGAAAAAAGCTAGTAAAAAAAGTTTCGAGAACACAACGTTAATGTAATATTATTTCACTCTTATAAACATTTAATTTAAAAATTCTCGTTGGCAGGAAAAATAATAATAAAAATTATTTTTCCTAAACAATCATTTTTGAAGATTCTCGTAATCTCTTCTCATTTCTTCATATTTTAAGAAGGTTTTAAAGAATCAGTTAAAACAAAAGGATCTATTGAGATGTTATAATAAAGTAATTTCTTAATATTAATGATGAACTCGATTTTTTTTTTTGATTAACCTGGATATCCCACCCGCTATGCGAGCCGACTAATCTCAGGGCAACCACCTGCTTTGCAGATAGCCCGGAGTCACCGCATTTGAACCTCCGTGGCCACAATGCGATTTTTATTTCTTCTTGGATTTGAACCTGGTACCTCCTAATACTTTTGACCTTTGGAGTCAAGCTTAAACCAATCAAACACCACTCTTATGGTGAACGAAATCGATCTTTAATTTCCACAATTTTGAAATTACAAAAAAAATAAGACCTATTCAGAAATTTAATTAAGTGATAATATCCACATGAATGCACGTCTCCAAAAACACAAGCACAACGTGCAACCCATTTTCAATTAGTAGTAATTGGTGATTTCTTTCTTGTTACTTAATTATAAATACCAATCAGTCGTTTCTTTGTTTCTCAACTCAATCAATTCAATTCAATTAGCTTATTCATTAAGACATTTATAACATGAGTGGTAGGTCATTTGCAGTTGGGTTCATGATCATGTTCTTGTTCATGAACCTAACTGGCTACTGTTATGGAGGTCTTCAGTTCGGGTTCTATAACGGTAAATGCGGAGCTTCAGATGTTGAGGATATTGTACGAAAAGTAGTCATCTCCAAGTTCTTTAACGATAGAACAATCACCCCGGCTCTCCTTCGCTTGCAGTTCCATGATTGCTTTGTTAATGTAAGTTCGTACATTTGTTTTTCAAATTATGTAGTCTAAATGTCTTAATAAACTGCTAATATTTTTAAGAAGTGTAATGTAGAACGCTTTATTTTGAAAGTGCTGTTAAAATCTTGTTATGACACTGTGACGCAACACCTTTACATATGATATACATGTAAACTTAGGGGTGTGATGGCTCGATTCTACTAGACGGAACCAACAGTGAGAAGACCGCATCGCCAAATTTAAGTGTTAGAGGGTACGATGTCATCGATGCGGCTAAAACTGCGGTGGAAAGGGCGTGCCCTGGAGTCGTTTCTTGTGCTGATATAATTGTTATAGCTACAAGAGATGTTGTTTCCTTGGTGAGTATTTATACCTTAATTATTCGCGTTTAATTAATTAGAATTCCATATAATTAAATTAACTATAATTATGTTAATAAATAGTTTACATGTTTTAAAATTAAGAAAATTAATAAAAATAGCTATTTTCAGGGATCAAATTCATCTTTTAGTCAATTTTCACAAGAATTTTGAAAAATATCATTATCTCAGCAAATGACACCTCCATGACTTGTGGAGTAGATAAAAGACAAAAAAATATTCACTTTTCACCCACTTCCGGAGGTGCCATTTACCGACGTGGGTGAAAATTGGATTTTTTTTTTCAATTTTCACCACTTGCGGATTTGGGTGAAAACTGAATTTTTTGTCTTTTAGCTTTTTCGCAAGTCATAGAGGTGTCACTTGTGTAGGTAGTGATATTTTAAAAACCTCCGCTAGAAAATGACCAAGAGATGAATTTGTTCCCTGAAAATGACTTATTTTCTTCGATTTCCATGAAAATTAATTATAACTAATAAATTAATGCAGAGTGGAGGAGGCAAATACAATGTGCAAACAGGAAGAAGAGATGGAGTTGTATCTGTTGCACAAAATGCATTAAGTCTCCCATCTCCTTCTATATCAGTATCAAGAGCCATTCAAGCTTTTGCTAGCAAAGGCCTCACTGCTACTGACATGATCTATCTTCTTGGTAATTCTTCTCATTAGTTTATAAGACGTTAAAAATGTCTAAATATCATAAATAGACTGCTTTATAAGACTTAAATTTATTATACATAAGAAAAAATTTATTAATACGTCCAAAAATATCTTATAAACTTATTGTAACAAATGATATAAACTGAAATCCTATAAAACAGTCTATTACGTACTAGAAACTTGATTTTATTATACATTCATAGTAAGCACCAGATCAGATTTGGTTGATATTTATTGTATAAGATTTATATTCAATGTGTGTGTGTGTTGTGCATAGGTGGTCATACTATTGGAATTGCTCATTGTTCATTATTTAGTGATCGTCTTTACAATTTCAATAACACCGGAAAACCTGACCAGACAATGGATTTGTCCCTGTTAACATCGTTGAGGCGTACATGCCCTCAGGGTGCAACCGTTGATCGCACTGCAAATCTTGATCAAAACCTTTTTAGCTCTCAAGTTGTTGACAAATCTTTCTATAGTCAAATTATAAAGGGTAGGGGAGTCCTTCAATTCGATCAACAATTGGCATTGGATAATTTGAGTAAGTCGACGGTTGCAGCCATTGCCGGTTCGTCTGATTTCACCACCAAGTTTGGTCAAGCCATGGTTAAGTTGGGTGCCCTCAAAGTTCTTACAGACACACAAGGGGAGATCAGGAGATCCTGCCGATCAGTCAACTCGCAGACTTTGAGTTCTTTGTTGATTAATTGATGAAAATAAATTTAATTTCATGGGTTTAATTTATTACACATATGTGTGTGTGCGTGTGTCATTTTATTTGATGAGTTGCACCTCGATCGACACCTTGAATACTCGGGTTTCTATTGTATTTGTTTATTCTATGACTGATTGATGTACGTTGTTATAAACTTTATGTCAAACAATATCATTCATATTTTTACTTTGGATTTTTGAAATGAAATACATTTAAGACACGTTTGGTTTAACGGAATATTTTTGATGGATTTAAATTTTGTGGAATGATATGAAACTGGGAGGGTTTTAGAATTGGATGGATTTGGAATGTTTAATGTGTTTGATTTACGGGGTTTAATATGAAATTGAATACCAGTCTTCTATAAATTTTGTTTGGGTTGTAGGATTTGGAAGGAAATTTAGGGACCGTTTACCTAAACACTTACCCGGTAAGCACTTATAGGTAAAATTAACATTATCGCTTACTTATCGAGTTCAGGTAGGTGTGTGTATATATATAGGTGGAGGTTCAAAAGAGAACACCTCCATTTTACGATAATGCGAGAACGTCCTTTATAATCAAATTTTTCTTCACTTTCACAAACTTTTACATACACTTTTTGTTTTTAAATGCATGAATTTGTTAAGCCTTCGATAATAATAATAAAAATAAATAAATAAATATAGTTGAATGTTTAGGAATGTATAAAGACAGGATCAATTGACAAGGCAATAAATTTACGAGAACACGAGGAATTACAAGTTCACATGTAATTACATGTGATATAAAACACGAGTAATCACACGTGGTACAAACATATTGCATTGACCGGCCATAAAGCGAGCGGACTTTCCCGTGACCCTTGTGTCGCTCACGTTCTTTCAGATATGTTTATATCAAATGTGATTTTACTTTGTAATCACATGTGATATTAAAACTTGTAGTTTTCTTGTAAAATGATTGTCTTTCTCTCTTGATCATGCTTGTATGTTAATATATAGGATTGGGTTCCGGTAAGAGAGAAGTTATGGTGAGAAGTGAAAAAAGAGATCTCTGCACTTGATAAATCCTAATTAAATGTCAACACTAGTGAGATGCAGTAAAATGCACCGAATCAATTCTTTTCTAAAACATAATTCGAGGGTGGACATTAGATTAAAAGAAGTTCAGATGTCTTCTTACGCTTCTTACTATAATTTCTCTATGATACTTCGCCAACTCAATATAATATACTTTATATATATATATATATATGCCGACACGATCTCTCCTGCTCAATAATCTTTAGAAGAAGCACGATGTGAAAGCCATTCAATCAAAAATCTCTTCGACTTCATATCTCATCCTTATAAATATCAATCGGATTCAATTATGAATTTGTATAAGAAAATGTCGATGGCAAACAATAAAGCAATTGCATTTATAGCAACAATTGCATTCATCTTCTTGAACCTCACCGGCCACTGCTACGCCGGCGATCTCCGCTATGGCTTCTACAATGGCAAGTGTAGATTTTCAGATGTTGAAGATATTGTAAGAAAAACTGTCCTCTCCAAGTTTCTCCGTGACAAAACAATCGCTCCAGCTCTCATTCGTATGCAGTTCCATGATTGTTTTGTCAACGTAAGCCGTTTCAATATCAAAAATTGGCTTTATAGGACGTCAAATATATCTGAATATTTCAGTAGATGGCTTTATAGGAGTTCAATATTTGGATCTATATAAACTTAACTCTTGTAAAGCAGTATATTAGAAGATTTAAACATATTTTGTTTCAGAAAACCCTAATCATTATGTATATGATCTTTGCATGAAATGAAAGGGATGTGATGCGTCGATTCTACTAGACGGGCGAAACACTGAGAAAACTGCACAACCAAATTTGGGCGTTAGAGGCTACGATGTCATTGATGCTGCGAAAGCCGCAGTCGAGAGGGTGTGCCCTGGAGTCGTTTCTTGTGCCGATATAATTGTTATGGCTACAAGAGATGTTGTTTCCTTGGTGAGCAAACTTCATTTGGTCCATGGTTCAATTTATTTCTTCATGGGTATTAATTTTCTCACACTTCGTCTATATATATATATATGCAGAGTGGAGGAGGCAAATACTATGTGCAAACAGGAAGAAGAGATGGATTTTTATCTCTTGCACAAAGTGCTTTAACCCTCCCATCTCCTTCTTCATCGGTGGAGTGCCATCCGAGCATTTGCGCTAAAAGGACTCACCGCCACCGACATGATCTATCTTCTTGGTAATTAACTCACTATATTCTTAATAGCCGTTATGTAATGCCCCAAGCTTAAAGCATCAGACTGATCTAATAACCTTCGAATCAATTTAAAACCATGATGAAAGTTATTAGTATTGAGCTTATTATCCAATTCATTTAGCTTAACATGTGGTGTGTTTTGTATATAGGTGGTCACTCTATCGGAATCGCTCATTGTTCCTTATTTAAAGATCGTCTCTACAACTTCAACAACACCGGGAAACCAGACCCAACAATGGATTTGTCCCTGTTAACATCGTTGAAGCGTACATGCCCTCAAAATGCAACCGTTGATCGCACTGCAAATTTGGATCAAAACCCTCTTAGCTCTCAAATCGTGGACAAATCTTTCTACAGTCAAATTATAATGCGTAGGGGAGTTCTCCAATTCGATCATCAGCTGGCGTCGGACCGTTTGAGCAAGACAAAGGTTGCAGCCATTGCTCGTTCGTCCGATTTCGCCACCAAGTTTGGTCAGGCCATGGTTAAGATGGGTGTCATCCAAGCTCTCACGGGAACACAAGGGGAGATCAGGAAATCATGCCGAGCTGTTAACCCGCGAGGACCTTTGAGTTTTTTATTTAATTGATACCAAATTTCATGGGTTTTAAACTCTTTGTATCGAATATTTATTAATGCAACCAAGCAAATATGGCCAAAATATAACATCTTGCATCCAGACTGGTCGTTATTTCCCGTGGCCGTATGCGGTTCTTGTTCAAGTTCATTGTTCTTCGATAATTTTGGTGCAAATCCCTTTCTATTAATACTCCAAATTAAGCCAACATTATTCAAACAAGACCAAAAACACTGGGAAATCATATATACTTCGAGGTTGTTTACGAGGTTCGACAGAAAAATCATGGCTGTGTTGTTGGCAAACCTAGTTTGCTTTTCGATTTGTGTCGGCATCACGTTAACCGGGCTCGTTCGAGCTAGCGATCCCGACATCCTATTCGACTACATTCTCCCGCCAAACATGACAGTAGCAGACGGAAATTTCTTCACGTACACCAAAATCCGTGGGTTTTTCGACGGGATAGATCTTACTAAATCAATGCAAGCCAGCTTGGCAGAGTTTCCGGCTCTAAATGGCCAAAGTGTTTCGCTTTCGGTCTTACGGTTAGCCCCCGGAGGAGTGAGTGCACCGCACTCACGCCCCCATGCCACCGGCCTATTTTTCGTGTTGGAAGGCCGAGTGGAGGTGGGTTTTGTGGATACGACTAATAAACTCTATACTCAAAGCCTACAAACAGGAGACATGTTCATTTTCCCAAAAGGACTTGTGCATTATCAGTATAATGCGGATTCGAAGAATCCGGCAACGGCTGTGGCGGCATTTGGGAGTGCAAGTGCCGCCACGGTTTCGATTCCGGCGAGTTTGTTCGGAGGAAACGTGGATGATGTGGTTCTTGCGAAGACTTTTAAAACTGACGTGGCTACGATTCGGAAGATCAAGTCTGGTCTTCAAGGCAAGGCAGCTGGAATCAGAAGGTTCCATTGATGGCCAACTCGCTTTTCTTGTGCTTTATTTTATGCTTCGTTCTTTAATTAATATTCTATCCAATTAATTGCAATTTATTTTAATTCGTTAATAAAATAATAAATTGATTCGTATATTTCTGAAAATGAGTCCTTTTAGGTCGTCTTTAACATCTTTATTAAATTCTTTAAAATAACAATAAAACGTCAAAATATATAAAAGAAAAAATATATTAATTACATATATGTATATATATATATATATATATTTTTATTTAATTATGATAATTTTGTGAATCAGTGTCATTAATAAATATTTATTTTAGAATGTGAACATTTTTTATGTGTTTGTGAAAAACAAAAAATATAATGAAAAAGTTTCACATTGTAAACAAAATATATATGAAAAAAAACAGTGTAAAACAAATATATATTAATTGATATATTAAATTGTAGTCTTATATGAAAAAAAAAATCATGTGAAATGTATTTGACCAAAACATTTATGATTTCACGTTAAATGTATTTGACCAAAAAATCATTAAGACCAGTTGACTAACATCTCTACTTTTAAGCCAACTTTTTTCAATTTGACCAAAACATTTATGATTTCGCAAGTATCTCTTTTGCAACTTACAAAATGTAATTTTTTCCCTCCATTAACTATGATCTTCGTAGGGTCGGTTTGCGAAATTAGCACGACGGCTTATGAAATGGATGCGACAAGTTACGTAATGTCATTTTGACATGTGATATCGCCTTAGTGGTTTGCAAAATGACCTACCATTATCATACTTTATTTATAAAAAAAATATTTTACAATTTGTAAAAGGAACATTTATAAAATCTTAACTATTTTAGTTAAACTTACAGAAATTGGCTAAAAATGAACATATCATTCTAAATTGACTAAATGGTTGTTCGGTAATGGCTTAATGGGCTTAACGTCTATATGGCTTACCGAATAAACCATACTAAAATGTTAGATTGTGGCTTAATCACTCAAATAACAACTTATTCATTCAACTCCCTACCCTCTCTTGTCTACATTCAGCCTGGAAAAAGACCCCTGTTACCCTCTCTTGTCTACATTTTCGATTTGATATTTAACCATTTATGATGGAAGATCATACTTTTAAGCATTTTTGGAACACAAACTATTTTTGTAGCAAGTCTTCTTTCCATTTATGATAGGAAAATCATATTTTTATACAAAATGTTGATTTTTAGTTTTATTTAATTTTAAGGGTAAAATGGTCATTTTTATCATTCACATCTATTATTCAGTATAACCAACCATATAATAATTTAGCATCATCCATGCAGACAACTAAATCCTTATAAACAGTTTAATCCATATAAAATTTAATAAGAAAAACAATAAAACAGTCCTTACTTGGGGGTTGTTTGGCATTTACTAAATGATTTAGTGCAGAATGATTAAGTAGAATGATTAAGAGACTTTCATGATATAATACAAAATAAAATATAATTGTTTGATAATTATTTACAACCAAATTAAAGCGTTGAATGGTTAAAGAAAGTCCATGATATAAAATCATCCAAAAAAATTTAAAACCATTAAAAAACAGATTTATTTTTATCAAACAAGATTCATTTTTTAATAATTTAAAAATCACTTTTTAATAAAATTATTAAAAAAATAAACTAACAACTTGACCGACGTAAAAGGTCGTGAATCTGATTCTGACACCATATCCCAGCTTTCAAGCTACGGTACATGACACGTGTTGTCTAAGAACTTTTAAGGCTAATTTTCTGACTATAATAAATAATTTTTAATTTAATTTTTATGAATAACATTTTTTTTATTAATATTAAGGAGTTGTTTACCCGGTAAGAGTTCAAACATTCTCGCTTACCGTACCGATTAGAATTATAGTATATCAATATCGTATGTAACAATTTTTTCGATAAGTGTTAACCGCGTAAGATTTTTGGTTTTTATCATTGCTCTTATAAGGTAAGATTCTCACTTTTTGTCATGTTCAATCAATAAAATAAGAGACATGGTATGCGCTTGTTAAACAACCCGAAATGTTTTTGTTTTCATTAAGAAAATCTTTTATTAATATTAAATGGAAAAAAAATTAGAAATACAGTGGAAAAGTTGAGTTTGGTATTCCATTCCGGTCATCGACTAGACTTTCTACATGGATTGTGATATATTAGTCTACTATTAGAGGACCTGAACACGTGGAATAGTGTTTATCAGTTGAAATTAGGGGTGCTTAAAAATCCGACCAATTTGATTAACTCAACCTAACGTGAAATAACTCAACCTAAAGTAATTCGATGTCTAATCGAGTTGTAAAATTTTCAAACCGTATGTATTGGGTTGATATTGTGTTACTATTATTTGAACTCAACCCAACTCGATGAACCCGAATTCTTGTTAATATATGCATTAGACAATAACACTATCACCGTATCACGTACGCTCTTCATATACACATCTTTTCAATCTATTCACATCTTTATAGAACTCATTTGTATATATGTTCAGTAATTGTAAACATATATACGTAAATTGAGAAAATTAACTGAATGTGATATACGTAAAAAGTATGAATAAATTGTATCAAATGGTTGATGATGAAAAATAAATTATGAGTAGAGAAATAACATATTCAAGGTTAGAACAATATTTTAATGTACCAAAGTATCAACCCGACTAACCCGATCGACCTGTACGGTTTGGGTTGGGTTGGATTGGGTTAAGATTTTTCAAACCGTAAGCATTGGATTGGGTTGATCAAATGTCTTCAACCCGTTCAACCCAACCCATGAGCGTCCCTAGTTGAAATCCATAAATTGACGTGCTAATAAATGATTAGATCATATCGATTCAATTATTTGATGTTATTATTGGTTTTTAATTTGATCGTATTAGATAGATTCGGTATTTGGATACAATTTTCCAATTAATTAATTCACTGTTCTAACCATTTATTCATATTTTCCTTTTTTTTATGTCAGATAAAAGCAAACAGATACCAATGTGAACGTAATTTATAAGCACAATATCGTATGGTGGTATGTTGATTATTTGATTGGTTCAGTTCGGTTTTTATTATATTTTGAACTGTTATCTAAGAACTAGACGATCTATTTAGATATTGAAATTTAGGATCCACTTCGGTTGCAGTTATTTATTCAATCTTGATTGGTCAATGTTAATCAGATCAATCTGTTTTAACTAAATCCAATGAAATTCTGCCTAACTTTGTCGCTTGTTTCTACAAGATGTACGTGATACGACATATTAGAAAGTGAAAGTTTTGTGGAAACAGTTACAACAAGTTGTCACCACACATAATATTCTCACTCCTTGCACTTAAGTCCTAAATATGTGTGTGTATGTGTGTGTGAAAGAGACATATGTATATATGTATATATATATATATATATATATATACACACACACACACACGTAGACAGACGTCTGCATGTATATAGAGACCAAATGGAACTTCTATAACTGATCTTCATGATAACAAATTTATGACACATGATTGAAATTCAGGGGATGTGATATTGAGAGAGAAAGACATGCTTAAATTGTCAATGGTCACCGTCTTCATAGTTACCAAGCATCGTAGAAAACAGGTAATTAAAATTAAAAAACAATTGAATTAAGGAAACCCTAACAAGAATACGACAAGATAGGGAAATGCACGAAACCTGTAGAAGATAGACAAGGAAATGCATATTTAGGGAGACCATAAGTTGCAAATAGAGCCGGAAAATGGAGAGGTTTCAGTTTAGGGGTTTAACAGTTCGAGCTTTTGGACCAAGAAACAGATGGATGAAAGGAAGAGAGAAAAGCTCGAGGACGTTGGGTTACTTTGTATACACAGAGAAAGGCGCAAGGATGTTGCGTTACTTTATATAAAACATCAATGAAATATCGAGATGGCATCAAGGCTATCGAGATGGCATAAACGCAGATGAGTGTTTTGAACAACATTTAGAAGTTAAAACATATTTTTCAGATGAGGGTTATATTGAACATATTTTTTTATATCCGAGGTAACAAGAGGCATAGAAATTCAAATGTTAGTTTTATACAGCTTAGAAGATCAATTTTATCGTAACAAGTTTGTATGTGTTGTTCAAAGTATGGTTATTTAATGGGGCACCAAACGATTATCAGTTCAGTGACTTGTCGATAAATGTCAGTTTTTCAAGAGGTCAGATTGTTCAAACTGTATCAAATGTAAAGACTGTATGTAAATATTTGTTGCATATAAATATTATATAACTTAAAAAAAAAAATATACGAACTCATGCGATTTGAATTGAGTCTGAATATTGTATCTACTTTTTTTTATTTATTTAAATAAACACTGTCTTAATTATATCTCTGTACAAAAAAAGAATTGGTGATGGCAATGTCGATGGTGAGAGGAGAACGGTTCGATGTTGATATGAACAAGGGATACATAGGAGTCTTCTGGAGTCGGATATTTTCTATATAGAATGTGTTTCACGGTTTTTTTTATACCAATTAAAAATCAACAGACGATAAATTAAAATATTTGATTAATACAAATTTAAAAATACATCATTTATTAAAAACCATAACTTAATAACAATAAGTCAAAACTAATTATGATTACATCATAATTTTAATTACTAAAACACCATATTATTATAGTATCTGAATTGTTTCACATTATTCGATTAATAACCTTGTATCTGATTAAGGGGTTGTTTGTTTATCTCTTAATAGTTTTATTAAGAGACAGTCTCTGAAATGTTAAGAGATGAATCTTGTTTGACAAAAAAATGTGTCTTTTTATGGTTTTAAAACCCTTTGAATGATTTTGTATACTGAGCTTCTTTTAACCATTAAGCGTCATAATTTCATTGTAAACAATTACTAAACAATTATAATTCATTTTACATTATATCATGAGAACCACTTAATTATTCTATATCAAACAATTCAACAACCGTCAAAAAAACTTCTAATTAACATTTAAAAATATGGATCTAACAATTAAAAGAACATGTATTCACAACTTTGAATTGAATAATATAAATATCAAACGTACACAACTGAATTAAATTCTAAAATGTCAATTTTTCATTATTGCCTATACATCCAATACATTAAGTAATAGATATTTAGGAGTCATTTATCAAATACTTAGGGGCTGTTTGTTTGGCTCTTAATGGTGACATTAAGAGCCAACCTCTTAATCGGTCAGAGGTTGAAGTTGTTTGGCAAAAAAAAATGCCTCTTAATGGTTACAAACTCCCTCTTAACCATTTTGCATTGAGGGTACCACTAAACCATTCAGATTACAATTCTTCCCACTTTACCCTTCTCCACCCTTTACCAGAGTCATCGTCTCCTTCACCCTCCTCCATCTTCTCCATCTTCTCCAGCTGGTCTTCACAGCCCCTCCCCCACCCTTTACCAGAGTCATCGTCGCCGGTCTTCACAGCCCCTCCCCCACCCTCTCGTCGCCGGTCTGCAAATCGCCACCCCCATCCTACAATCGTCTGTCGTCTCCGTCTCCGTCTGTCGCCTCCATCGTCTCCATCGCCGGCGACTAGGCCCGCCTCTGCTTCTCTGATGATTCTGCTCAGGTCCGCCTCTGCTTCTCCGATGATTCTGCTCAGGTCCGCCTCTGCTTCTCCGATGATTCTGCTTCTCCATTTCGATTCCAAGCTACCCAAACCCAACCTCCCAAAACCCTCATAAACCTCCTTTGGCAAAACCCTATTCCCAGTTTCTGCTTCCCTACTTTTCTTTTCTTCTTTGCTGTTCTTGCTGTCTCTACTTCCTTATCAGACTGCTCAATAACTACCCTCCTTTCTTTTGTTCTTCTGGTTTTAATTCTAGACATTCACTTCTGGTTTTAATTCTATGTGGTTTCATGTTTTTCTGCACAAATGTATTAGCAGCGCTATGCACAATGGGTTGGGTGGATTGTGGTGATTATGGTGGTGATGTAATAGGTTCATCATGGGTATTAGAGGGCTTTTCTGTAGGTGTGGTAGTTGTTCTTGGTGGGTTTAACAGGGAGCTTGGTGAACATATGAGTGTTTGATACGTTTGAATTTGATTAATATGAAAACTTGTTTTGAACAAGTAATGTTATGTTTGTTTGGATTAATATGAAATATGTAGTTATATTTACAAAGTAATTGTTTTATTCAGATATCTGCCAAACAGCTATATTTCATTCAGTACTAAATCATACAGAGGGTTAAAATGGTAATTTGTTATCATTCAGAGAACATTTACCAAACAACCATATTTCATTCAGCACTTAACCATTCTGACCCTCTTAACCATTCTGACCACTTAACCATTCTGTACAAAATCATTCAGCAACTGCCAAACAGCCCCTTATTCGGCTAAGTGATTTCCAAGTTACATTACCTTACTAGATGCATATGACAAGGACAAATTAATTTGGTGGGTCCCACATGTGATCCCCCATTCTTTAACCAAAAAAGTACAAACAAATTAAAAAAATTAATTTGGTGGGTCCCACATGCATCATCTTTAGAAAACCAAACACTATTTACCTTGATTTTGGTGAATCTACCCCCAAGGACGATCCACACCATTTTTATTTTATTTTTTTTCATTTTTTTACTATCGATTAAGGAGTGTTCTTAATAAAAATTAGACGATATTTAAACTTTTTTTTAACCTTTTTAGGACCAAATTTCATGGTTATAGTTTATAAAATAAAACCATGATAATTGTGGATACGTAAAAATTATTTTTATTTGATTTGGGGGACAAAAATCATATATTATATCTGATTTACGTAGTTTGACTGCTATTTCGTCTTTTAGTGTCTATGATTTGACGATAATTTGACGATGTATTTTGTCTTATTTCTGTTCAATAAACATACAATAGAATACCCCACAATCACCGATGACTCCAGCCTATCGGGACACGTATTTTAGATAAAATACTTTTAGATACGGTAATGTGGGTGTCTTCCTGACCCCTATATAATATCCTATCTCCGATAGGAATTCAGGCATATACTTCTTTAACACTTTGGTTAAAGCATTGATTTGTTTTTTGAACATTTCTGACGGACAAATATCGTATATAGTCAAACACCATGAAATCTGATTTTTGTCCCCCCAAATCGTCGTCAAATCATAAACACTAAAAGACGAAATAGCGGTCAAATACGTAAATCAGATATAATATCTGATTTTTCCCCAAATCAGATAAAAATAACTTTTGTGTATTCACAATTATCATGGTTTTATTTTATAAAATATAACCATGGAATTTGGTTCTAAAAAAGTAAAAAAAAGTTTAAATATCGTCTTTTTTTTTATTAAAAACACCCATTAATTGATAGTAAAAAAATTACAAAAATGGATCGCCCCCGGGGGCCGATTGGGTGACGTGGATCGCCCTCGGGGGTAGATTCACCAAAATCGAGGTAAATAGTGTTTGGTTTCGTAAAAGAGATGCATGTGGGACCCACCAAACTAATTTTTTAATATTTTTTGTACTTTTTTGGTCAAAGAATGGGGGATCGCCCCCATGGTCAACCCTCGCCCCGCGGGAGCGATCCGTGTGGGTATTTTCGCAATTTTGGTAAAAGTTAGTTATTTTGTTAATATATCAGGCATATTTTGGTCATTTTGGTGAATATCCCAAAAAAATAATATCATGATTGTCATTTTATGTGGCAGGTATTGCTCGCTCTTATTTTATATTTTATACTAATAACAAAGTTTTAAAGATTTATTCCATTTGCTCATCAGTAATATATATTTTACTCTTTAATCAACCAACCGATATCTAGATAAAGTACAGGAGGAACGACTTTGCTCAAATACATAATAATTTTTGGTTCAAATCTTGTGTGAGACGGGCTTGAATCCTTCTATTAGTCTATGCGTTGGGTCAGCTATGAAATAGCTTCTCATATGTGGTTCTTAGGGAACATGTTCTCTATTGAGCCGATTAAGTCGGATTTGCCGGTAATCAACTTTTTGTTCAAACATACGGGACTTGATTGTAAAACATTAATCAGAATAATACAAATAGTGCAAAAAACCATTCTTAAAGGGGTAATCCTGTAATTCAGCAAAAAGCTGACTAGTTCAATGTAAAAGAACCCACCCAATTGGAGGTCCTGTCATGACTTATTCAAGACCTCGTTTACGTCTCTTTTTTCCATTTTCACTCGGTAACCATCTCATTCACCAACCATATAAATTCATGGAATCCAAGCTCAAAACACCAACAACAATGGCGAATCCACCTTCAATCTTACGATTCTACCCTACTGAAGAAGAACTGGTTTCCTTCTATCTCTTCAACAAGCTCCAAGGCCAACGAACTCACGACCTCCATCGCGTCATCCCCGTCGTCCCTGTCTACGATCACAGTCCTTGCCACCTTCCAAGTAAGTATATATATACATATACATACATATATCTGTATGTATATATTTCTTCACATTCGTGGAACCATGGGGTCTTACGTACTTATGCTTTTTATGTGTAGAGTTAGCCGGGGAATTGTGTCGCCGGGACACCGAACAGTGGTTCTTTTTTGTGCCGAGGCAAGAAAGGGAAGCACAAGGTGGAAGGCCGAGCCGGACCACCGCTTCTRGATACTGGAAGGCCACGGGTTCACCGGCGTACGTCTACTCGTCCGATAACAAAGTCATTGGAGTGAAGAAAACAATGGTGTTCTACGAAGGGAAGTCGCGTACGGTGAAAAGAACCGAATGGAAGATGAACGAGTATCGAGCTATCAAAAAAGACGTAGACAATACCAACACTTCCTCTGTTCCAAAGGTAAAATATTGATCTTTTCCGGCTTTTAATTTATGTGGGGTTTACTGGGTTCGTTTGGTTTGAGCTGTTTTTTTTTTTTTTTAATTGGAGAAACTTAATTTTGCAGTTAAGACATGAGTTGAGTCTATGCAGAGTGTATGTGGTATCGGGATGCACACGGGCATTCGATAGACGGCCACTAGGGCTAGAACCGACACCGATGGTCACCTCCAAAGCTAGCCAGGGTGCACCGTCTTCGCAAAATGCCGTACAGACGTACAAGACCGCAAGCCCTTCCAACTGCTCAAGCCCTGGAAGCTCGAACCGGATGGTTGATACGGTGGGAAACGTAGGACTTGTACCTGAATGGGAATGGCAACATTTAACGGGATGAATTCCAGTGATACGTCGATGAATTAACATACATCAGAAGTGATTTTTGGATCTTCTAAAAAACAAATTCGTTTATGTCCGTCAAATCTCATCAACTTTAATAAAACAGATGTTAATTTATGATCATTTTCTGGAGCAAAAAGTGATCAAATTACTGTGGTTTTAGGTGTAAATGATTTAGAAAAACGTTTACTTTGATGTTATTATTTATAAATTAATTGTAACCCTGTAGTTTTTTTTTGTGAATTAGCACGTAGTGGTAACTATAGTTTAACTTTTATATGTATGATATATATATATATATATATGGAATTTTATTTGAAAATTTGTACATCATCTGTTATTTTATATGATTTTTTTTGTCTTTAGTTTAAATTTAATATAGTGATTAATATATATTTATTTTGTAATATGTTTGTTCATGTTGTGAACAAATTTTATGTGTTTGTGAAATAAATTTACATAATTTGTAAAATAAACAAACTCTATATATAAAAATATATAGTCGGATTCATACTAGATTAAACTCTTTTCATAAAACCTATAATGCCACTTTTTTACAAAAAAAAAAAAAAAAACTACTTTTCTTTTTAAAAAGATGTTAACTCCGTACATATATATATATATATATATATATATATATATATAATATTATATGAAGTAATATATATAATGCAGTTAATGATGAAAAAGATAAGACTGGAAAACTAAATTGTCATGTCTCAAGGAAGACTTGGAGTAGAATTGAGACGTGAGTGAGACATTATTATATTATATTTTATATAATATATATATATATATATACATATATATATATATATATATACATATATATACTTGGTATCATGTGAGAAGAGTTTTTCGTGAGAACCATAAAATCAATTTTCAACCATTGGATTTAGATCTATAATCTGAACATTCATCTATACTATCTTATTAAGCAAATTCATCAAAAATCTTAAAGTCTTAAAATTCTAA
Organism: Cynara cardunculus var. scolymus; assembly: GCF_001531365.2. NCBI lineage: Eukaryota > Viridiplantae > Streptophyta > Magnoliopsida > Asterales > Asteraceae > Cynara > Cynara cardunculus. The sequence continues at coordinate 4,161,679 of NC_037538.1, forward strand.
ATGACCAAGATACCATTTTCACTTTTTCACCCATTCCTCTTCTCACATACACTCACCCCCTCACATACAACGGATTTTTTTTTAAATTATAATTTTAAATTTATATTTTATATCCCTATAATTAGTTAATTAATTACTTTACATCCTTTACTTTTAAATGTTTCATTTTAAACCTTTATCAAATTAACATACATAATCGTATATCAAATAAAACATGTTTAAAAAATACATTTTTATTTTAACAAGTTACACTATTATAGTCGTCTCGTTAATACCTTCGAAATGAGTCTAATATTGAATAGCTTTTGACTTAATTATATTATTATATATTATATATACTGTGAAAAAATATTTTTAATGTTTACGATTTATACTTTTATAGTTATTTATTTATATATATGCTATACATTTTGGGATTAGGCTGTCCAAATTGCACTGTATAATATGTTATTGGTTTTTTTTTGAAATACATATATACATGTATTAATTCAACCTTAATATGAGCTTCTGGACAAGAAAGAGGGTAAGCAGTTGAAATTTCATTCTAAAACCCATCTTTTTTGGTCTTTTCATAACTTATGATCTGTCAAATTTGTAGTTTTCTTTATTGGTTTTGAGTGTTTATCTTAAAACTCAAGTTTYTKGGTTCTTTGCTCTTGGTGTAAATCGAACACATTTGTGGAGTCGTTTAAATATGTTGAATTTTAATATATTKGATTTTAAACTGTCATACAATTTTCTTCATCGATAGTCTGTAATTAGAACCATAACTCTTATTTATTCAAATTGTATTAAAATGTAAAGATCAAGTGTAACCTATATCATCGTTAAATCTTGTCTTATAAAACCGAAACTTCAAAATCGTTAAAATTCATGACTCTCGCCGTATTGCGGGGGTACAAAGCTAGTAATCATAAAATTGTCATAAGACTTCTCAATAATCATAAAATTGTTACCATACAACTTTAAACCATTAAATCATTAGCTTATAAATTTGATAAATGAATATAAATTGGTCTTACGTATCTCACGAAAAACCCTTAATCTCACGTGAACCCAACCATATATATATAATGGTTGTCAATATAAGTCAAAACCCAATGAATGATTGACTTAAAATAATACCGGTAGTTTTGAAGGTTATAGGTAATAATTAGTTTGATTTTAATAAAATCATCGTGTGGCACTAATTCACTAAAAATAGTTTCTAATTGTCAAAACAAGGCGCACACGTGGGTATGTACCAAAGAAATTACTTGACCATATCTCTATCATATCTAAATACAACAATTAATAAATACTGCAACTAAGACTTGGACTTGGAGACACTCTTGTGTTAGTTGAAGACTTGGACCACCATACATCCTACTGCTTTTCTTAAATACAAAATTAATGCATTCAAAATGGAAAATGATAAAAAGTTCAAGGCCTACTTTTGTAGTTTAACAATACTTTCTTCTACCCAATACCAAATCTCATTTCTATACCAATTTTCATATATTATTTGACTTCCTTAACACCAATTCTTAACGTTCTACTGTTTTTTCATATCAATATATATGGAAAAACTCAAATAGATGAAAAATTGAGTAACACTCTGGCAAGCATTTATTTGGACCATATACAAATATGTATATAAGTAATTAAACATGTTTTTTGATTTTATGCACGTGTACGTATTATACACCACCTACGCATACTGGACAAACTGCTTACAAATTATTTGTAATATATATATATATATGGTATAGATGAATGTTATAAGAGTATGTCTTAATTTTTCTTGATCCTGACCCAATATTTTGTTTCTATTAATTTATAACATATTCTTAATTTTGTTTTGTATTTCAAATTTATTTATATAATAACATATTTAAAACAAAATAAATCATAAATAAATGCGTGACTGAAAAAGAAACTTAAGCAAGACATTTATAGAACAATTAATAAATATAAGAATATTATTAAATATTTATGTAAATTAGAAATTAAAAATGTTATATTACAATTATTATTTACATTAAATTTGCACACTCGCAAATAGTGCCATTACAAGATTGGAAATGGATTATCTGAAAAATTATTAGGCTATAATTAAATATAGAATGAATTATATTAGATTATTTGAGTTAAATTACCATTTCAGTTATTTAAATTGGTTTTTTTAACCATTTTATTTTCGGGTTTATCCAAATGTCACTACTTTCGTAATATCCAAGTAAGACCAAAAATAAAAATGAAATTCAACGTAAATATACAATTGCAATGACCAGATATGCAAATGTGATGGCCAGGTCCGCAATTGCGACGTTAAACTGGTTGAATTTGACTTTTTTTGTCTTTTAACTTGTGAACTTGGATATTGTGAATGTACTGATATTTTGGGTCACACCAAGAGAGATGGTTAAAATACCAATTTAGAGAGGGAGACAGTCATTTGATATAATTTCCCATTATATTATTGGTCCCTCGTTTATACCTTCTTTTTTATATTCATTCCTCAAATTCGTAAAATACACTCTTGGTCCAAATTTTGTTTTGGAGCCCAAGTAATTCCTTCTCATTAACTCCGTTAGTTTGGGCTATGTTAACCCTGTCACGTGCCCCTCACGTGAGGGGCGTTTTAGTCCATCTTCTTCTCCTACCTCCTTCATCAAGAAGACCATCCGCGACCATCCATAACCATTGTCACAGCACCAACGCACCGTCGAACTCACACAAATATTAAAAAAAAAAATCAAATCCTTATAACTCAAAATCAAAACCTCAATCTTTAACTTTAAAATCATTCATACAAATTTTAAGAACAAAAAAAAAAAAAAAAACATGAACGGTAATATGGGATCATCTTCAATCCAAAACATATCATGACCCTAAAATATTCAACAGATTTTTACCCTAACTAAAGGTTTTTGGTTTATCAGAAAACACACTAAAATGATGACACATTTATATTTCTCAAAAACACAACCAATATTGTAGAAATTCATCACAACAAGATATGAAAACAAGAACATTGTTAAGAAGAACATTTAAATTCCAAACCCGGAAAACAAGATCTGGAACCTGATCCTACTCACAACCTCAAAATCAAAATCAAAATCTAACAACTAATTTTAAAACCCACAAGAACAACAAGAACCATATACGAAAACAAGTACTAAAACCCTGAATCTAACCATCTTCTATATCTTGATGTGAATCAAACCTTCAGCTTCCATTCATGAATCTGGATCTGGATCTGCATCAATTGGACAGTACAAGAACTCACTGTCTCATGTTTGGTGCAATATGAGACAAGGACAAAAACTAGGATAAAGTGGGACAAAAATAGATTTTGATAGAACAAGATGGGACAAGAAACGAGAGAGAAACTAAAATATTACAAAGCAACATTCGTTTGATAAATAATCCTAATATGATATTTGTTTTAGTGGTCACCATCGCCATTCATTGTCGGTAGCCACCGTTGGCCATCTCCACCTCCTCTTCCTCCACCACCAACCTCACCACCTCCACCACCAACCTCAACCATAACCACCACCATCGGCTACCAGTATCACAATCTACCATCTTCATGTCCTTTACAATCACCACCGACCGCCATCGTCCATCTCCACCATGACTAGTATCGTTCTCCACTTCCACCATAACCAACACCACCTTCGGCCAATTGATAAGGATCTTCCAAGCCGAATGATACAAATTTATCCTTTGTACGAATCGGGTTTTTCTCAAACTACTATCAATTATATCAAATAAAATTATTCAAATTTTGTACTATTATATAAGTATATATTTATGTATATGAAAATTGTGTAAGAATGTTTATAAATCAGATTATTTAATTATTTGCTTTATTCGTGTTAATTATAAATATTATATGATATATAAAATTATCAAATAAATTTTAGAGCAACTTGTCTAGTGCGGTCTTGTCTAGCCCTAGTCATACCAAACACCAGACAGACACATGTTCTGTCTAGTCCTGTCCCATCCAGTTATACCCTCTTATCCTGTCAAGTACTGTCCAATCATATCTGGTACAAAACGCTACCATCAAATACAAGGGACCAAAACATCAAAAAATTATAAAACACATAAACCAAACCAACAATAAATTATAAACTATAAGAATAAAAATAACAATAATTAAAACCGTAATCTTTTAAGACACTTTATTTACCCTCATGATGGTTAAATCGTAGAGAAACAATAACCAAGGAATTCAAAAAAGCATGGAGGGCAAAAATGTAATTTACTTTAAATACAATAACGAATGGGATAATTATTTTATTAAAGGTAAATATATGGACTAATTATACAAAATCATGCGTAATCGTGAAATTTCGAGGGAAAGAGAGGGAGATAGGCAAAGACCTATGGCGATCCTGTACGCTCTGGTGGCCAGGGGTACGACGGTGTTGGCGGAGTTCAGCGCCGTGACTGGTAACGCCGGGGCCATTGTCCGCCGGATTCTCGAGAAGTTGCCGGCAGAGGCGGGATCCAGGCTCTGCTTCTCTCAAGATGGCTACATCTTCCATATTCTCAGATCCGACTCTCTCACCTTTCTCTGTATGGCCAATGATACATTAGGAAGTCCGTCTCCCTTCTCTGTCTCTCTCTACACATACACACACACACACACACATATATATATATATATATACACACACACACATAGATATATCTATGTCGCAGCATGTATGGACATTAGGCAGGCAAGACTACATACACACCCTCATTGTGCTCTAAGTGATTTCTCTTATATATGATCATGCTTTAGTTTATCTAATTTAGGTTTTTATCATCTAAACATGTCTTTACTCTAGGTTATTTAGACTAAACGAGCTTGTTTGATTGATTCATCCATAGATTTATGACAGAAGATACATGAAGCAATGCATATGATTTATTTATATTATGTCTTTGAATGATCTTCTATTACTTAATGATGAATTTTCAGTTGTTGATTTCATCTAGGACAAACAGTTGCCATGATCAGCCATCAACATATGAGTTATTACTTGATTTTATGGTTCAATCGGACTTCAGTGTCCCATGGTAATATGTAATTTTAATAAAAAATAATATGAACTTCACGTTATACTATTTTATTTTGAGAAATAAACAAATATATATCAATTAAGTTAGCATTTAACGTTAATGGTCAATGATTGAAGTCCGAAGAGAGGGGGAACTGTGGAAGAATAAGATGATAAAACTGTAAGGGTCTTTGAACTTTATCAGTGATCAAAGCAAATACACGTAGAGTGATGAATTAAAAAATGATATCACTTCTGTTTGAATTCATTACCAGGCTTGCAAGAAGTCGTGCCCAAAAGTGAAGTGGTATGGTATTGCCTCTCATATATCATTAATTTCATAACTTCATACCTAAAAGAGTCTTTGTGTTTCACACTTGTCTTAAGTAACTTGACAGTGTCTATCCTGAATTGAATGCTCTGAGGTTGAAAGGCAAGTAGATAAGCAGATTCCTACCTGTATTGATGTGTGATTTCATCCAGGAAGAATCCCATTTTCATACTTGGAAGACATTCAGATGAGGTTCATGAAAAATTATGGTAGAGTGGCACCATATGCTCCTGCTTATGGAATGAATGATGAATTCTCAAGGGTCTTGCATCAGCAAATGGAGTTTTTCTCGAGCAATTCCAGTGCAGATACGCTCAAACGTGTTAGGGGTGAAGTTAGTGAGGCAAGTTTTATTTTCAGGCTGAAATATCAACTTATTTTGCTTTCAGTAGTTCATATCAAAAGAAGGATTCCTTGCATTAGGACAACATATGTGCATATAAGCAAGTTGACTAAGATATAAGATTATTGGTTAAGCAAACCAACCATCTTATCATTTGATTCTTACCACAAGTCATGATTCACTGCTTGTGGAATGTCGAAATGACAATTTAACAACGGATACCTATACTTCTTGCATAACGATATATTTAGCAAATCGAACTTCAATGAAATGTTTAAAGTTTAATTATGTGAATTATTGATATATTGGATACTTTGATTAACTTTAAAGTACATTGTTATCGTGATAATGTTACTGTCAATTGTCAACTGAACGTCACATAGTTAAGTAGATGGATGATTAGGGTCCATCATTGTATGCCAAAAATTTTGACGTATGCCGAGCCCGACAAATAATAATTTCCTATTATCTCAAATTACAGCCTAAATTGTAATAGTGGCAAGCAGGGTCGAATCTAAAGGAATTGGTCGTGAATGAGATTTGACTTTTACGCTTACATTTGGGGGGGGGGGGTTGTTTGGATTGAGATATATTAAACCAAGCATACAAATAATTAAAGATTATAAATAATAAAAATAAAGCTCCCGACAATGAATTATAATCTAATAATAGTTCAAACTTGTGTATCATTGACTTCCCAAATACATTCTCTCGATCAATCCAGCGTGTCGATGAGCATCGTACACTTTGTTTATTTTTATGAAAGACTATCATGAGAAGCTCAATGAGAAGTCTCTGATTATTTAAAACGACTCTAGCTACAAACATAAAAGTTGAGCTACTAATTGCATTAATAGTGAGATAAACACCAATTCTAACTAATGATGAGGCGCAAATCATTTAAGCTAGATTATGAAAACCTATAACACATTCCAAATAATCTGGTGGTCATTGGAAGTGTTAATTTCTACTTTATCAAAGTTAAGAACAATTACGGATCCTTAATTTCGATTAGAAATTTAAAGTTAGGTTGCACAAATCAATGGGCCCTGTCAATTTTAACAACCAAACAATGATTTAGATGTTCAACCAGGAAAATATATTTAGATTGGAATTCTCAACACAAATCCAATCTTCAAATGATTACTCTCTTTGTTCTCTGCCGAATTCTCATTGATCTCCCCAAGAATATGCAGCTTATAAACCTTTAAAAGCACTAAAAACCGTCACTCCCACTAAATGATTCGTCCTTTAAAAAGTATGCACAAGCCAAAGATCATTTGAAAAATATGCCTGCTTGAGTTGTCATTTCATAGAATATGCTCAGCTCTGCAAAAAAGTGGTGCGACTTTTGGTCAACCCACGGTGACCAATGCGACTTCTGGTACGACTAAAGTTGCCTCAAAAGTGGCATTACTCTGAGTGGAACAAGCCTTTTAGTTTCATTCATTTTTGGTCTAGTTGATTTCTGTATTTGCCCGAGTTTGATAGTGGGTATGTAAGTTGTGTTCACAAAAATTTATGTTCTGATTTGATGAGGGTAATGATGATGTTTAAAATTTATGAATTCTTTTAATGTTCTAATTTGTTCATCCCTGCTTTCAGGTACGCACCATTATGGTGGACAACATTGAGAAGATATTAGATAGAGGTGAGCGGATTGAGCTTCTTGTCGACAAAACTTCTACGATACAAGATAGTTCCTTCCATTTTAGGAAACAATCGAAGAGACTTCAAACAGCTCTTTGGTTGAAAAATATGGAACTCCTGTAAGTAAACTGAATCCCAAATACTAGCATAACCTATTTCTTATAACATGACTTATTATGTGGGAAAAATACTTTTGAACTTCTAAGTTGATTGGATAGAATGCCCAAACAAGGGGTTTAATATTTGATAGCGTCTAGCTGGGAAATAATGTAGTGCACAATGTGAAAACCTTCTAGTTTTAAAGTTAAATTAAACAAATCAAACGATACTACCAACTAGTGATCCTATAAAATATAAAATAGACAAATCTCAGGGCTTGTTTGTAGCAGCTTAATGGGCTTACTGAGACTTACAGCATATTCAGTTAGCTATACATGACTGTTTGGTAGTGGCTTGATAATACAGAAAGTGGCTTATTCATTAATCTTTTAGAGGGGAGCTTTATGTAGAAAATCAACTTTTTTTTCCAAACCCGTCTCTTCCAATTAAAAACACACTATTTCCATCTATTAGAAACTTTCGCAATCTATAACGACAAATTAATCCACATAGATATCTTTATCCATATAGGACCTAATGGAAAACCAACCAAACAGCCAGTTAGTCTATAAGCTTACTTCGAATATTATGATCCATGACAGGGCTTTGCTGACATTCTTGGCATTTCTATTCCTGTACACAATTATCGCGATCTGTTGCGGAGGGGTCACTTTATCAGCCTGCAGATACTGAATGGTTTTCTTGAGGTATGCTACGAACGACTCTCTCGTGATTTATAACTTGTTAATGGAGCCCTGAGCTTCTGCTTTTTTACCATCTTTTTATACTGGTCTTCAGTTAATCTTCTTCCCCCAACTAATTGAATTATAGTAGGTTATTTTAGCAGTAAAAAACTCTCTGGTGGACGGTTTGAATATGTGCTATTAGGAAACGTTCTACATGACCCTTGTTTCTTTGTAAATTATATAAAAATAAATATGTTCACAATAGTATTTTATAGATCAATTTGCCACTTTGTCTAGATAAATATTTACCATTTAGAGGTTGTTTACCAAATGATTAATAGAAAAGTCACCACCCTCATCCTTATGGGGTAGCATTCTCGGCTATCAAAATGGATTGATGGTAAGTGCTTATAACTCAGTAAGTGCTTACGTCATTATTCATTTACCGGATAGGACTCTGGATCCTTGACTCACTCTTGCGTGGGTAAGATTCTCGGTCCTTGTTATGTTCATATCCGGTAAGGTAATTAGACCGGTAAGTATTTGATAAATGGTTCCTTAGATGTAGAAAATTGTAGGGTATCTTATAGGTTTTGAGTAGTTTTCTGCTTAGGCGTGCATTTTTTTTCTTCTGGGTTATTAACTTTTTGCAAAAAGATTGAAGAAATAGCCAAAATTTCAAGGTTTATAAAGAAATAACGGTTGATTTCCAATCAAGGTTGCTCCCACTTTTTGTTGGATGGTGGGCCCAACTCAGCTGAAAAATCGAACCGATTCCCCATAAAGATAAGGACTAAGAATTTCATAAAATACCTTAATTTTTGTAGAAATTTGACCGGATTTCACATGTCACCGTATGATTGATTTGCAAACCTTATAATTAGGTGTGCCATCTCATGAAAATTGGATTTGATTGAATTCTCGGCAATTTCTTTATGCACCTCGAAAAAATGGCTATTTCAATTTAGTTGTTCCGGGTAAACTGGACCGTGAATTTGACTTGGTTTATTCTTTTATTCTCAAGCCTAATTTGTTACCTAAATGTCCTCATTTGATCAAAGTAAGATAAGTTATGGTTTGGGCTAGATTGATATCGAACCGGACCCTTAACTGAACTTTTACTATAAGTAGAATCAAATACCAAATTAAGTATACTATAATCTAAGTTCAATTTATCTATAACACAATTTTATATAAAGTTTGACATGCTTTTAAATAAATAGTGTCATATGGGGACATTAAAAAATGAGATGACATGTTCGTCCCCTCCATTATTTAAAACGATTTGCATGTGCAAAGTCCAGGAGGAAGTTATTTATTTGCTGGGTGGGTCCCAATTACCGGACCCAATATAGCCCGAGGTAGTTCCACAAGTTTTTTCTTGCCTACTTCAATCTCCTTTATTTAGTCTTGTCTACGTATTAGACACTTCATAAATGATGAATTGATGATAAACGTTTAGAATATTTAACGAGTGTCATATGCTTATTTTTTTAATATATACAATTGTGCTACATCAGCTAGACTCGCATTATTTCTCTTACATACGTGTTGGAAGCCCCCTTCTCTAGCTCTCTTCTCAAATGACCTTTTGGAGAGTAATCTAATGGGTTCTACATATTCTTATATGGTATCAGAGTCAAGATCAACTATTCTAGGGACTTGACATTAATTTGTACTTGTTTAGCCCCCTCTCAACATTTTGGGACAATCTGTGCCCGTCTAACATTTATTGAAGTGGATGTGTAGAAGTCATCAGTTAGACTTCGACCATTTCTACTCTTTATATGTTGAAACATCTGTTTTCTTTTTAAAAACTCTTTTAAATAGTAATCTAATAATTTGTAAGTATTTTCAGAACAATTATTTCACATCATTTGTATTTATATTGGTCTTTGTCAATACCAAACGACACATTTAGTGGGTACCAATTTAGATCAAACATATCAAATGATTTTGATTAGGTGAGGATAACATAATAATAGTAATGGAAACAATATATTGCATAGTACATAATATACATAATTTTTGTTTAATTGTCAAAAACATTTTTTTAACAATTTGTTTATATACATACATACACACATATATATATAATTACGATGCATAATCATTTACAAATTTAATAAATCATAAAAGTGTACATATTAGTTTTTATTATTGTTTCATACGTGAGATGTTGACTGTTTTGTGTGTGGAAAAAAAAACAATCAAGAAAATTTCAGATATAACATAATACTGATTTATAAGTTTATATAAATTATTAAGTTTATAAAAAAATACATGTTTACTGACCTAATTGGAGGTACGTGATGCTTGTATGATGTTCTTGTTAGTTGTTTCCAACCATCTTATTTCGTTTTATCAAATCAATGTTTTTGCTATATAAATAAAGTTTTATAAAAAGGAATAAATTTTAGGTAATTATATAGATATAACTATAAAAGAAATGATATTTGGTCAAAAGTGGTCTTGTCATGCAATATTTTAATTTCGTAAATATAAATGGTTTATTTATATTATATTATAAAATATTTGACAAAAAAATTTAAAAACTATTTTTTATAATTTTTAAGTACTGTTTATTAATGTATATTATTTAAAATTGAAGATTAAAAGTAAATTGTATATATGTATGACTTGTTAAAACTCCATGTTTGAATTTGTGTAACTAATTGTAGATAAACATAATCAAATATTGAATAGATATCTCATTTTAAATATAAAAAATCTAAAATATATTTAAGATCATCATTGAATTCTAACAAAATACTAATTATTATTTTTATAAAAAAATTATATTATTAAAACAGAAATAAGTGACTTCATTATTAAATTTAAATTAAATTACAATAAACAATTACATTAAAGAAATTACACAAAAAACAAAAACTTTTAAATATTTAATTTTATACTAAAATGATACATTTTTTTTTCAAAATTTTATGATACTTGCAAATTTATACTTTATCCAAAAAATAAAAATATTATCATTTTTTTTAGTATCACATAAAATCATATTATAATATTGATGAAGATAAAATAAAACAAAATATTAAAATCGAGATATTTAGATGAATACCTTCTAATTTATAATAAAATATTTGATGCAATTGTTTAAAAATTAATCAACCTTGTTGGTACTTCGCCGGCTGCCAAATTTGCAAATCGAAGCCCAAAAGCGGCTGCACTGTAATTTCAGATCGAGTTATTATTATTTTTTGAATTATTATAGAAAAATTATAATGACAAGTATGATTATATTTATCACAATTAAGTTTCACAAATTATATTGTATTTCATTTGTTTTTTTTTTATAAAAATGTTTGGTCTTATCTAATTTCTATAGATAACACTCGTTTTTGGCTCTTGAATCTAAGGACCGAGATATTAAAAAACCTAGAGTAACATGATCTATTTTCCGTGCCTAAGAAATTAGATCGTTCCTTCTTGGATTATCCTATATTCAGAATTTTGTGCAACCGAAGGCTATAGGGTCGAAATATCTGATTCGAAAAGTGATATACACGATCTAAGCAATTGACCACCCTATTGTTCATCTACCCCAACACAACGTTCTTCGATTACAATCGATTTCCCTGGTTTGGTTACCTTCAAGTTTTGCAGATCCTCTCCATCGCCACCAATAAGAGGTGAATCCACCCTAATCTACCATTTTCTTCTTACTTTCACCAGAGTTGATTTCCGTTGTTTGCTCGACGGAGTTGTTTTGGGAGGAAATGGGGTTTCATTGGAGATGGGGGGAGGGGATCGGTGACGGGATAAGAGGCGATGTTCTTTGACAACAACAACAATCACTTTGTTGCTACCCCTTTTCCCTCTTTTCTGATATGTCCTTCTCACTCCTACTTACCTCCATCAGGACGAATTCCAGAGACGATACTACCGAGATTTTACGATCAACAAAGTTCACAACCTTATGAAATCAGCCTCCGATATTTAATCATTTCCTGCTCTTGTTAGGGTTTAATTTGTTTTCCATCTTAATTTTGATGTATGGGTTTGGCTGTTTTGATTTAATTATTTGATACACGGATTGAATATTTTGGTTGTTAAAAGTTTTTTTTTAATTATTATTAACTTGAATATCCAACCTGCTATGCGAGCCAACTAATCCCAGGACGACCATCTGCTTTGCAGATAGTCTGGACTCACCGCATTTGAACCTCCGTGGCCACAAGATAATTTTTTTTCCTCCTTGGATTTGAACTTGGATCTACGAATACTTTTGACTTTTGGAGTCAAGCTCAAACCAATCAAACATCACCTTTATCAGGTCTTAGTTTCCTTATACACATGGATGATTTGTGCAAAACAGAGACGATAAATATGTTTTGTAATTTACTCTTAATAATAATTATGGGTATAATGGAAAGATAGTGACAAAAAGTTCATGTAGCTTATTGAAACTCTACTTTAAGTATTTCTTTAATATGCTAGCTTATCGGCTAGCATCCAAACTGTGTTTTTGGGAAGAAATAAAAACTCAAAAAATAAGCTAGTTTATGATTGACAAACAATGTTTAAAGATTGACAATCTTATTTTCTATATTTAAAGTTTAAACTAATGTAAGGTGTGAAATACACATATTTTAGTATGAGAAGTAAAATAATACATTATTAACTTAATTTTGTTTCTTATATTAACACATACATTATTTAGTAATATTTCTTTATTTTTTGAATAGCACAAAATAAACACCATATTTATGTATATAATAAAATAACTAAAAGGGTATTTGCGCAATGCAGCGAGATATATCTCGATTTTAATGTTTCGTTTTATTTCGTCTCTGTAGATGTTTTAATACGGTTTTTCTGTGATTTTGAGAAAAAAATATAATATTTTTGTTTTTGAATAAAATATAAATTTGAAAATATCATAAAATTTCGAAAATAAATATATCAATATTAGTTAAAAGTTATTATTTTTTTGTGTAATTTTTTTAATTCAATTTTTTATTATAATTTAATTAGATTTAATATTTATTTTTGATTTAATAATATAATTTTTTATAAAGATAATGATTAAGTATTTTGTTAGAACTTAATGATTATCCTGATTATATTTTAGATTATTTTCTATTTTTAAAATGAAATGTTTATCTTGTATTTGATTATGTTTATCTGCGGTTAATTATATGAATTCAAACATGAACCTTTAATAAGTTGTACTTACGCACAATTTATTTGTAATTTTGAATTTTAAGTAATATGCATCAATAAACAATACTTCATACATAAAAATGATTTTTAATTTTTTTTGTTAAATACTTTATAATATAACGTAGATATAGATTATTTGCATGGAACTTATTATATAGTAAACGAAATAATGAAAATTAATTTAATAAAGATGAATTGGTTAGAGAGGGAACAAATATATTTTAAAATCGTGAATACAGATTTACAAGAAAAACAACAATCTTGAGATGATGTCAAAATCTTTTGAATTTAAGAAAACCAAGGTCGAATAAGGTTAAAAGAGCATCATCTTATTAGTGTTTTAACAAGATCCATATTAATGTTTCTTTATAAACATTCCCACCTCCCTCTCTCTCTTCTGCAACAACAGTCGGCCCTTTCTCTCTCATCTCCTACCTCCAATGGAAGCTCTCATCACCCCATTTTCATCCCCTCTAACTTCCATTTCCCACAAACCACCTTCTTCTTCTTCTTTTCCGCCATTAACAACCACTCCTTTCTTCTCCCGAAAACCCCACAAGCATCTTACTCACAGAGTCCTAAACAGCAAGTTTGGCAGCTTTCTTGATTTGATCCCAGAAAACAAACGGGAACCCATAAAGTTTGACATCAATTGGCTCGACCCATCATCCACATCCCGGTTCGATGTCGTCGTAATCGGTGCTGGTCCAGCCGGGCTTTGTCTTGCTGAACGAGTTGCAAGAAATGGGATCCGGGTTTGTTGTGTTGACCCGGACCCACTTTCTATGTGGCCTAATAATTACGGGTCTTGGGTTGATGACTTATCAGCCTTGGATCTTGACGATTGTTTCGATAAAACTTGGCCTATGGCTTCTGTTCATATCGATGATCATAACACTAAGTATCTTGATCAGCCTTATGGTCGAATTAGTCGAAAGATGTTGAAGATGAAGTTGCTTGGTGGGTGTGTCTCCAATGGAGTTAAATTCCATAAAGCTAAAGTTTGGAAAGTGGATCATCAAGAATTTGAGTCTTCAATTGTTTGTGATGATGGCAATGAATTTAAGGCAAGTTTGATTGTGGATGCAAGTGGTTTTGCAAGTTCTTTTGTTGAGTATGATAAGCCTAGAAACCATGGTTACCAAATTGCTCATGGAATTCTAGCAGAAGTTGATGAACACCCATTTGATCTAGATAAGATTCTACTCATGGACTGGAGAGATTCCCACCTCGGAAACGAGCCTTTGCTACGCGTTAACAACTCTAGACTCCCGACTTTCTTATACGCTATGCCGTTTGATTCGAATTTGGTCTTTTTAGAAGAGACTTCGTTGGTCAGCCGGCCGGCTTTATCTTACGGGGAGATCAAATCAAGAATGGTGGCAAGGTTAAGGCATATGGGTATTAGAGTAAAGAGAGTTATCGAGAATGAGAAATGTGTGATCCCCATGGGTGGGCCATTGCCACGGATTCCTCAATCCGTGATGGGGATTGGTGGAACTGCTGGACTGGCTCACCCATCGACAGGCTACATGGTGGCTCGTACTTTAGCCCTGGCCCCAATCTTGGCCGAATCCATCGTCGAGTGCCTTGGTTCGACTCGCATGATCAGAGGGCAACCACTTTATCATAGAGTGTGGAATGGATTGTGGCCAACTGAGAAGAAATTAACAAGGGAGTTTTACACATTTGGGATGGAGACCCTTTTGAAACTTGATTTGAAAGGGACCAGAAGCTTTTTTGATGCTTTCTTTAAATTGAATCCTGAATATTGGCATGGATTCTTGTCATCAAAATTGTCACTTGTGGAACTTGGTGTGCTGGGCTTGTCATTATTTGGGCATTCATCAAGTTCATCAAAACTTGACATTGTTACCAAGTGTCCTGTTCCTTTAGTCAAGATGATGGCTAATCTTGTAGTTGAATCCCTTTGATTCTGGACCAATATCTATGCAGATGAAATTTGTTTCAGTTGGGTCTTTTGTTTTCTTTGATCTCTGTTTGTAGAGTAAATTACGAAACCTGCAAGTTTCTGTTGGTTCGGATCGATGATCGCACACATGATCTTAACAAAATCTGAATCAAGGGATTCATTTTCTTGAATTTGAAGCTGATGTTCCCCTAAAAACTGGAGATTGTCAAGATCTTGATTCTATAGATAGTATGATCAAATGTCCAAAGCATAATTCTGTGAAAATGCTCAGAAAGCAGTGGACTTTTATCATTATTCAAGAATTTAGGGGGGGAAAGACCAGATTATGGGGTTCTCTGTGGGTGGAAGAAACAACTGAAGGGAACCTGCAAGAAATGGGAAGTTTGTGCTTGTTCTTGATGAAGTAGATGATTTTAAGACAACAATTTACAGCTAGAATTAAGATTAATTCGTTCTATGGTTGGTTTTTCATTAAGTCTATACAAATAAAGCTATATTTATATATATTGATTAATCTTTTTATATAAATTTGGAAAGTTTTTGTTTGGGAGGACTTTTTAATAAATGAAATGAGCATGTTTTTTAATTAGAAAAGACAGGTTTGGAAAAAACTTGTTTTTATGCATAAATCCCCCCTCTCAAGAAAGTTACTAAATAAACCACTTTCTGTATCATTAAGCCAATACCAAACAGTCATGTATAGCTGACTGAATAAGTTACAAGTCTCGTTAAATTGCTAACAGACGAACCCTAAAGGGTATTTGGACTATTGCAGGTAGAATATCTATAATTGGAGAAGTTACTCATGATGTTGAAGTGGAGCAAGTTGGCAACAACTCCTCACCTTTTTTCTTTAACAAATCCATCAACCCTTTATATATAAATACCCCAAACTCCCTTTTGCCAATTTCATACAACCCTTTTACTTATCTTTAAGCTCAACACCTTCTATGGATTCAACCAAAGAAAGTAGCAAAATCCCGATCCCGGTGACCGAGTCGAAGGCATCGAAGACTGCCTCTTCTCCTGTCGTGGTGGCAGTTGCCAAGAAACCCGCCCAACGGCCGTTAGTGGCAAGGTGGAAGAGAGGTCTCGGCATTTTTGACTTCATTCTAAGGATATGCGCCATCGTTGCTGCTCTAGCGGCTGCTACCGCGATGGGCACCACCAATCAACAGCTCCCGTTTTTCACCCAATTCTTCCAGTTCAAAGCAGACTACAACGACCTCCCTGCTTTCACGTAATCCAAGGGTAGTTTAGTAATTTTACGTGCTGTACTCTTTCTCTTGATCATAACGCGGTCTTTTGTGATTTTGATGCAGGTTTTTCGTGATTGCGAATGCCACAGCTGGTGCATACTTAGTCCTCTCGTTGCCATTCTCTATATTGTGCATCGTTCGTCCACATATGATAGGAGCTCGGTTGATGCTCCTCGTTTTTGACACCGTATGTACAGAATTTTATTCAGAAAACTTGTCAAAGAGTATGTTTTCAAGGGTCAGGTTCAATGAAAAACCGCAACAAAATGAAAAACTAAGGAACACCCTGGTAGCCACCGTGCATCTGGACTGTGTGCATATATGTAATTTTTAAGCAATTTGTCCGGTATGCGCATATGCATAACATGCACATGTGCATAAAAACCAAAAAACAGCTCCAAGTCCTTGTACGTACATATAAATGGTTATCAGGACGTTCCTCAGTTTTTCATTTTTATGGGTTTTCCGTGTACCTCCTCCTTGTTTTGAAACATTAATAATTAACGGTTTTCTTCGTTCAGTATTTTTATCTAAACACTTTTTGTCCAAATTCACCTACTTAGATAGCGGTGCCTTTGATCACTGCTGCTGCATCCGCGGCTGCATCCATAATCTACTTGGCACACAATGGCAACTCGAACGCCAATTGGGCGGCAATCTGTCAACAATTCGACGACTTCTGCCAGCGGGTCACCGGAGCCGTGGTGGCTTCCTTCATTACAGCAGTCATCTTCATGGTGTTGGTGGTCGTATCTGCCGTGGCTCTGCGGAGGAACTAAGGGTGGTTCTGATCAAGAATTTAAAGGGTGGTTATGTAATTTGATGTTTAAATTTATGATTCTCTCACGATATTGTAATGCCAATAGTGTTATATTCTCAACGAGTGTTATATTGCAAGCAGTTGTATTTGATGTAAGAAAAGATCTGGACCCTTGATTACTTTTAATCTCATCCCTAACTATGAATTGCGCTTATCAAAGGAGTTGATCTGGTGCATCGCATTAATGTTGATCTTCAATTATTATTGATCCAAGGGTGAATATCTTATTACCCTTTCCCATGATAACCATCATTCTCACTGGAACCTAACCCTAGTTCAATAAGGGGCAGAAAACCAAGTTTTTTTTCTTAACATGCTCACATCACAATTAAGAAAACACACACCTTCCATCTATTAAAAAACCTCTTCGAAACAAAAACATTTATGATCCATATAAACAGATTAATTCATAAAGACAGTTTTTATGCATACAAGACTTAATGGAAAACTAACCAAACAGTTTCATTTACCCTCAACCCACCAATTCTTTTCAAAATATCTTCAGAACCAATGACAGTTTCATCCTTAATTTTCTCACTAATGGGTGCATCAAGATCGTCATTTCGATCACAATCAACAGTTTCTATAGAAAGATCTTCACAAAGAACCTGTTCTTGAACCCCCTCCCCTGCTTCCAGAAACTGTGGAAGATCAACCTGAACATGCAGCGGACTCGAAGAAGACGAAGAACTCGACCTGTTTGTATTATTTGATGATGAAGACGAACCAGCTGTAGCAGAACCTCTTTGAACAAAAACACGAGTCATCCTTTTTCAAATTTCAAGATTTCGATAACCCCATAACCCCTTAATTTGTTCTCAATATCCTTTTCCTTGATGTATACTTAAAACATGCTCCATTTGTTGTAACTTAAAAGTATATGGACTAAATATGTAAATTAGTTAAAGGTCCGTGTTTAGAATTTTACAGATTTAGTAACTGTAATTACAGACCATGTTCGGACCTTTTCTCTTTCACATAATCTCTGTAAGTTGAGGGATTGCTACTTTTATCTGGATAATTATTTTAAATAATTTCCCAACAAAAAATCATTATGATTATAGAAAACATGTGCAATATAATATATATACATACAAAATAATTTTAATTTAATATTTTTGGCATTTTTGTAGACAGAGATCTTTAGAGGAAGATCCTTTTCCTAGGGTCTATGTCTGTTTCTCACACAGCTCACCTTAACCTGCGACCCACGTGCTTCCCAAAACTCCGCCACCTGTATCACCTTCGCCGCTAAATCGCAGCCTCCCATTTTCATCACTTCCTCTGTACGTGCGTATTTATATGTATATGTATATATATGTATGTATCTATTGTCCCCCGTCGTCAAGCTATCCCTTATCAATTTTCTGCTCCACAAAAACCCTACCAACTTTCTCAATAATCTACTCTGTTCAATCTCTTTCACACACTCTTTAGATCACACTACACCGACTCCATTCCCACGCTCCAATTTCTCATCTTAGGTTAATTAGTTTTCTTTTTGTTCGAATCTTCGATTCTCTATCGGCTTTTCTTGAATCTTTGATACGAATTTCATATAATACGTTTTGGGTTATTCTTTTTCTTGGCTTATTACGAAACTGGTTGCAGGTTATTGTTTTGGGTTTTCGGAGGTGAACTGATCGGAGGTAAAAAAATTCGCGTTACTTTCGGAAGGGCTAGGGTTTGGTTGTTCTTCAATCTCATGAGAATTGTTAGGGGGATGCAGAGATCGCTTCAGCTGGAGAACGAAGAAGAAATTGGTTGGAGCAATAGAAGAAAATCTTTTACCGGAGGAATTGGAGTCACGTCGCCTAAGGCCAGGACACGTGACAAATCGAAAATTAGGGTTTTATAATTTACCAAAATTGGTTTAAGAAAAGAACTTTGTATTTGTTTGATTTAGGGGGAAAAGAATATTCAGAACAAATTAAGGGGTTCTAGGGTTATCGAAATCTTGAAATTTGGAAAAGGATGACTCGTGTTTTTGTTCAAAGAGGTTCTGCTACAGCTGGTTCGTCTTCATCGTCAAATAATACAAACAGGTCGAGTTCTTCGTCTTCTTCGAGTCCACCGCAGGTTCAGGTTGCTCCTCCACAGTTTCTGGAAGCAGGGGAGGAGGTTCAAGAACAGGTTCTTTGTGAAGATCTTCCTTTAGAAACTGTTGATCGTGATCGAAATGATGATATTGATGCACCCATTAGTGAGAAAATTGAGGATGAAACTGTCATGGGTTCTGAAGATATTTTGAAAAGAATTGGTGGGTTGAGGGTAAATGAGGAGGAAGAAAAAAAAGATGGATTAAAGATTGATGATTATCCTTCTCAGACTATCGGTGGACGTCCGTATCCTCCTCCACCACCTGCTCCACCACCGAAACCTTCTTCGGCAAGTTCTAATTCCCGGAGATTTGTCCCTGGAAACTCTGCTGGTTTGCGAATTGGACCGTCGGGAAGAGCAACCGCCTGGCCGGTTGTTTCAACAAGAACATCGCCGGCAGGATCTCGAGCTTCATCTCCAAGGTCTCATTGCGAAAATGATGGCTACAATAGTGCTGATGAACAAAACTCTTGCTATGGATCTTCTTATGGTGATGCTGTGAGTTCTAGTCGTTTTTGTCACTACAAAGAACTGAATAATAATCAGACTAATACGGTATACTTTCGGTGAACACCATTGAATTACAGACTTTGTGCCCTGTGATTTTGATTTCTATTTTGTTGGAATAAAGCCTGCAACTTTAGCCTGTGCCATAATCTACAAAAAAAAAACCTTTTGCTTTGTGTAGCTTTCCCTGAAATCTTGGAATGCCCCTTTTGACATATAACATATTTGCATTACATTAGGACACAGTTAAGAAAACAGATGGAAGGAAACTTTAGTCAGTAGTTCACTGAGATGTTCTTTTGTACCGATTTATTAACAAGTACTTCTCTTTCAGGAAAGGGAACGTCAGTTCGAGATTGATATTAGACGGACAAAAGGTTATGAAGTGAAAAGAATGCTGGAAGATGGGAATTGCTTGTTTCGTGCTGTTGCAGATCAAGTGTATGGTGATTCAGAAGCATATGATTTGGCTAGGCAGATGTGCATAGATTACATGGTATGGTAATATTAACTGTGGTTCTCATTTAAAGTGCTTATAGTACCTGGTATGGTAATATCATTTATAGTAACAGAGCTTAATAGCATAACAAAAATGCAGACCTATTGCCGGTACTAAGCAGCAGTAAAAATTTGTATCCACTTTTCATGATATTATGCATGGATCAGATATATCATAGCGAATTCTTAAGGATGTTTTTTGTCTTGCACGATGGAATTTGATAAGTGATTATTCAAAATCCTCATACTTCAAGTGTCGTTTTGTGCGATCATTATTTATACCATGTTAGCGTTTTCTAATTACGTAATATGCCATGAGACGAAGGATGATGTGAGAATATGAGCTAAGATGAGAAGTGTAAGAAGGGATTTGGACCCTTGATCACTTTTAATCTCGACTAACCCATGAATTGCTTTAGAAGGGAATTGATCCGGTGCTTCTCATTAGTGTTGATCTAGTGGAACTCTTCAATTAGGATTGATCCAAAGGTGGAGATTCCTTCTTACCCTTCCTATACCTTGATTGATAAGTATTTTGTTGGTGTTTGTCACCAACACTCACTTGAAGAAGACCGATGAATTAGCTTGATAGATTGAATGAGATATAGGAAAACTGTAAATATCTAAGCAATTTGTGTGCATGTAAAACCAAACCAAACCAAACCAGACCAATATAGTAGATCCCACCAGGAGGTGGGGTTTTGGGGGTGGGATATACGTAGACTTGACCTCTTCCTCAAAGAGTAGAGTGGCAAAGTCTGCATCATCTGATTATCGTGAAGACTCCTGGCTTGTGCAAAGTGTGCGAAAAGAGAGGACAGAACTTGCTACATGAGAATCAAGAACTTGAAAAATAAGAAAGACAACGCTAAAAGTTGAAAATGAGTTGGAAGTAAGCAACAACGTTTATAATAGACAGTCAGACAACAAACAAAACATACAAATAGAAGCAGGTACAAGAACATAACCAAGGTAGGAATAACTACACTCCCCTAATCTAAACGTAAATAGCAGCTTAAAGTTTGCCTACTTTTGTTGCTTGATGAAGCAACGTGATAAAGGATATGTAGGTATTCTGGCTTCTGTGTTCTTGGTATGTTCATGACTTTCATATTATCCGACAAAGTAAGGGCATTGGATTTATGTATTATTTTCTAGGTAATATAAGTTACGTAAGGTATTAGTTGCCTTAAAGACGATGTAAGTTGTCAAATTGTCACCTCTTTATGTATGGATAAATTACTAGTTTTTCGTTGCAAATAGATGTTTTCTGCTAGAATTCCCAATGTGCACATGAGTGGTCAGTGGTGTAATCATGTGTTACCTTGTCTTGAAAAATAGGATATATGTCTGCCTCTTTGTCCAACAACTACACTTCGATTATGTAGCAGATTAAGGGGATGTTTGGTTGGTTGTCCATCGAATCCTGTATGGATAAAGCTGTCTGTGTGTATTAATCTGTGCTTATAGATTAGGAAGATTTTTGTTTGGGAGGGGTTTTTCATAGATGGAAGAAACATGTTCTTTAATTGGGAGGGACAGGTTTGGAAAAAACTTGGCTTCCTGCAGAAAGCTCCCCCTAGAAGCTTACCGAATAAACCTCTTACTATATCTTTAAGCCACTACCAATCAGTCATGTATAGCTGACTGAATAAGCTGCAAGTCCCATTAAGCCTATTAAGCTGCTAAGAAACAGACCCTAACTCAAAAGTACACATGCTTGGTGGAATTATGGTTTTCGTTTGGTAAGAATATGCTTGAAGGCACATATATAATACATATATACATTAAATCACCATTTTCAAAGCTCACACGGAGAATATGTGATTGTGGAAGCTTTTATTTATGGCTGTTTAGAAACCATGTGCATTGCCATTTAATCCTTTGAAAAAAACTGTCGTTCTTGTTGAAAGATGAACTAACAAGTTCTTACTTCATCCAGGAACGGGAGAGAGACCATTTCTCGCAGTTTGTAACAGAAGGTTTCACTTCTTATTGCAAGAGGAAGAGACGGGATAAAGTATGTAGATTTTATATATGCAACTTCTAATCTTCTAGAACCTGCCGTGGTGATGTTCTTTCTTCTAGATAGTTATTGTTTATCATTACTGAGTGCAGGTCTACGGGAATAATGTGGAGATTCAAGCATTGTGTGAAATGTATAATCGGCCTATTCATATCTATTCGTATAGCACTGGTATATTATGATGCTATATTACTTTGCTAAAAAGAAACAGTGTTTTACGTTCATCCATTTGACTTACAAAAAAATTGCGTGGTTGCAGAGCCTATCAATATATTCCATGGGAGCTATAATACAGACACGCCTCCTATCCGGCTAAGTTACCATCATGGCAACCACTACAATTCTCTTGTTGATCCTCGCCGATTGACAATAGGTGCCGGGCTTGGTTTTAGCTGCCTGCAGGGGGTAAGTCCACCGACTTCATTTAAACATTTCTTATATAACGATAAATCTTGTTTTAATCTCATAGATTTGGGAAAAACGGAAATCAAAGACTAATAATTCAAAGTCAAAAGGCACAACTTCCGTTTAGATACTGAAAAGATTAATTCAAATACAAACTGTAGCTCGAATCCGGAGTTGGAACAACTAAATGATCTAATCTAACCTTAAGAAAAGATGAAGAACAAAGTGGGATAGAAGAAAAACCCGTCTGAAAGACTGGAACTAATAGTCACTTTGAATGCTAGCTTAAAAGCTCGCATTCAAGCTAAGCCCATATCCAAAAACGATAGCTTTGGAGGTCACATACAACATTCCACTTTGGAAGTCACTTCAAAACTAGCTTTCAAGCCGGCTTTCATGATGGTTGCTGACTTGCTGCAAATACTAATTCCAAGGCCAATGGTTCAGAATCTGTAATTCCATTCAAGAATGTAGATTCTTGGTAATATAGGAATATAAGTTTACGACATTTGAATATGTTTGTGGTTTTGGTTTTCAGACGAACGTTGATAAAGATAAAGTTAAGGCAGCAATCAAAGCTCAACAAGATCAACAGATGGATAACGTAACCAACCACCTGTAGCCTTTATGCTATTTTGATCGATATTAAGACATTGCTGATGAAATGAGATGCAGATTCTAACATATATACATGAATACAGGCTCTTCTTTGGTCAGATGTGGAGCTAACCGAGAAAGAAATCGAACGTATGGTGATGGAAGCTTCAAGGGCTGAATATATGGCAAATGATAAGTTCAAACAGCAACTTGGTCCAAGAGAATCTTCAACATCTGGTGCTGAACCATCATCTTCTGGAGGCAGTAAGTAGTATATAACTATATATCTTGTTTTCTTTTCCCATCTTTTCAAACCTGATTCCATTCCATTCCAATGGTAATTGGAAAAAAGCAGCATCTGGAGGTGAGAGTGAAGGAAAGGTGCTGTGCAGCAGTAGCAGTATGCAGATGGTGTTGTCAATGGGATTCAGCTATTTGCAGGCAATGGAGGCTTACAGCATATTTGGTGATGATGTTGATTCCATGGTTTGTTATCTTCTGGAAACCAGCAGCAGACGCAAAGGGAAGGCCACAGAGTAATAAATAATAAATAAATATGGAAATAGCATCAGATTTGTAGTAGTAATAGTAATAAATAAAAATGGGTATTTGCAAATCTCTGCAATAAGCCCTTTTAGCTGAATTGAATGTTGAACAGCATCAGCATTCAGCATCTCCTGTATATGTCTGTTAAATCTTGCTATTGCCAATTATCAACTCTAGACTATATTTCTTTGCTTTTAAATATTTTATTAATAATTCTCCTCTGATTTTTTATGGCAAAATTATATTCATTAAGCCAAAGGGTTATTATGGAAACAGTTTGAGTTTTGCAGTGTGTAAAATTTTGTGTTTATGACATTTAAACCTAAAATTACTGTTTATTTACTTGTAAGTTTATTTTTAAACCAACTTATGGGCAAAAGAGTAATTTTCTATTTAACAAAGTCAAAACGAGACATCTTACTTTAGTAGCTGAACAAAGTCAAAACAAGACATCCCCCAAAAAAGCAAAGAGTAAATTACAAATGTGGTCTTAGTGGTTTTTCAAAAACAACATTTTTCGTTTCTACGGTTTTAGAATTAGATGTTTAAATTTAGGGGGGTTGGGATTGTTTATTTAAAACAACTTATGTTTTTTTGTAAAAGTGTTTATTAACTTATGTGGTATCAAATCGGAGTTCTGTAAAAAGTGTTTGGATTAGCTTATAACGATACCAAAAAACAATAAATTGATAAGTTGTTTTTTAGTGTTTAACAAATTTTGCTTATATGTAAAATGACCAAAGACAATCTTCCATATTATTGACTTATGGGAGTGTTTGAGATTGCTTATTAACTTATTTGATTTTTTAACATGTAAAAATAATTTTTCATCATTTATAATAATATCTTTGACGAAAATTTATATCAATAAGATTAATAATTAACAAACATTAATAAAATAGGGTTAAAATAGTAAACTGATAATAAGGAGTTTTCCATAAGTCAAAAAGGATTAACTTATCAAAAACTGTTTATTACCAGTTTGGCATCGGTATAAGCAGTTTTATTTTTCCTCATCCAAACACTAGCATTTAGCTTATTACCGGTGCCAGACTGAAATAAGTCAAAAAACACATAAAATAAGCAATCCCAAACACCCCCTTAGTCTATCTTTCTTTCGGTTGTTAAAGAACTCTGTTAAATGAGAGGTATTTTCGTCATTTACCAGTTTTTTATTTTTAATAAATCAAAGTTGATTTCATGCTTTGGTTTCTATGGTTTTTGATTGGATAAATAACAAAAAAATTGATAAAAAGACGAAAATATCCTTTATGTAACGGATTTTTACAACGATTGTTAGAAGAAAGAATAAAATCCAGATGTTTTGCAAAACATAATAACCATGTTGCAATTTCAAAACTATAAAAACGAACCATAATATCTGATTTTGCATGAATATAAATTTTAATAAATACTATAAAAATATAATTTGATAAAGACATTCATTTTTACTACACTTTTTTGCATAGATTGTGCATGTAAAATACCATCACAAATTCACAACAGATTTAAGTAATAAAAACTCACATATCTTTAATTAATTAAACTAACCATTTTGGCCGATTATTTACGGGTCTAGCTAAACGACAAAAAAAAAATTACATTTTTCATTCACGTCCCAAAAAAATGCTACATTTTTCACCCACGTCTGCAATTTTTAATAACAACTTTTTTGTCGTTTAGCTAGGTCTGTAATTTTGTTGCAAAGGAAATGTTATTTTTCTAAATGAAATGACTTAAAGAGATAAAACCATACGATAAAAATAAAAATGATTATTTTAATTAATTTTTTATTAAAAGAATTGCAGTTGTTTAGTGATGTACCTCAACTCTACCAAACTTGCAAATTCGAGTTGGTTGGTCGATCACACTCATGACTCATCATTATTTTACCATTTTCGTTAAATATCAATTCACACACCTCTTCTTTCTATACTGCCATAGGTGTCTATATAATAAGTGCAATCGGAGATTCCAAAGCCAACTCCACTCCTTTCTGCAGCTTTTCCGGTGAATCGGAGGAGAAGATATGGGACTAGTCAAGGCTGCAATTGGTGATGGTGTTTTGACTTTCTTATGGGTGATCTGTGCTTCCTCCCTTGGTGCTGCTACTTCCGTTATAGCTAAAACCATCGGCGTCAAAGGAATGGCTACAATCTTAATCACCATCTCCCTCGTCTTCATCCTATTGTTCATCTTCGGTATGATCGGCGATGCCTTAGGTGGCGCTAGTTTTAATCCTACTGGTACTGCTGCCTTTTACGCCGTCGGCCTCGGCGGCGATTCTCTCATCTCCGCCGCAGTTCGATTTCCTGCTCAGGTATATACAAATTACAACTAATTGCAAATTTGCAATACGTAAATAGGGATGCAAATTATACAGAGATTTAATTAATGCATAAACCAGTCCAAATTAGTTAAGTTTTGAGATTAGATTCGTTTCGTGTACGTTCATTTAAACTTTTTCCTTCTGGATCCCCAAAAGGTACGGTTGAGGTCATTCAGTTCAGCTGAATTTCGAACTCCAAATTGACGATGAATGCTTTAAAATCTATGGAAAATTCTTGCAGGCTGTTGGTGCTGTTGGTGGTGCTCTTGCGATTCTGGAATTCATGCCGCGGGAATATAAACATATGTTAGGAGGACCTTCTCTAAAAGTCGACATGCATACGGGCGCCATTGTTGAAGGCATGTTGACCTTCACGAGCACCATTGCCGTCCTCTACGTTATCCTTAGAGGACCTAACAGCGTGCTTATGAAGAACGCGATGCTTTCCACCTCCATTGTTACACTTGTTGTTGTAGGTGGAGGCTATACAGGTCCTTCAATGAATCCTGCCAATGTAACCTTCATTAACTTTTCTCTACTTCCTTTTAAGCTATAAATTTTGCTTTATGCCAACCGGGTAATAGTGCAGTCCGGATAAGATGTCTGAGTGCTGACTAACCGGGTAATATTGCGGTCTGAATGAAATGTCTGAGTGCTGACCGAGTACGAGACTCTTTCCTTCGTACCAGTCAATAGATTACCCTTCAAAAGAGTCTGAAAGAGAAATAGTTCAAGTCTAGCAGATGTTTGAGTCCAACACTCCTCCTCCAACGGAGGCTAGGCAGGCACAAAGTATACAAGAAACAAAGGTTTTAGCAACGACTTTTGTCGTCGCTAATTGCCATAGACGGTTTATAAGAGACGACATGTCGTTGCAATAGCTTCTTGCTGAAACATTTCATCGTAAAAAACATGTTGCTGAAACTCACTACTCTTGGTAGACCTTGATTCTGATATCATTTGAGAATATGTAGTAACATTAAAGTAATCTGATAAGGTTCTACATATTCTCACAGTATTTTTTGGATGTCAAAATGTATGGTAAACAATCTCATTTCTTACCAAGCAAAAGACAGTCTGTAATTAGTAAACAACCCCTAACTCTGCAATGATTGTTTGTTGTTTTCTTATAGGCGTTCGGATGGGCGTACGTAAACAATCGACACAATACATGGGAGCAGTTTTACGTTTACTGGATTGCTCCGTTCATGGGGGCAATATCGGCCGGATGGGCTTTTCGTATTGTCTTTCCACCACCTTCGAAGCAGAAATCCGCCTGAAAACACGGCGATCCGGTCACCAGAAAAGTACTTCTGCCCTGTGTACCCCCTAATAGCATATTATTGATCAAGAACAAACTTGTGAAGTTGACAATGCTTACTTTAATGTAATCTATTTAACTGCTACCACTCTTTTGTCTTGTGTTGATGCTTGTTTGATTAGGGAAATCAAGAAATACGATCCTAACAGAATTCATAAATGCTTAAAATACAACAAAATTCAGCATCAATTTCATCAAAAATATGCTCATGGTGTTTGAGATTGCTTATTTGAAATAATTTATGCTTTGCTACAAAAACACTTATCAACTTATTATAAGTCGAAAGGGTTTAGCTTTTTTAAAAACTCTTTATTACCTGTTTGGCACCGCTATAAGTTGTTTATCCAAACACTCAAAAGTACTTATTACCAGTGTCACACCAAAATACGTCAATAAATTGTTTTTATAAACAATCTGAACACCCAGTTATTAGGTGGATAATTGTTTTCGCGACCCCAACTTGAGTGTGAGCTGTAATACAACTTGGCCACGCCCCCTGAAAACCTTGGATTTTCATGGTCATGTTTTTTTACCTATATTTCTTAATATAAATATTATTATAAAAAATTATTTAATAAAAGAATAAAAATGTATTTAACAGAAAATAGGATAAAATAGCCAAAAAAAATTGTACGAACAATTTAATATAATAATAACTAGATGAAAACAAGGTAATTAATATAATTTTTTGAAATAATAAAAATAA
Organism: Cynara cardunculus var. scolymus; assembly: GCF_001531365.2. NCBI lineage: Eukaryota > Viridiplantae > Streptophyta > Magnoliopsida > Asterales > Asteraceae > Cynara > Cynara cardunculus. The sequence goes on from NC_037538.1 coordinate 4,190,067, forward strand.
GAGTAAATTACGGATTTAGTCCCTGTGGTATGTTGTTGATTTGATCCTCATACTTTATTTATTAATAGAATATTTGGTGGTATGAATTTTTTTGTTGGATTTGGTCCTTCACCATAACAATCGTTTATCGAATCCATTAAAATCGAAGGCAAAATAGTCTTTTTACCCTTTTTCCTTATTTTAACTTTTTTCATGAACATTTTTTAAATCAAGGGCCGAAATGTGTACATTAAAACATGAACAGTGAAACACAAACATCTTTGATCTTTTCTAGATTCATTTGAGAAGTTATATATAACCATAGATTCATTTGAGAAGTTGATAAGTGATCATAGCCTTTCATCTTGTCAAGATTTGCAGCTTGACTGTAAAACACCGGATAATTTCTTGCATGGTATGCTGAAAGATAGATGGATAGTTTGTAACATTTACAAATAGATGACAAAATAAGTGCATATGTGAACCCGCATCATTCATATAAAAATTATTTAACTGATTCACATGTGAATCCATGTGATTCATATATGAACCAATTAACTGATTCACATATGAACTGCAGATTCACATATGCACCTTGCCGTCTATTTGTAAAAATTACGAAACTACTTCTCTATTTTTTTGTTTGAACAGTCAAAACCGCAAATCTTGACCAGACAAAGTCGCAACCTTTGACCAGTCAAATACACAATTTTTGACCAATCTTGATCGTATGAACGGCTAGGATCACTGTTTTACTTCTCAAATACTTACTATATATATATATATATATATATATATATGAGAGAGGGAGAGAGAGAGAGAGAGAGAGAGAGAGATAAGGTGAGAAACGTAAGAAGTGATCTTCACCCTTGAATGCATATTAAGATGAGATGCGTAAGATCAATCCCGTGTCAAATGCAATTCATTAGTGGGTTTGAGATCAAAGGTGATCAAGCGTCCAAATCATTTCTAAAGCTTCTCATATTAACTCTCATTCTCACACAATTCTTCGCCTATATATATATATACACACACACACACACTATAAGAGTACTCGAGCAATGCAGCGAGACACATCTCGATTTTAATGTTCTATTTTATTATTTGTCTCTGTCAATGTTATAATACGATTTTATGTGTTTTTAATAAAGCAATAATGATTTTATTTTTGAATAAAATATAAATTTGAAAATATCATAAAAATTTGAAAAAAATATATATCAATGTTAATATCAAATCAACTATTTAAAAGTTATCATTTTTTATGTAATTTCTTTAATTTATTTTTTTATTATAATTTAATCGAAGTTTAATAATAAAATAATTTATTTTTGATTTAATATTACAAATTTTATAAAAATATTAATTAAATATTTTGTTTGAATTTAATGATTATCCTAATTATATTTTAATTTTTTATATTTAAAAAGAGATGTTTATCATGTATTTGATTATGTTTATCTGTATTTAGTTACACGAATTCAGATATGGAGCTTTAATAAGTTGTACTTACGCACAATCTATTTGCAAGCTTGAGTTTTAAGTAATATGCATTAATAAACAGTACTTTATGCATAAAAAGTGGTTTTTAAGAGTTTTTGTCAAATGCTTTAAAATATAGTATGGATATATAGATAGATAGAGAGAGGGGGGGGGAGACTTGTGATCATATGAAACTCAAACCAATCTATTTTCGTGAAACCCATGACACCACCTAAATAAAACTAAACTTTTACAGCAAAAATATTGTGAAGGTTCAAAGTTTTTTATCTTCACAATATATTGGTTTGAAGTTCCAAGTGTTAGTTTGTGGTTACGAAAATAGACTACTCTCATGTCCCTATAGATAAATAAATATATATATAGGAAAAAATGTTAAAATAAAGAAGAATAACAAATTGCCATTTTGCCCTTGGACTTAACAGAAGTAATAAACAGCCCGTTTGGTCTATGCTTTAAGGACCAATTCCAATAGAAAGTGCATACCATAAGGTCTTCTACGTAATAAATAAAGCATGAGAACCCATTTTGTAAAAATGTGCATATCACAGGGACCAAATCCGTAATTTACCCTAATAATAATATTAAGAAAAAAGTTGCTTTGTGTATTTTGTCCAAATCACGTAAAGGCGTGGCGTGCGAGCCTTTGCTGCGGTTAGACTCAAAATGCTCGCGTAGTTAACAGGTTATAAAATAGGTGCTGTGAATTTTTGTACTCTCGAACAAATTCTCCGATTGGAAAAGGAGTTTCTAGAGAGAGAAACGCGACGGCATTGTTGTTCTCGGATCAAATCTTGATTTCATATGGTTGTAAATTTGATTCGGTGTCGGTTCGTGTGGTGACGACTAGTTTTTCTTGAGGAAATCGGTCGATCTGAGATTTGATCGATTGATTTGAATCGGAAAGCGTGTGTATTTTTCAAATCGAGAAGAGCTGGAGTCTGTACAGGAGAATTCTCATCAGTCCGTGAAGCCTCCTTCAGCTGCCGCAGCAGGGAACGGTCAGATCCGGTATCGATCTCCTTCGGCCGCTGAGCTCCTAGAAGGTCAAGTCTTCTCCACGCCACCGTTGGCGGATCAACTCGACAAAATGCTGAAACGCAATCGTCAACAGCCGTACAACGAGTCCCTCTCCGATAAAATCCATCGCTACCGCGGGGTTGTTTTGGTCATTTCGATCCCTCTCCTCCTCGTCTCCTTTGTTTTGTTTCTGATGCCTTCCACGCGTTCTCCCAACGATGCTGTTTTGCCTACGAACCGCAAGTTTACGCCGAATTACGTGCTGCAGACGGATCGGTCATCGAATAGCTATGCCGTGATTTTTGATGCAGGTAGTTCGGGGAGTAGAGTTCATGTCTTCTGTTTCGATCAGAATTTGGATCTTCTACACATTGGCAAAGAGCTTGAGCTTTTTGAGCAGGTACTTAAAGGCCCCATTTTTTGTCGAGTTTTTGCATAGTCATATACGGTAATTTTATTTCTTAGACGCACAATTATTTCAGATTTATCAACCAATACGCTTGGTCAGTATTAATAAACTATAGTCTCGTTTAGAAATCGAAATAGATAATATCGTAACAGTGAACAAAGAGAGATGGCGTGGAAAGAACAGAAAATAGGACCGGCTAGCTGCTTCTTTTTACTGTTAGAAATCTTTGCTTGGAATCCACTTAAAGTCGTTTTTCACTTTCAGATTGAAGTATTTCGATGGTACAATCGAAATCTCAATCGGATAAAATTCAGTGACAGAACTTCGAATCTCTGATTGTTATGAAATCTGTGTACCACCCTCTCCAAATCCGCGAAAAAAGACCAATTCGAAAAATTGAAGAAAACGTGAAAAAACTGTCAAAAACGGCAGTTTTTTGCGCACAAAGTCGGGTTTTAAAACCGGGTTTAAAATCTAAAATTCGGATTTCTGATGCATTGTCCACAAAGTCGGCTCTGCCCCTTGGACCCCGCCACCGGGGGCGCTGCCCCCGGACCCCGTCGTTTAGGGGCTTCGCCCCTAAATCAAAATAAACTCAAACAAGTGTGCACTCCGCACCTTCCTTGCTTGTTCGATATTTATCATGATTACATTGGTCAACAAATTAATCCCATTACACTTAAATGATATTAGTGATACTAATCACCAACATTTAGTGCATGCAGTATTTGGCATTAGGCCATTTGATTAACTTACATTGAAGATCAAAAGTACTTTTAATGTTTCGTGTGTTAGTTTCTATGTATGCACGTCTACTAGCTCTATCTTGGACCAAATAAGATGCTCAATTGCTCATAATAGAAAGAAAAAAAAAACTGGGTCATGCTTCTGTGTACTAAACTAATAAGTCTTAGGATCATCAAACGAATAGACCAACTAGATCCAAGGCTAACTAGTTAAACATTGGATGGAGTTTCAACCCCAACAACAAGGAAATATGTTTTGCTTTCTTTCTAGACAATTTTTACAAAATAGGCTTAAGAAATATGCCTGGCATTTTAAGGCAATAAAAATTTGTTTTCGGTTGTTATTGACATTCTAATTTACCTGTTGTATAAAGAGGACTAAGATGAAATTTGATACTTCTATGTTGTAGTTGCAACCAGGTTTGAGTGCATATGCAAACGACCCTAAAGCAGCTGCAGATTCTCTTCTGCCTCTTTTAGTGAAAGCAGAAAAGGTCGTTCCAAAAGATGTGCGCCAAAATACACCCGTCAAAGTTGGGGTTAGTGATTCGTATGACTAATAGAACTTCTGTATTTTGTTAGATTTGTATGCGCATATCCTGAATCATACATCTCTATGCAGGCAACTGCAGGCCTGAGACAGTTGGGAGTTGATGCATCTGAAAGAATTTTGCAAGCTGTAAATATTACTCTTCCGCAAACTTCTTTTCTTACCTTCACGATTTCCTCCTATTCAAAGATTTCCATTTTTTATTAGTTGATTTTAGAATTTACATACATATAGGTGAAAGATTTTCTAAAAGTTAAGAGCAGCCTCAAGTCGAATGATGATTGGGTAACTGTTCTGGATGGAACTCAGGAAGGTGCTTATCAATGGGTAAGCTAGCTACTTCTTACATCCTTGTAAATGTATGTGTTTCTTAGTATAAGTGTTGGTCCAATATCATGTTTGTTCATGCATTCTGAAAATACATGTCAATGACATATTTTGGTTGGGTGCTTTAGACACAGGTTACTGACTAAATAAGTTTTTCCTTATGAAAAAATGTGAAAGAAGCTGCAATGTCAATAGTTGTTTAAGATGCATGTTTTGTGCTTAAGAAAATGGACTGAGGAACATGTTTGTGTGTGTGTGTGTAAACTCTTTTCCTGAGTGAGCATTAGGGTCTTGTTTTTGAGCTCTTATGTGTCTCCAGGATTAACCTGAAACTCCTTTTATATTGGTTTGAAGCACACCACATTCCTTGTCATATCATATTCTTGCTTTGCATAATAAAACCTGTATCATACCTACAGGTGACCATAAATTATCTGTTAAAAAGATTAGGTAAGAAATATTCAGACACTGTTGGGGTAGTTGATCTGGGTGGTGGATCAGTACAAATGGCATATGCTATTTCAGAGGCAGATGCTGCAAAGGCTCCAAGGATATCAAATGGAGAGGATACATATGTGAAGGAAATGTTTCTCATGGGAACTAAATATTACCTTTATGTTCACAGGTTTGCCTCATCCCTCTCTCTCGGTTTGTGTGTGTATATATATGCATGTATATGTATATAGGCAAAGGATCGGGTGAGAAGGAGAGTTAAGGTGAGAAGCGTAAGAAGGGATGTGGACCCTTGATCACCTTTAATCTCAAACCCACCCATGAGTCGTGCTTGATATGGGGATTGATTCGGTGCATCTCATCCTAATGTGTATCCAAGGATGGAGATCCCTTCTTACCCTTCTCACCTTAACTCTCCTTCTCACTGGAACCCAACCCTATGTATATATTTGTATACTTCTTTTGTAGGTGAGAGAAGGTAGAACGGATTTCCCTCACCCCTGTTTGAAAATACGTTTACTTTCTTTATAGCCGACATCAAGAACATAGAACACTATCAGAACACTCTATTTACCATAAACAGAGAACTAAGAGAGAGTAGGCCATCTAACCAGTATCATATGATGCTAGGAAGGCTATAAACTACAATCTACACTGATTCATATCTTCATTGTTTCTATATGGATATCGACTCCCCACACCAGGCGGTCCAGCCCCTAATGTGGAGAAGAAGATTCTTACATATCATTACAATCAAATTGGATTATTGGCTACTTAGTGTCTATTTCCACTGCTTTAGTGTCTTCATTTTGTGGCTGTTTCTGCATTTGTGGTTATATTGATTTGCTCTACTTCTACTTAATTTCCTTTCTTGTATCATCTCACAGTTACTTGCAGTATGGCTTATTAGCAGCTCGAGCTGAGATCCTGGAAGTCACAAAAGATTCCGACAATCCATGCATCTTGGCTGGCTATAATGGTATGCTCAAGTCAGTGTCCTTAGCACTGATGTTGCTTTGCCTTGCATCGTTCTGGTATTTCAGTCTTCTGCATATCTTTTATTAAGCCACCTAGTGGTCCTACAAATGAGGATACTGAGTTCCAAAAATGGTTATGTTCAGTCATTTTATGTGTCTTCTTTATTTTGAGTTGCAAATACTAAATGTATTTCGGAAAATAGTATGATGTGCAACTTTGGTGAGCTGTTATTTGGATTGGAACACCTGTTCCCTAGCCACCTGGATATTAATTCATTATTCATATCTTCTCTTTTAGGGGTTTATAAATATGGAGGAACAGAATACAAAGCTTCATCTCCTCCTTCTGGTTCAAACATGAACAAGTGCAGGGAAGAAGCATTAAAAGCTCTTAAAGTTAATGAATCAACTTGCACCCACATGAAATGCACCTTTGGTGGGGTGTGGAATGGTGGGGGTGGTGATGGACAAAAGAATCTATTTGTGGCTTCATTCTTCTTCGACCGGGCTGCTGAGGTATTACATAATATCCTTAAAAAAGATTTGGAAAATCAGAAAATTTAACCCCCTCTTCAAGGGCTAATTTCAACACATATTAACTAGTGAGATCTATCTCTTCATGTAGGCCGGTTTTGTTGATCCAAGTAAACCTGTAGCCATAGTTCGTCCAGCAGATTTCCAGGAGGCTGCTAAGCGTGCTTGTGAAACCACACTTGAGAATGCCAGGTCTACATATCCTAATGTTAAGAAACCTGATGACAACCTACCATACTTATGTTTGGATCTTGTGTATCAGTACACATTACTTGTAGATGGCTTTGGTAAGTGGTATACCCACATAAGGACCCAACTATGGTGCCTTCTTAACAACCCTCCTTCATTTGCAATGGTAGAATAAAGAAAAGATAAACAATACATACAAAAAGAATATCTAATTGCTTGTGTTGTTATTGAACAGACCTGGATCCATGGCAAGAGATTACACTGGTGAAAAAGATCGAGTACCAAAATGCATTGGTTGAAGCTGCTTGGCCATTGGGCAGTGCAATTGAAGCGGTGTCAGCAGCCGCCTAACTACTACTATTACTACATTTTGGCTCGATCATGCATGTAACCTGGTGAAGTGTGGTGGATATGGATTCAGCCAGCCAGACAGTCGGTAAATCCCTCTTGAGAAAATATTCTTTTCACTATCATTAGCTATTATTTTTTGAGTTCTCGACTCTTGGTAGAAATGAAATTTTGGGTTAATTTTATTGAGACATAAGAAGGATTCATTTAGCTAAAATTGTACGGTGCATTGTATTTTGTTAAAGATTGGTCTAAAGGAATATTTGTGTTCATTTGTTTATGTCTGATAGTCGCCCCCAATGCGATTGTACCACTTTGAACACTTATTTGAACTCTTGTCAATTGAAAACAAATGATTAAAGGAAACTCAAAAACAAAAGACATATGCTGAATGGAAGATGCCTTGTGTATTCCAAGCAGCTGGAGCTAGATCTAAAGACAATTTTCTTTTTGGCACTTTGAGCTTAATGCATAAATGGAAGCCTTTAAGCACAAACAGTTTCTGTGGCAACACATCCAAGTTCGACAGCAAACGAGTTGACAAGTATTATATAACCTTCTGCAGCAGCCTTGCTTGTATCCTTCACCATAAGCACAAGGGGATATGGAATTGATGATACAAGGGCAATTTCTGTTAAAAATTTATTAGACATCAATGCTGATAAAACTTGACGTTAAATATGATACATACTACATATTTTTAGCACATGAACGTTTGTGCATGTCAACTCAAATAGGATTGGAATAACAGCTTGAGTCATATAAACCAAGTAGAGTAGTATGTCTTAACGTTATGGGTTTTTTGTATCATACGACTAAACCAAAAAGGGAATGATAAAAAGACTGAAAATCGACCAAACTAGCCATTTTGAACTAACATCTTCACTTTCTAGTCAACCTTTTTTACAATTTGACCAAACTAGCCAAAATTTCACAAATCAACCAAATATACTTTTTATAAATAAAATATGATTCTTGTGGGTCATTTCATAAGCCACAATGGAGATTTCCCAAGCAAAAAGGATATTTTGCAAGCCGCCGTGTCAATTTTGCAAGCCAACCCTCTTTAATTCAAAGAAAATACATTTTGCAACTTGCAAAAGAGATGCTTATGAAATCTTAGCTATTTTGGTTCAAACATGAAAAAGTTGGCTAAAAAGTAAAAAGATAATATCATCTAAACTCAGTCAATTTCGTTAAAAAGACCAAGTGATCTTTGGCCTAACAATACCAATACAATCTCTACAACCTAACGTGGTAAACGTGAGAATCTTTGCAGATGTGCACGATTTTGTTTGCCATTCAAAAAAGTAATGATAAAATGCCCAAATAAGAAATGCAAGCACCAACCCCGCCAACATGAACCACACCATGCTAATTTCAATTGGACATATACTTCTCTAATCAAACATTATCTAGTTGTTAACTGTCATTAAACCAAATTGAACCCACAAAATCAAATGCAGCAGCATACATTCTACATAAATATTTCAAAAGCCAGGCATAATATGCAGATTGATTGCTTCAACATCTTCAAACAAGACTACTATGCAGTTTTATGATTTCAAAAAGTGACACCTCTTGATTAATGTCGAACAATAATATAACCAAAATGAAGTACAACGACACATCAAACACCCAAATCGCTAGCAATTTTCACATGAACTGAAAAATACAACCACCGTGATCAGGATACCACCGTTCAGTTCCTTCCGAGCGGCAAAGATCTGCAAGAATATGTTTCTTTGAAATCAGATTTCCTTGAAGATGTAAAAATAGATGCATACACCTCCTTATTTGCATGTTGAGGAGCCCGATCGCCCGCCTTGAATCTTTTCCCTTCACTTTTCCCATTAACAACTTTCCCATTTGTTTCAATCTTCCCTGAAACCTTCTCAGCTGCCTTCAAATCAATCCCATGCTTACTCCCGCTTAGCTTAACTCCATCATTAGAAGCACCCATCTCTCCATTCACACCAACACCACCTCCATTCTTTACTTTCTTCACCTTCTTCTCTCTCAACTTCACCTTCTCCATCTCCATCTTCTCTCGTAATGCAATCACCTCTTCTTCGTTCCCATTGATCACGATCTTATCAGATTCTACAAAATCTTTATGGCAAACAAGACAAGAAGAAGATTTAACCTCCTTCAATGCTTTGGCACTTAACACATGCCCACAACTTTTCAAAGCATGAAACCTATACTTGCCATTGAACTCCAACCCTGTAATCGGACATTGAAACTTCACTTCGCCGCCATTAGGAGAATCTGATCCAGGTATTGATGCAAGCTCGACTGCGATCATATCCTTCAAACCCTTTATATGGGAAAAAGCTTTAGGCAATTTCTTCATCAACAATGATTCCACTAAAGCCTGTTTATTGAACAGATTCCCTAAATAATCGACCACGATGGGATGCTTCAGAGGCTCATTCGATAACGCACAATTCATAAATAACGATAATCTCTGCTCGTTTGGATCAACCTTATCGGGCTTTTTTTCAGCATACATGTTGAGGTAACAATCACGAGACTCCGCCCCCGTAGCGCCTCCATCACCACCCCCGCCAGAAAGACGCAACCTAAGGCTGAGCGTCGACAAACTCGTGACTCCAGTTTTTTCAACGGTATCGGAATCTGAAAGAAGACGGCCGTTCAAGGTGAAGAAAGTGGAGGATGCAAGGGTTTGATGAATCGGACTAATCTGGGAAAGAAACGATTGTTTGAGGTGATGGATGGTGAGATTAGGGGTTAGGGTTAGGGCACGAGTTGGGATTTCAAGATCTGGGGCTTGAATGAAGATCTGTGAATTCCGGGGATTGGAATTCATGATGTGATAATCTATATGCAACAAATCCAGAAGAATTTTCAGATTAGAAATCAAGACGAATTTTGGGAACTAACCTGCTCGACTGAAACCCTTCTTCACGTAATCCGATCGCAGTTGTGCTATTAGGCTAACGTTTAAACCGCACCTTATCACCGACTTAAAGAGATAACTTTTCACTTATAGCCCTCACACTATAAATAAATACCAAACTGACCCTAAAATTATATGAAAACTCTATATACATACATTCTTAAGGGGTATATGCTTATAACCTATGAAATTGTGTGAACCTTAAAGAACCAATATATTATGTGTTATTTCATATGATTTTTTTTTTCATTTAAGGCTATAATTTAGAATGTTAGTTGATATATATTTGTTTCATAATGTGAAAGTTTCTGCCATGTATGCAAAACAAAAGTCACATGTAAAAAAAATTCATATTGTAAATCGAATACATAGAAAAACAAATACATTGTAAAACAAATATATGTTGATCAATACATTTTGTATTAAATGTTAGTCTTAGATATAAAAAAAATTATGTAAAACATTATCTTAAAAAAGGGAACAAAATACATCAGTTAAATTACAATTTGTAAATGAATTGGTTTAAGGTTAACAACCTCCTAATCTAATCTTTAAAGAACTAGATTACAATCGGGCGTCATCTCAAACCATCAAAAGGTCAACATTTTTATAGTGCCCCAAAATGCACCTTAAGTTCACTCTACAAGCCAGTCAAACCTTCTTGGTGGCCACGCCACTAGTACCTGAGATACATGTCGATACCAAATAAGTGTTATGCCAAAAAAAAAAAAAAAAAACCTAGCGAGCTAGAACATAAAATAACCAATCACAGTTTATTAGTTAAAACAATTATAACATAATTTTGGAATCAACGAGGCAGACCCGTATCACCTTAACAAGTTTCACCACAAGAGACAGTTGCCTTAGTGTCTACCCTCACGGGTAATACCTCAAGGGATGACACACTTAGGGATTACCTCCAAGCACTAGCTCAAGCGTCGGAGATCCTGGTGTATCACCAAGATAGCACTTTCGGACTCAACTCTGCTGATGCCTACTCGAAAGGTTCATCCAAGCATACTACAACTAATAGGAATATTCACATGATTTAAATAATAACATATACTTTACATCTCGAAATTAAACTAGTGGTCCAACCAATATGCTTATCATATGTCAATAAATATTCCAATAAATATTTAGGTCAACAATGCCTCATGTGTATGGCATATAGCATTTTCCAACTATTTAAGCAAATCCTCATGAAATCTCTTTTAAACAAGTATGATCATGGGAAAGCAATTAGGTTCATAACTTCATTGGAGTCATTTCATACTATGCATAAAAAGCCCTAAAATAAGAGTATGTATAATAGTATCATATTTGAACGAAATTTTGATATAATTAATGGTGGTTTAAAAAAACACGATTCATACAAAAGGAGAAATTATGTTTTATACGGTTTAGAAGATCCTTACCAATTGGCGAAGGTAGTGTTGGTATGATCGAGGTGGTAGTAGCGGCCGATGGTACTAGTGGTGATACAAATGAACGGTGGTGATCGATGGCCGACTGTGGTTGTGAGGACGTGAAAATGGTAGATAATGGTAGTGGTAGCCAATGGTGGTGGCCGCTGGTTGCAGTGGTAGCAGATGATGGTGATTGACAGTGATTGTAGTAGCCGATGGTGGTGGTTATGGTGAGGTGAGGTGGCCATGGTGGTGGCGGTGAACGATGGTGTTTGGTGGCCGACGGTGATGGAGGAGATTGTTGTAGTAGAGGAGAAGGTGGAGGTAGCCAATGGTGATAGTGATGGTGGTTGGTCATCGATATTGGTTGTGGAGGTGGTGGAGGGGCCGTTGTAGTGGATGAGGAGGTGAAGGTGGCCGATGGTGGCTGGGGCGGCCGCGACTAGCGATGATAACCACCAAAAAGAATATCATATTATGGTTATATATCAACCGATGATTAATTAGTACTATTTTAGTTTCTTTCTCATTTTTGTCTCATCTTGTTCCACCAGGTTATATATCAAACGAGGGCTAATTAGTAATATTTAAGTTCATATCTCATTTTTGTCTCGTCTTTTTCCACCTATTTTGGTGAAACAAGAAAAAGTTTTTTTTTGTCCCACGCTATCCCATCTTGTCCCAATTATTGTCTATGTTCCATGTCACACCAAACATAGAACAATGAATTATTGTCTTGTTCTATGTCGTGTCAAATATGAGATAGTGAGTCTTTCATATCTATCCCATGTGCCAAACTCGGGCACATGATAGAAAAACCGTTCCTTAACTTGTTTGACGATGTATTTGACATGTCGGTAGCATCTATTCATGTTGTATACATAATTTGGTTCGGGGTTAGTTTGTTATTTGGTGTATATGGGAAAAAGTGAACGACAAAGAGTCCAATACGCTCCATAACCCCCTGCAACATTCACGTCGCAATAAAACTTGTTTAAAGGGTGGACTCTCTTTTGGGGCATTTTCTCAAACACCTGGTATGTGTTGCCTTTCTTTCTTTTAGTTCATCTGCTCATGTATGCATATTGCTTTCTTGGACTCAAACCCACTTCTGCGAATCGATATTTCCCAAAACCGAACGTCGTTTACTGTTACTGAAACGAACTAGGCTTAGATTTAGAATGTGGAACTTCAGAAGTAAATTTGCGCGATCACTTTTATTGCTTTCACATCGCAATAATTTCAGTTCAAGAACTTATCATGCTGGCATTTGCTCAACCCAAATTCTCTATCAACATCTTAATCCGCCCAAACCCTTGAATAGTTATTCGATCAAACCCTCCGGCTTTCCAATGTTTTTCTCTTCCTCAACTTCAACAACTTTAGGAAATTCAGACTGCGATGAGCACGATGGAGACCAATTAGAAAATTATGGTGAGCACGATGGATATCAGTTAGAAAATCATGGGGAGAGATTAGTTCTGTTCAAAGATTCTGTCAAAAAATCTGAACTTGAAAGGGAGGTTGGATTAATAATGGATATAATCAGGCAACCTGGCCAAAGTTGTGTTGCTGTCAGGAACAATCTTGAGAAATCCAGTGTGTCCGCCTCGCCAGAGTTGGTGACAGAAGTTCTTTCTCAGGTGCAAAACCATTGGGAGTTGGCGTTCACATTCTTCCTGTGGGCTGACAAGAAACCAGATTATGCACATTCTTTGCGCCAATACCATTCGATGATCGCCATCTTGGGTAAAATGAGAAGGTTTGATACTGCTTGGACCTTGATTGATGAGATGAAGAGAGGTGGAAAGAATGGTGATCAATCAATGGTGACACCTCAGACATTGTTGATCATGATCAGGAGGTATTCTGCTGTTCATGATGTGGGCAAGGCTATCAACACCTTTTATGCCTATAAACGGTTTAATTTTGAGGTTGGTATCGATGCATTTCATGATCTTCTGTCTGCGCTTTGCCGGTATAAAAACGTGAAAGAAGCAGAGAATTTGATGTTGTGTAACAAAGATGTTTACCCATTGACTACCAAGAGCTTCAACATCATTCTCAATGGATGGTGCAATATCATTGTTAGTCCTCGGGAGGGAAAGAGAATATGGTGGGAGATGTGTAACAGAGGGATTCATCGTGATGTTATATCGTATTCAACCATCATAACTTGTTATTCAAAGTCCAGTGAAACCAAAGAGGTGATAAAGATTTACAATGAGTTGAAAGCCACTGGTATTAGTCCAGATAGGAAGGTTTACAATGGTATGATTCATGCTCTTGCTAAAGCCGGGTTTGTAGAAAAAGCCCGTGATATGATGAAATCAATGGAACAAAAAGGAATTTCTCCTAACGCGATTACTTACAACTCGCTGATCATGCCTCTCTGTAAATGCCGACAAATCTTGGAAGCACGTGACGTGTTTGATGAAATGCTGCAACGAGGGTTGTTGCCTACGGTTAGAACATACCATGCTTTCTTTCGTGCATCAAGAACAGGGGAAGAAGCTTTTTCGCTGTTGAAAAAGATGACTTCAATGGGGTGTTGCCCGAATCACGATACCTACATCATGCTGATTAGAAAGTTCTGTCATTGGGGGGAACTGGAAAATGTGTCGAAGCTCTGGAATGAGATGATCAGCAATGGGCTAGACCCTGATCGGAGTTCATATGTGGCACTGATTCATGGGCTTTTTCTTAGTGGGATGTTGGAAGAAGCATACAAATATCATTTGGAAATGAAGGCAAAAGGCTTACTACCTGAGCCTGAGATAGAAAAGAGGCTGCAAGCTTGGATGGCCGGCAAGCCAAGAGTGAAACCATCGAATAAGGACTGAAAAAACAAATGCAGCAGGTCGTAATTCTTGATGACGATTATCGACTCGCCTTCAAACTTCAGGTCAGTTTTTATATGAAGTTTTTTTAAAACCATTGAATTTTTTATCTTTCGTGGAGAAAAGAGAACATGTCACAACTTCTGTACACAATTCTTCATTGAAAACTACCATTTACTTTTTAATTGAAGTTCACCTGAAAGTATTTATCTGAAATCATATAATTTAAAAATTATCATCGTAGATGCAAATTTAAACGAGAAGGTGATCAATTTTCTAGAAGTTTCAAGATAATACATAATTACATTTGATGCAAATATGGTATCATATACACGATTCAAATTCATTCTTATAAATTTTAATTTAATTGATGAGAATTTATTAAAAACATAACCTTAGCCATTAAGGCATGGACTTCTAGAAGACTTGGAATAGTTCTGTTTCTGGTTCTGGGAGTTTGTCGATTAAAAGTTTGTAAACGTGTAGGGGGACTTGTGGGTTTGATTATGCTGTCCCCATTTCATCAATTATTATACATGCCACGCTCCTCCCTCTCCTAAGAATATCATCTAAAGATTCTTTATGTTTTGGATTAAAAAAGGATTGTATTTTTAAAAAAGAGAAGATAAAAATACAATCTTTTTCAGAAATCCTTAGCCCAAGAAAAGATTATATCAAAGGATGGAATCCAAAATTCTCAATATATCTATTTTCTTTGTTTTAAATGACGTTTACTTAACCACAAGGTTGGTATTTAATTGGTTTGAGTTTGGGTTTCAAAGGTATATGGAAGTCCAGGTTCAAATTCAAGGACAAAAATCCCTTGTGGTCTGGAGGTTCAGATGTGCTGACTCCAGGCTACCCGCAAAACAGGTGATCATCTCGAAATTAGTCGGCTTGCATAGTGGGTTGGATATACGAGTTGATAAAAAAAAAAAAAAAACGTGTTACTTTGAGTATAGTTTTAGGTTGGAAAAACAATTGAAGATGGGGACCATATTAATTTCCACCGGCCAAGAAGACGAGATCTTCCAACTACCCCATCAATCTCCTTTCCGTATATAACTAAAGCCTTCCACCACAAACCCCCAATCAATCTAACAAAATGGATCCTCGCCACCACCACCAACCTGCACCTCATCATGAACCACCACCACCTGTAGTCCATGTCTCTCACCACACCCCCCACCATCAACCATCACCACCACCGCCTGTTGTCCATGTCACCCACCACACCACCCACCATACACCAAAGTACACCGACAATAAACCCACCGTTAGGTTTTACAGCAAGGCCAAGCCTGACTACTCACTCACCATCCGTGATGGTAAAGTCATTCTTGCACCCACCAACCCTTCTGATCATCATCAGGTACCATCATCTACTTGTTTGATTTTAAAGAAATCTTGGAAATGTAAATTGGTTACTTTTTTCAGATCAGCTCCTGATGCCATTTTCGTTGACTTTTTAGTTGATTTTTTAATGCAGCATTGGATAAAGGAAGAGAAGTTTAGCACGAGAGTGAAAGATGAAGAGGGTTATCCCTCTTTTGCTCTGGTCAACAAAGCTACTGGACAGGCAATGAAGCACTCTATTGGTGCCACCCATCCAGTATGTCTTCTATTCCTCAACTTCAACTTTCTTGATTTCTTTAGTGGGAATTAATCAGGGAAATTAGTTAAGGTAGTCATTTTCAGATTTTGGATTCATCTCCTGTTCATTTCTCTCCCAATATTTCAAAAATTGGCTACTTCGCAGCTAGCAACTTGTGGAGGGATCAAAATGTATAAAAAAGAAGTTTATGAACCGGGTCCTCAAGTATCGGACGAAATCTGTAAATTAGTTCAACACTTCCTCACGGGGTAGAAGTGCCACTTATGGACGTTTAATTAATTTACAAATTGGTACCTGCACTTGTGGATCTGTTCATAAACTTTTGTTTACATTTTGACCCCTCTGAGAGGAGGTGCCCCTTGCGAAGGAGGTAGTGATATATTTGACATTTGGGAAGAGAAATAGCTAAAAGATAATACAGGGCCTCAAAATGGCTATTTCTATTAATTTCCCATTAAGTTATTGCTCAAAATGTGTCTAAAGCTTGTCAATTTTGGAATTTTTGAAGCTTTCTCAGTAGAAATATGCATGGGTATATGGTAGGATTGAAAGAAATCTTTATTTGTTATTTGAAAATTGAACCATGATGATGATCTATCTAGATGGTCACTAACGGTTTCCGATCGAAAGCAATTTCCAAATATCTTACTGAGTAGTTGTACCAATGTTCTTTATAACGCATATTGAGTTACTGATTCCCAAGTTTTGATCAGCAGTCACTTTTACCATTCTTTTCCCAGTAGTGATGAACACCCATGTTTTGAAATACATACATCATGCATATACAGATATCTTCTTGGTCAATCTTGTTTTTTAAAAGTCTGATAGGTCAAAGAGCGAACTTTGGATTAAGCATCTCTCAGATATCTGGTCAATCTTGTTCTTTATGTAATTTTTATGGATCTTTGATCTAAAACACTTATGCTGCTTCTAAGAAACTGTAGCCTAGCCATATGAGGGTGTGATGTTAAAGATCATTCTTGCATGATATGCATATCAGCCTATGCTGATTCCTACCAACTTTCTTTTGAGATCAACTTAATCCTTGGTATCTAGTGGTAAGGAGGATTAGCTAATAATTTCAGAACAATGAAGAATTGGATGTGAAATCTGATCATTGTTTGGCAAAATAATGGTATAATAGTGCCCTCTAATTGGCCTTGCTTGAGTGATAGATGATCTCTTAGATAAACTATCAAATCACAAAGATGTGTGTTGCCATGTAAATCATCCGGAATGCATCAATAAGCATGCCACAAAAATTTCTTGTCTTCTAAATGGTTAATGGTCCACACCAGCAAGTAACACTACTTCAATACACGGAAAGAGACTAAAGAAATTTAGGCTGCTATTCTATGAGGCAGCCTAAATGGTTACAGTTCTCATTTGAACATGTGTTGCCATTCTATGGTGTGAAGTAATTTGTTTGATCATATAAGGTGCAGGCTTCTGATTACTGATTTACTGGTGTGGATGACCTTTGTGAATGCTTCTGCAGGTTCAGCTGACTGAATACAACCCAGATAAGCTTGATGAATCTGTTCTCTGGACCCAGAGCAAGGATTTGGGTGATGGTTATCATGCAGTAAGGATGGTCAATAACATAAAGCTTAATGTGGATGCATTTAACGGTGATAAAGAACACGGTGGCGTACATGATGGCACCAAAATCGTTCTCTGGGAGTGGAAGAAGGGTCCTAACCAGAGGTGGACCGTCGCCCCATTCTGTAAGTTTTTCAACAAAAACCATTTGCAGATAATGAAACAGAAGATTAATTACCACATATACGATGCATATAGATATGCATGAACCTATGTTTTTGGAAGTATATATAATATTTATATAGGTCAAAACTCTCGCACATTCCTCATCTCTGACGAGATTTGAACCTTGACCTTCTGGGATACTGGGCTCTACTTGTAACCCAGTACTGATGGGCTAACGACCCTTTTGGTTACATGAATCAATGTTGTGATCTCATAATCTTTTGTTTGCAGGATATATGGGTGCATGGCGCTACGTTCATCGTCATGGTGATGCTGATATGTATGTTTGAGTGATGTTTTCAATGTTGTCACGATGTATTTGAATAAACTCGACAGTTGAACCGTTACACGGCTCAATGTACCGCTAGTACGTGCTTGACACAGTACAGCCGTTCGTATGACATCTTCTAAGAAAATATATGTACTGAGAATAATTGTTGTAGAATACCCTTCGATTGCATTTTCAGGTGCCCTTTTTCTTGTATTCCAATTGTCCGTTTTGTCCTGCCTGTTACCTTAGCGGTAGGATGGTGCGCATCTATAAAGGTGGTCTCGGGTTCAAACGTGGGCACCAACAGTTTATGAGAAATTGACGATTAAATATACGGTGTGTAGTTTTTAAACATTTGTATTAATGTTGGTTTTATAGCGCAAGGGTCCGTTTGGTTTGAGGGATTTCAATTTCGTGAAAGGATTTAGAATCGGAGGGATTTGGATTTGGATTTGGAATTTTTGGTGTGTTTGGTTTGGAGGATTTGGAATGGAATTGAATTTTATTATTTATAAATAATTTATAAAAACAAATTATAGATAATTATAAAAATAATTAAATTACATTTTTATTAATTGATTATTACAAAACAAATGTTTTGACGTATTTTAAAACATTATTATATACAAATTTTATAAAATCCCATGAAATACCAACCAACCCCAAGTGATTTCAAAATTCTATTTTTTGTAGATTTTAATGAAATCTCGGGATTTCAAATCCATGAAGTCTATCAAACCAAACATAATGGAGCAACATGTTTGTAAGATCGTGTTTGATGCAATTTTTATGTTCAATATATGGCTTTAAAGTCAATGATGAAGCAACATGTTTGTAAGGTCTCATGTCGGTTGGGGGAGTGAATTAAGGTTGTCTTGTAAAGGACTGGATATCTCATTTATCAGACGTATTTTAAAACTATGTCTAAATAAAAACCTTAGACAAACCTCTCGACTCTGATAAATCAAGAATCGCTTCAATCGAGAACAAAATCGATTTTATACGAATCAATTTCAAACACTCTCAATTTTGACGTACTTAAAACCAAAATCATGTTGAAGTTATCTCAGAAAATTACAGTAAACATCTTAATTTTTACATTAAATAAAAACAGCAACAACAACAACAACATCGTATCTCCCTTATGTTGTTGAGTGAGTGCTTTTCATGAAATTTACAAACATTATAAATGTTTCTGAATTCAATACAACATAAAAGTTGTATATTTGCTTATCATGGTCTTAAGAAGGGGCGGATTTACTATGTAATTAGGGGCATGGCCCCCATTAAAAAATGAAAAAAAAAAGGAAATTTTCTTCGGTTAAAAACATTTTTTTAAAACTTTCGACTATGCAGTAATTTCTCGTCTGGGACCTTATCAACTAAAAAAACAAAAAATCTATCGAAATTAATCAAAAAACTGAAAAGTCTCTCGAAATCGATTAAAAAAATTTTGAAATCACTACAACAAAATCGGGTTTATATAATAGACCGCTTTATAGGACCGAAAAGATAAAACGTCTTATCTAAAAGCGTTGTAATCTATACTATATTATAAAGCATTTGCAAAAACTCTTAAAAACCAATTTTTATGCATGAAGTACTGGTTATTGATGTATAATACTTAAAGTTCAAGATTACAAGTAAATTATGCGTAAATACAACTTATTAAAGCTTCATTATTGAATTCGTGTAACTAACTGTAGATAAACATAATCACATAGATGATAAACATCTCACTTTAACTATAAAACATCTAAAATATAATTAAGATAATCATTGAGTTCTAACAAAATACTTAATTATTATCTTTATAAAAATTATATTATTAAACCAAAAATAAAAAAAATTAAAGAAATACACAAAAAAGGTAAAATTTTAGATAGGTAGTTTGGTACTAATATTAATATTTTTTTCAATTTATTATGATATATTTTCATATTTATATTTTATTCAAAAATAAAAAAATTATCGCTTTCTCAAAACCACATAAAATTGTATTATAACATCAACTGAGACAAAAAAAAAGGGAATATTAGAATCTAGATGTATATCACTGCATTGTGCGAATACCTTTCTAGTAAGTTTATAGGACGTCTTTAAGCATTTTAACATATTTGTATAGCAATTTTATAGGACAAGGTTTGAAAAGATATCCTATAAAAACAAGTGTCTTATAAAAAGATAAGTTTATAGGACATTTTCTCAAAAATATCCTTTAAATTTGCTAATGTAACGTTTTGTATTAAAAGTGTCCTTAAAAATTGTATAGGACAAAAGCGCCATGTGAGCTTATTATAACGTCTTTAGATAAAACACTTTATATATAAAAGTTAAGTCCTATAAAACAACTTATTAAGACGCTTATAAATTGGTGGCATCCTATAAACTCGTTTTTTGTTGTAGTGAATCCCTTGAAATCAAACAAGAAAACTTTAAAAATCCCTCGAATTCGTGGAATTAGGCTAAACACATGACGGACGACTTAAAAGTGCCCCCGCTAGAAAAAAATTTGGAATCCACCATTGGTCTTAAAGTCTCTTTTTCAGTTATATTTATATTAAGCAGTTCATTGACATCGTATGCTACAAAACCAATATCAAATACAAAAGTTTAACGTAAAAGTCGATTTTCTTGTAGAAACTTTCTGCTACTTTCTTGCTTTGTACTTGATCTATGAACACACTAAACCTCCAATATTCATTGCTTTCTTACTAGGTTTCTACTGTCTCTGCTAAATTTTCCAAGCAGTAAGGAGATGGAAATCCATAAGCAGGGATTGAGTTCGAATCTGGGCACCATCCACTTATCTTTGAGACACCATGATTTTCCTCCCTATAATGTTTATAATGCAGTGTAGTAAGAAGTTACCAGTAATGACGTTATATCTTTATCAGATTCTTTCTTATAATATCAGATAAATAATGAGAAAAATGTCTTAATCCATATTAAATATGGGATGTAAGAATCCCACTTCAAGTCTTTTCTTTTTCTTTCTATGGCTTATTATCATGATGTGATTTCAAGAGTTGTTGAACTACTATCCCTTTTAAGTCCATTTCTTTCCCTCACTTGACTTAGTCTTTACATTTAGGTCCAAAAATGGATGTTATAAATTATCATTATGTTTTGTTTTATAATTATATTTGAACTAGTGTTCGATACCGCACGTTATATGGTGATCAAAACCCAACTTAAGAAAAAACATAAAGCCTCGACTCGGGCCGAAGTGCGATGTGTCTGAAAACTCTGGATTGTGTCTCATCCAACACCGTAAATCACGATTTGGATGATACTAACATCATATGAAAGCACATCATTAAGTCAACACTTTCATTTTTTTCTACCTCTCTACATTTATACATACATATAAGTGACATAATAAACATTTAAACTGCATTTGTTATTATAAGTACTACAATAATCACAATTTTTGTTAAGAAAAAATGTATCATTTGCATTCTTTTTGCACAAAAAATTTATCGATTGGTTGGTTTTAATTTCAACCATTGTTATATATTTCAAAGCTTCATCACACTTTTATATATTCATCATCTTCTTCCAAACTATCATCTTTCTACCAATGTAAGATGATGAAAATCAACTTTATTTCAGATTTAAGGAACAACCAAACCTCATGTTATCAAGTCATCATCTTTGGTTTCACTTTTATATTTGCACTATAATTTTTATCATTTGGTTGCTTTTAATTCCCACTATGGTTATAAATTTCAAAGAGGGTCATCCAAAATAAGACAATTTTGTGATGCAAACTCCATAATTTGACACAAAGGCATCTAATCAACATTTCTTATACACTTTCCGTTGTTCAAATCTTTCAACTCTTTACCAACGTGGGACAACTAAAACTCAACCATAATTTATCATTTGAGAATACCTAATTCTCATTGTGGCACCTTAATACCCCCAAGATTTTCCTTTTTTGTATACATACAGATTTGATGATGTGATTAAATCATTGAATTTATATTATTATATCATATCAAATATTTCTTATTTAGATAATTCGTGATTAGATAAGATTTTGTCGTTCAAAACTTCTACGAAAGATAAACGATTGTTTATATTAAAATGGTTGTTTTTTTATCATTTAAACTACTTATTTATAGTTAAAGAAATATATTTATAATATATTATAGATGGTTGAGTTTCGGTGATGATGAAAATTATGGTGAGAATGGTAAGAAGATATCTCCATTCTTGTATCAATCTTAATTAAGATCAACACTAAAGCGGTGCACAAAGACATACTGGATCAATTCCTGTGATAAACACAATTCACAGATGGGAGTTGAAATTAAAATTGATCAAAGGTTTAGATCTTTTTTTACGCTTTTCACCTTAACTTATATTCTTACACGATCACGCATTATAGTACACGTTACGCAATGTATTATATTATGCAACTTTTATGTCACACTAAATTAACATTTTCAATCTAATCGACGTAATAATCAAATATCTTTATTATTTATGATAAAAAAAAAGTTCAAAACTTTTCAAACATGTCATTTGAACGTGATTTTAACTTCTTTAGGGGTATGAAAGATGCATTCGTTAAACTTTGAACAGTCCTCCGAGATATTAAAAAACACAATGGGGTATCAACCAAAAAAATGGAAAAAGTCGCTCGAAATCGATCAAAAAACCGAAACCAAAAGACTTACAAAATCCCTTAAAGCGGTGTAATTCGGCTAAAAACACATTGGACTTACGCCTAAGACGTAGTATCGTGTCTTGCTTAAAAGTACGATTCTATATAAAAAAATGTATTTTATTCCTTAAATCGACATAATTGACATTTGCCCAATCAAATCGTATCGACTTTTTGACCGAATCAAACTGTGACTTCACGAATCTTTAATCCACCTTAAAGATACACATATTTAATAAATAAATAATAAGGGGGTGTTTGGGATTGCTTATTTGAAGCAAATTATGTTTTTCTATAAAATCACTTATCAATTTATTATAAGTCAGACTGTCAGAAGAGTTTAACTTCTTCAAAAAAAATATTACCGGGTTGACACCGGTATAAGTTATTCATCCAAACACTCAAAATTGTTTATTAACAATGTCACATCAAAATAAGTCAATAACTTATTTTTATAAGCAATCACAAACACCCACTTCATTGTTAAAACAGATAAATAAATCAAAATATATAAATAAATAAATAAAGTTTGGAGTAAGAAAATATAGGTGACGGCGAAAAGTTTGGTGGGGACTGTACGGATGAGGCGGAAACAATCCTGGGAGTTGAACTTAGAAGCTCATTTTGAACCAATGCCAGCATTCTAATGAAAGCAATTTCTTATTAAATTTTATTTATTATTTTTATTTATTTTATTCAAATGAAAAATCAAAAACCACAGGAAAAAAACGCGTTGACTGGCCAAAGTCATGTATGGGATGACGACATGCTGACGTTATGCTCACTCTCATTTTTTAAATCCATCTCCTATTCTCGTCCTATATATATATATATATATATATATATATATATATATATATATATTTACAGATTACACTATAAAAAAAACCTTAATTATAAGGGTGGTGTCTGATTGATTTGAGCTTGACTTCAAAGGTTAAAAGTGTTTGAACAATCTCAAGATCAAATTTAAGAAAAAAAACAAAAATTCTTTTGTAACCACGAAGGTTCAAAACAGAAGACTAAATCTCAAATATTTGAGACTAGATTAAAAGTCAATAATATTAAATACAATATATAAATGTTTTTTTGGAGTGAAAATAAAACCTATTTGGTACTTTTTTTTTAAAGTCGTCTCGTTTATCAAAATCATACAACATGACAATATTTTATTTATTCGAGAAAGACATTCCTTTCGTTTCATTTTATATATCGTTACAAGATATGTAGCATTTTTATTTCAGGACAAATTTCATGAAAAGATAATGTACTTTAACTTGATTTCTATCTTGAGTAACGTACTTTTAGAACTTCTATTTTAGTACCTAAGATGTAAAGTTTTAAGCATTTAAGTACTTGGGTAACCGGTTGAAGACTAATTTTGAATTAAAAAAATCATGTCACTAACCATGTCAGTAAATAATACTGAGTTGGATACCACATCAACATGATAACCGATTAATGCTTTAACTGGTTACCCGAATATTTAAATGTTTAAAACTTTACATCTTAGGTACCAAAATAAAAGTTTTAAAAATACGTTATTTAAAATAGAAATCAAGTTAAATAACATTACTTTTTCATACAATTTGTCATTTATTTTAAAACCTTTAGAACTATTTAGCCATGGTATTATTTTTATGGTAGGGCTTTATGATTTACTTAGAACCTGTTTGTTTGCAATCTAATGAGTTTAATTACGCTTACAATATATTCGGTTAACTGTATATGACTATTTGATAGTGACTCATTGATATAAAAAATGTTTTATTCAATAAGCTTTTAGAGAAAGTTTTTTGCGTAGAAAGCCAATTTTTTTCTAAAACTACCTTTCCTAATTAAAAACAAGCTTCTTAAATCTATGAAAAAAGCTTCTAAACAAAATCATTTCTAATCTATACAGACGGTTTTATACATATATGACTTAATGGAAAAAACACAAAACAACTTCTTAGTCACATGGTATGTATTAAATTGTTTACTTAGGGGGCGTTTGGTTCGTAGAATGGAATTCAATGGAATTGGAATTCATCAAATGAATTTGACTTTGAGGGAATGAAATGGAATTTGATGGAATTTGACCATGTATTTTGATTGCGTTTGGTTGGATGGAATTGGAATGGAATTCTTAACCGAATTGGAATTTTTTTGTTTTGTTTACGGAATTGAACGAGAAAATTACAGGCAAAAAAAACTGAAACCGAAACTTTAGGGCTGGGTTCGGGGACGGGGACGGGGAGGGGATCGGGGACAAATTCAGGGATTTTAATGGGGACGGGGGCGGGGACGGTGATCATCGGCCCGACCCGGCTTGATATGTGTGTATATATATAAGAGTGATCATATGAAAACCGCCCTCATTTGTGTAAACCGTGCAAACCACCTTCATCTGTCGATTTCATTGTTTAATCTTATGAAATTTTTTCATAAAATTGTTTAATCTTGTGAAATTGTTTCGTATAATATTTTTTTTTTTGATGAAGTTGTTTCATATATAGTTGTGAAATTGTTTCATATAATACTTAATGAAACTGTTTCATGTATTTCTCTAACATTAATGAAACTGCTTCATGTATTTCTCTAAAATTAAAATAATGAAGATGATAATATCTATGATTAACACCCTCCACAATAAAAATGATTAATCAACCTCTCATAATTACAAAAAAATGAACAAAATAAAAAATTATGATTGGTTGAATGCGGTTTGCATGGTTTGTACAAATTGAGTGGTTTGCATTTGATCGCTCCCCTATATGTATATATATATATATATATATATTAATTTTAAGTTATATACATATATATTAAATTCGGGGATTTTTAGATCTGTTTCGGGGTTCGGTTTTGGGTTCGGTTTCGGTTACAACCAACGGTGAACGGGAAAAGGAGGATTTTTACCTTCACGAATTCCCCAACGGGGATCGGGGAAACCGCGGGACCCGATAAGATCCCCGACGGGGATCAGGGCGGTCATGGGGACGGTTTTAGTTATCGGTTTCTGGGACGGGGATACCAATAACCGGCCATCATTGGTGAGAAATGTAATTTTTTTACGGGACTGGGTGAAAAATGTAATTTTTTTTTTACCTTTTAGTTGAATTTGCAATTGCTAACATGGGTTTTTCGAATAACTAATAGCTGAAACCAACCTTAAAAAATAGTTATTATAATAAAATTTTCATTATAATTTAGAAAACTAACAAATTTAAAATAGGAAAAATAACATCTCAAAAAAGCACTCGAATAAGTTATTGACAATGAATTGAAAACTCAATTTTTTATAATACAAAATATAATCATCATCATAATTGTAAATTTACTTATATATACAGAGAGAGTGATGAGCGATCAAATGCAAATCACTCATATTTGTACAAGTCGTGCAAATCATTCTCATCTGTCGATTTCATTGTTTAATTTTATTAAAAGTTTTCATTAAATTGTTTAATCTTATGAAATTGTTTCATATAATTTTTTTTTGATGAATTTGTTTCATTTATGGTTATGGAATTTTAATGAATCAAATATTCATTATACTAGATGAACGATCGAGATATATTTGTATGGTTTGTACGGATGATGATAATGTGTGTGTCTGTATATATATATATATATATATATATATGTGTGTGTGTGTATATATATATATATATATGTGTGTGTGTGTGTGTATATATATATATATATGGGTTGGTTATTTTGTTAACCCAATAATTGATGTTAATTATATGAACCAATCTTAACCTTTAATTCTTGAAATATATGGATTATTTCATGGCATATTTCTAATAAATGAAAATTTGAACAAAAATAAAAATTGGTGAACATTCTAGAACATGGGTATTTATGGAAAGTATCATGACATATAAACACCTGTCAAAAATATTATTGAACATCATATGGTTAAGAACACAATTTTATGAACGTCTTAGGGTTAAAAACACATTCTTATGAACATTTATGAACATATATGAGCACATTCTTAGAAACATTTTTTATGAATACTATTAAATACCACAAAAGAAACTTACAAATAAAAAATTGTAACATCTCATTTAAATACAACCAAAGTAACTTACAAATAAAAATTACTTATTTCCCCTTAATTATTAAATCAAGTATTTGAAACAAACTCTACTAAAAAATGAATCTTATTGGTCAAACAAGTTTACAAACTTGACAATATAATTTTAGTTAAAGAACGATCTTACAACCCCTCTTTCAAGGGGTGTTCATAGGTTGGGTTGACCGGATTGAAAACATTTGAACAACCCAACTAAATGCTTACGGTTTGAAATTTTTTAACCCAAACCAAACCAACGTGCAACCCAACCCGTACGGGTTGGTCGGGTTGATATTTCGGTACATTAAGATATTCTTCTAACTTTGAATATGTTATTTCTCTACTCATAATTTATTTTTCATCATCAACCATTTGATACAACTTATTCATATTTCTTACGTATATCACATTCAATTAATTTTCTCAATCTACATAGTTATATAGAGATGTGAATAGATTGAAAATATGTGTATATGAAGAACGTACGTGGTAATGTAATTGTCTAATGTATATATTAATAATAAATTCAACAATCATATTAAATCCAATAAAATAAGAGGATATCGAGTTCATCGGGTTGGGTTGTGTTCAAATAATAGTAACTCAATACCTATAATTTAAAAA
Source organism: Cynara cardunculus var. scolymus (assembly GCF_001531365.2). NCBI lineage: Eukaryota > Viridiplantae > Streptophyta > Magnoliopsida > Asterales > Asteraceae > Cynara > Cynara cardunculus. The sequence goes on from NC_037538.1 coordinate 4,217,289, forward strand.
TTTTATAACTCGATTAGACATCTGTTTTGCTTCAGATTGAGTTATTTTGCATTAAATTGAATTGGGTTGGTCAGATTTTTTAGGAACTCTCCCCCCCCCCCCCCCCCTCTCTCTCTCTCTCTATATATATGAATGAGAGGGAGATGTTTGATTGTACTTTAATATTTAAAATAATTTAAGAATATAAGTTAATGTTTTATTTATATATGTTTGTGTATTTGTGTGTGTGAGACAAAAGGCAAAATGAACCCCTTTTGTCCATACATCCTCAAACCAAATTTCCGCTTTCGTTTGATGTTGGACTGTCCAAAGAATGCTATTTAATAATAATAATAATAATAATAATAATAATAATAATAATAATGATTAAATTATATAATGTCTAACGATTAAAAGAGAGCTTAATTCAAATTTTATCATAAAAATAATATTAAAATGAAAATTAAACATCAAATACATTGTATAATAGTGAACTTCAGTAACTAGTCATTAGCAAATTTTATAAAAGCATAATTTATTTTATTATAAAGTAAATATAATATTTAATCTGATCGATACACGTTAATAAAATAAAACACTATTAGTTTTTTTAAACGATCACTTTGTGTAAAACACAGTGATAAAATTGACGACGAAAACGATTTAAACTTGGTAAAAAAACAACGAATTAAAATTAACTTCTAAATCAAAATTAATCAATTTTGTTTGGAATAAATAATTATTTTAAAACAATATAAAAATAAAATCTAAATGTTTTTAAACACTGATTTTCATATTATATCAGGTTTATCCATCTACGAAATGTATAATCTAACATGTAGCTTTTTTTTCTTTTTGAAAACAGACTAAATCTTATGTGAACGAGCATTTAAAGGGCATACATCGTTAATATAACGAATCAGAAAACTCGACGTATCAAAGTATGAGATGGGACAAAAAGAAAAATCAAGTTGGTTTGTGTTAACGCATGAGCAACTACATTAAGGGACCGTTTATCAAACGCTTACCAGGGTAAGTGCTTACCAAGTAACATAACCTCACTGGATGAATATGGTAATGATCAAGAATTTTGTCCGGTAAGAGTGAGACAAAGACCAAAAGTCTTACCCGGTAAGTGAGGGCGACAACTCTTACCACGGTAAGCGCGTACTAGCTAAATTGTTGCATACGACGTCGTTTTGGTGAACTAAAATCTTATCCAATAAGTAAATAATATTGTTAAATTTTATCAGTAAACACTTACCGGGTAAGTATTTGATAAACGGCTCATAAGTAAAGTACTAAAGTAGGTGATTAGCATTGAAATACATATACATCCCTTGAAATACAAATTATAAATTAAAGTCACCCACCGATAAATTTTATAAAAAAATAATATCATAACATATAGTAAAAGGTGCATTTATCATGGGAGAAAGCTACATCACCTCTTTTGTGTCAAAATATTCATTGAAATATAAAGATGAAAATAATAATAGATAAGGATACGTTAATAATATACTAGAAAGGTACTCGTACAATGCAGCGAGATACATCTTGATTGTATTGTTTCCTTTTATTTTTTGTCTATTGATATAATACAGTTTTATATGGTTTTGAGAATGTGGTGATGTTTTTATTTTTGAATAAAATATAAATTTACAAATATTATAATTAAAATTTTGAAAAAGAACATCGAAATTAGTATCAAATTAATTATTTAAAAGTTATCTTTTTTTGATTAATTTATTTGATTCAATTTTTTTGTTATAATTTAATTTAGTTCTAATAATGAATAATTTTTTTTAATAGTAAAACTTTTTATAAAGATAATAATTAAATATTATAGTAGTTTAATAACGAATCAATTTGTTTTTGATTTAATAATATATTTTTGGGTTAAACGCATGAAATATCAATCTACTTTCATAAAATTTCTTATTATAACATTTTACTTTTGTTTTTCTTTATTACAACAATGTACTTTCAAATTATTTTTTATTAAGGCATCGTACTTTAAAATTTTACCCATAATAGCAATAGGTAACTTGTTACCTTTTAAATCGGTTAACCCTTTGACTTTTTTGCTTGTGTGACTTTAATGAGGTGATGTGGATGACACATCATTTTGATGACTTAACTAAAATTAAAATAAAAACCTATTTCAAATTATTATTAGTGATTTTCATTTTTCATTGCTATTATCTAAAAAACATTTAATTTTTTTTACTTTTTCTTATTAAGTTGCATTCAAATAAAATATTCTTAGAGTAAAATATTTATTAAATAAATATGAAACATTATTTTTGAGATATATTTTGTTTGTAAAAAATATAATTTTTCATATTTTATGTTGTTCAAATAAATACATATAATTAAAGTTCTATTTAAAATGTTAATGAAATAAATTGTTATCTACAATTTTTTAATATTGTTATATTAATAAATAATTTAAAAAATCTAATTAATTTAATATATTTATACGTCAAATAAAAGTTTTTGAACAAATCTAATATATATTCTTTAAAAGATAATATTTTTGGTAAAAAAAGAACAATTCTTATTTTTCTTTTCTCAAAAATACATATTTCTTCAAAAATATTAGTGAGATAAGTTGTGTTCTACTAGTTTTATTGATATTGCTATATTAATGAATAATTTAGCTTTTTTTAAATTCATTTAATATATTTATTAAATAACATGTAAAATATCTAAATATTAAAATTAAAAATACAGTGTTTAATAAGAACTAGTAGATACCATAATAAAATAATTTTGAAAATACAATGATGTAGTAAGAAAGTCAAATCACTATAGTACATATGGACAGCCTACGTAGACAATGAGATGGCATGAAAACCTAGTATAATGGGTAAATTAAAATCAAAAGGTTATCCAATGTTATAATGGGTAAATTTTTCAAAATACAATGTCTTAATAAAAAATAGTTTGAAAGTACATTGATATAATAAAAAAAACTAAAAGTACAATGCTATAATAAAAAAATTTATGAAAGTAGATTGCCATTTTGTGCATTTTGTTCTATATTTTTTATAAATATAATAATTAAGTATTTTATTAGAACTCAACGATTATCCTAATTATATTTTAGATTATTAAGATTTTTTATATTTAAAATATGATGTTTATTCTCTATATGATTATGTTTATCTGCAGTTAGTTACACGAATTCAAAAATAAAGGTTTAATAAGTTGTATTTATGCACAATTTACTTGTAATATTGAATTTTAAGTAATATACATCAATAAGCAATACTTCATGTATAAAAAATAATTGTTAAAAGTTTTTATCATATATCTTATAATATAATATAAATAAAGAGTAGATTTAATCTATAATTATTATTATAATCCATTTAAATAAATAAATAAAATATCGTGTGGCTTTTTTTGAATAAAAAAGTGGAATATATTATAATGGTGAAAAGTTGTGCAATTATTTGAGTTCAAAAAGTCACACAAAAAACCGGTAGAGTGCGTGTGTTTTGAGTGTGTGTAACGGTGTGTTGACGCGTTCCCTAACAGTAGTTGTAATGTAACCCCATTACTTTTGACTTTCTTTCCAAGAATCCCCTCAACCTTACTTTTCATAAACTTACACTTTCTACCCCTCACTTTTCGTTTTTGCTTTTATCCAATCATATCAACATCATGTTTTTATAATTTTACTCTTTTTTTTTGTTATTAAATAACATCTCGAATAAATATTCTATAATTATTTTAAAATATAATTTCAAAAGTTAAAATCTTATATAAATGTATAAAGAGAGGATGAATGTATAGATATAAGAATTAAGATGAGAAGGAAGTATAATAAGAGATCTGGACTCTTAATCACTTTTAATCTCACCCTTATCTCGTGAATTGTTTTTATCACGAGAATTGATCTAGTGTATTGTATTACTGTTGATATTCAATTATGATTGATACAATGATGAAGATCTTTTTTACCATCCTCACCATAACTTCCATTATCATCGGAGCCCTACCTTATGTATATATAGACTTGGAATCATGTAAGATGAGTCTGTTTTTCTTAGATTAATTTTTTACACTTGAAACTTCGCAATAGAACGCTGTGAAGGTAACCTTCACAGTGTTTTTGCTGTGAAGGTTCGACTTTTTATTTTTATTTTCACAATTTTTGCTGTGAAGTTTCAAGTGTAAAAAAAATAATCTTACAAGTCTCACAAAAAACTGGTTGGTCTCACGTGAACCAAACTCTACACACACACGCATACGCACACGCACACACGCACACACACACGCACACGCACACACACACACACAGAGTCAATTTTTTGATATTCAACCAATTTTCAATGTTTAATAAATTCGGTTATGATTTTTTATTAGAACCAAAATAAGCAAATGGTTGGTATTAAACATTGAAAATAGCATCAAATGATATTTCATATCATTAGAATTTTTTATTTAGGAATCATATTCAGAATATTTATAAAAAAAATTATCCAATTATTTTCAAAGACAAATGGTTAATTTTGTGAATTTTATCATCAAAACTATTTATTTTGCATATAAAACAAAGAGGAATTGTTATTTGTCAGCAATTTTTAAAACCCACAATATATTAAAAAGAAAGGCACAAAAGACAACCACAAGAGTGGTTCTTTCTACAAGGAGAATAAGGGGTCGTTTATTAAATGTTTACCCGGTAAGTGTTTAGTGGGTAATAATTATTCTTGTATGAACATGACAAGGGTAAAAAATCTTATCCGGTAAGAACAATGATAAAAGATGAACAGTTTTACTCAGTAAATAAGGGTGACGACTCTTACCCGGAGAAGCGCTTACCGGGTAAATTGTTGCATACAATCTTACCCAGTAAAATAAATTACAGTGTTGAATTCTAACGGTAAGCGCTTACTGGGTAAACATTTAGGTAAATGGCCCCTAAAGTAGAAAAAACCAAACAAGGAGAAAAAGCTAGCACCCAAATCAAACAACATAAATAAATAAAATGGACGAAGACCTAAACACAAATAACAACTCCAAGTAACAAGTTATCATTAAGGACTGTAACACCATTCTGGTCACGATAAATTGAAATCTTTCGAACGGTTTATTAAACAATGATATGTTAGGAGTTGGTAGTGGAAAACACATCAGAATCTAGAGGTGACAGATCCAAAAAGACTATTTTATTACAGTTTGCCATAACCTTTTTGATGGAGATATTGAAGGTTAGTTTTCCATGGCAAATACATCAGCAATATAGTCCATGTTGACGTAACTTAAGCCGCATCACTAAACGACACTCATGGATTGTTTGTTTTTAACTAACTTTCAAGTACTGTTTAAAATATAATGGCTTAATGTAGACATTAGAAACGAATATATACTTAATCTTTTAATTCAAAACATCTCATTGTTTATTTCAAGCAGTGACGGACCCAGTTAAGGGTCTATAGTGGCATGTGCCACCAATAAATCCCTTCGTCATAAGGTAAAAAATTCAGGTTCGTGAAAGATACAACTGTATTATTTTAAAAGATACAACCGTTTATATGATATCACTGTATGTAATATTTTTTTGGATACATCTCTAATTTTAAGAATCCGTTAAAAATAAACATGTCAATTCTGTAATGATTGGTTTATGAATGTTATCAAAACCCACAAAGAATTGGAGTTTAATACGTCATAAAAGCCGCAAAAAGAAGACAAAAATGGAATAGAAGTGATGAAACCTTTTACCATCCACATATAGTATAACATAAGGGTGTTATATGTCAAAATACAAAACATTAGGGTCTGGTTCTTCCAACCACTAAAAGTTGATGGGCTGAAACAGATAAGCCGAATAAGTGAAAGATAATACATCCCAATTCGCAAATGTGAAAAGGATGATCCAAACTAGATAAGGGTCCCACCCCCTACCCCCCTCCACCAGACCCACCACCCCCATCTAACAACTAAGAAACTTGCAATAACCTTCTCATCCTATTTTAAAACATGCAAGTGGATAGCATTTTACTTTTTTAAGAAATAAAATATTAGTATTTTATAAACTAAAAATGTATTCGCATAATATATCAAGATATATTTTGATTTTAATATTTTGTTTTATTTTTTATTTCAGTTGATGTTAATATGGTTTTATGTGATTTTAAAAAAACAACAATGTTTTTATATTTTAATAAAATATAAATTAAATATATCATAAAATTTTGATAAAAATATATGGATATTAATATTAAATTAACTATTTAAAATTCATCTTTTTTGTGCAACTTTTTAATTCAATTTTTTTTCTTATAATTTAATTTAGGTTGAATAACGAAGTAATTTGTTTTGGTTTAATAATATAATTTTCTTATAAAGATAATAATTAATTATTTTTGTTAGAACTCGATAATTATCCTAATTATATTTTAGATTTTTTACATTTTAAAATGATATGTTATATCCTCTATGTATAAAATATGGTTTTTAAAATTTTTTATCAAATGTTTTATAATGTGGTATACATAATATAGAATATGAATTTTTAAATTCATGTTTTTGTATTTAAATAATTATAAATACATTACGAGAATTTACAAAAAAAAATCTTTCTAAGAATATTCACCATTTATGAACACATGCACCATTTTGAAACCATTAATTTCATTTTTTATGTATAAAAATTAAGGAAATTAATTGAAGTAATCAATTTTTTAAAAAATTTTAAATTTTTTTGTGTTTTTTATACTCTTAACATTAGATTTTACACTTTTATAAATTTATCTGATCACATCACTCACAAATTCACGAATTCATAAACGTTATGAATTCACTATTAAAAATAAGTTATAAAATTATTTTTATAAGTTCTATTTTAGATATTCAATCAAAAACTAATTTTATAGTAATAATATATATATAATATACTTCTTCAAATATGAATGTACATTTTTTTTAAATCATTATTTGATCAGATTAATATATAGAAAACATATACATAAATATATAATTATCTATACTATAGTATAAAACATTTGACAAAAACTCTTAAAACCCACTTTTTATGCGTAAAATACTGTTTATTAATACGTATTACTTAAAACTCAAGATTGCAAGTAAAGTGTGCATAAGTACAACTTATTAAAACTTCATATCTGAATTCATCTAACTAACTGCAGATAAACATAATCAAATACATGATAAACATCTCATTTTAAATATAAAAAATTTAAATATAGATAATCATCGAGCTCTAACAGAATCTATATCTATACTATATTATAAAGCATTTGACAAAAACTCTTAAAAACCACTTTTTATGCGTAAAGTACTGTCTATTAATGCATATTACTTAAAACTCAAGATTGCAAGTAAATTGTGCGTAAATACAACTTATTAAAACTTCATATCTKAATTCGTCTAACTAACTGCAGATAAACATAATCAAATATATGATAAACATCTCAATTTAAATATATAAAATCTAAAATATAAATAATATTGAGTTCTAACAGAATATTTAATTATTATCTTTATAAAATGTTATATTACTAAATTAAAAATAAATTATTTCGTTATTAAACTTAAATTAAATTATAATAAAAAAAGTAATTTAAAAAAATTACATAAAAAATAAGAACTTTTAAATAGTTTTATTTGATATTTACATTGATATATTTTTTTTTTCAAATTTTTATGATATCTTCAAATTTATATTTTATTCAAAAATAAAATCATTATTGTTTTCTTAAAAACACATAAAATCGTATTATAAAATCGACAGAGACAAATAATAAAATAGAACATTAAAATCGAGATGCGTCTGCTGCATTGCGCGAGTACTATTCTAGTATATATAACATACAAATTTGTCGCCTTATATCACACATTGAAAAATATCGCATCTTTGTCGTGGCGTGTAAGGCTTGAGGCTTAACCTCATCGCCATGCCTCACGCTAAGGGTGCTCAAAAACCCGACCAACCCGATCAACCCAACTCAACATGAAATAACCCAACCCGAAGCAACCCGATGTCTAATCGAGTTGTAAAATTGTCAAACCGTACGTATTGGGTTACTATTATTTGAACTCAACCCAACCCGATGAACCCGATATCCTTTTATTTCTTGGATTTAATATGATTGTTGAATTTCTATTAATATATACATTAGACGATTAGACTATCATGTATGCTTTTCATATACACATATTTTCAATCTATTCATATCTCTATATAACTCATTTAGTAACTGTGAAAATATATATGTAAATTGAGAAAATTAATTGAATGTGATATACGTAAGAAATATGAATAAGTTGTATCAAATGGTTGATGATGAAAAAGAAATTATGAGTAGAGAAATAACATATTCAAGGTTAGAAAAATATTTTAATATACCAAAGTATCAACCCGACCAACCCGACTAACCCGTACGGGTTGGGTTGGGTTGAGTTGCACTTTGGTTTGAGTTGAGTTGGGTTAAGGTTTTTCCAAACCGCAAGCATTGGGTTGGGTTGTTCAAATGTCCTCAACCTGATCAACTCAACCCATGAGCACCTCTACCTCACTCCATTTGAACCCTGGTAAAAATACACTCACAATTTCAAATATAACAAGAGATATTGATTAGTAGAAACTATAGAATTCAATTAATTAAGATATTTATTAAAATGATGATAATTCATTTATTATAATCAACATTTTATATCAAAAAACAATTGAAATATTCATTAAATCATATTCACTACGGTTGATATTGATTTGTATGGTTTATACTAATAATTAGCTTTATAAATTTCGGTTACATATATGTAAATTACATAAAATAATATTAAATTATATCTATACTATATTATAAAGCATTTGGCTAAAACTCTTAAAAACTCTTAAAACTCTTAAACTCTTAAAAACTCTTAAAACTCTTAAACTCTTAAAAACTCTTAAACTCGTTCATCCCTATCCGATTTCATCTCATATTTGAATTCGTGTAACTAACTGCAGATAAACACAATCAAATACAGGATAAACATCTCATTTTAAATATAAAAAATCTAAA